>NC_090657.1:25723507-26050135 GCF_040937935.1 Hyperolius riggenbachi
TATTTCCTGCTTTACTGAAGGAAGCAATCATCAGGCTTAGCCTCAAAAAATCCTCCCTGGACCCAGATGCAATGACCAGCTACAGACCTGTCTCTAATTGAAAAAGCTGTATCTCTGTAGCTCTGATCCATTCAAGTCTGGCTTCAGGAAACACCACAGCACTGAAACTGCCCTCATCCAAATATGCAACCACCTGCTCATGGCAAGAGACAGAGGAGAGTGCTCTATCCTCATACTGCTAGACCTTTCTGCAGCCTTTAATACAGTTGACCATGACACCTTGATAAGCAGGCTACAGGAATACTGCAGCATTGATGGCATAGTTCTTCAGTAGTTCCAATCCTTGAGTGGCAGAACCCAGAAAGTGTCTATGGGGCCCTTCCTGTCCACCTTTGTACCATTTAAGTATGGGGTGCCCTATGGCTCAATCCTCTCTCCCCTGCTTTTCACAATTTACATGTTACCACTTGGAAAACTAATCCAAAAACATGGCCTGACATACCACTGCTATGCCGATGACACCCAACTATATCTTTCCTTCAAGCCTGGTGTGACAGACCTAACTCCAACTATAAACGCCTGCTTAGGCGAACTACAATGGATGAGTGACAACTGGCTGAAACTAAATGCAGACAAAACTGAAGTCCTTCTGATCGGAGGGCAGCGCATGACAACAAAACAGCTTAACTTGCAGTCTTCACCACTGGGAATAGGAGACATGGATCTACACAGCTCTGATCATGTGCGTAGCCTGGGAGTTATAATTGATGGGGATTTAAACTTTAGAACTCACATCTCTGCTGTGGTGAAATCATCCTATTTTCACCTGAAGAACATCACAAAAATTAAGCACCTCATCCCCCCCAGAAGATCTACCAACCTTAGTTCATACCTTCATTACATCCCAACTGGACTACTGCAATGCTCTTTACACTGGCGTTCCAAAAAAGGACTTGTACCGCCTAGAGCTGATACAGAATACTGCTCCCAGACTCAGTGCAGTTTCTAGTCTAAAATGCACCCAGGGCGAGTGTGTAAAAATTGCGCCCCCCCGGAGCAAGGTATGGGTGCCCACAGTATAGGTTAGCCAGGTCTAGTTGCACTCAGTATAGGTCCCCCCCCCAGTATGGGTAGCCAGGAATAGGTACCCCAGTACAGGTAGCCAGCTATAGGTCCCCCCAGTATAGGTAGCCAGGCATAGGTTAGCCAGTATAGTTGCCCCAGTATAGGTTAGCCAGGTAGGTGCCTCCAGTATAGTTGCCCCCAGTATAGGTTATATAGGCAGGTGCCCCCGGTATAAGTTAGATAGGTAGGTGCCCCAGTACAGGTTAGCTAGGTGGGTGCTTCTAATATAGGTAGCCAGAATAGTTGCCCCCAGCATCGGTTAGATAGGTTGGTGCCCCAGTATAGGTTAGTTAGGTAGGTGCCTGCAATATAAGTAGCCAGTATAGTTGCCACCTGTATAGGCTAGGTAGGTAGGTGCCCCAATACAGGTTAGATAAGTGCCCCAGTATAGGTTAGATAGGTAGGTGCCCCCCTCCCCAGTATAGGTTAGATTAGGTAGCTTCCCCCCAGCATAAATTAGATTAGGTAGGTGCCCCCCAGCATAAGTTAGATTAGGTAGGTGCCCCCCAGTATAGGTTTCATAGGTAGGTGCCCCCCAGTATAGGTTTCATAGGTAGGTGCCCCCAGTATAGGTTAGATTAGGCAGCTGTCCCCCAGTATAGGTTAATTAGGTAGGTGCCCCCCAGTATAGGTTAGATTAGGTAGGTGCCCCCCAGTATAGGTTAGATTAGGTAGGTGCCCCCCAGTATAGGTTAGATTAGGTAGGTGCCCCCCAGTATAGGTTAGATTAGGTAGGTGCCCCCCAGTATAGGTTAGATTAGGTAGGTGCCCCCCAGTATAGGTTAGATTAGGTAGGTGCCGCCCAGTATAGGTTAGATTAGGTAGGTGCCGCCCAGTATAGGTTAGATTAGGTAGGTGCCGCCCAGTATAGGTTAGATTAGGTAGGTGCCGCCCAGTATAGGTTAGATTCGGTAGCTGCCCCCCCCCCCAGTATAGGTTAGATAGGTAGCTGCCCCCCAGTATAGGTTAGTTAGGTAGGTCCCCCCCCCCCATAGGGGAGCCGGAGCCGCGGGGAGGGCAGCCCTCCCTCTCCCTCCCTCTACCCGGGCCGCCCTCAGTGCTCCCCCCTCCGATGCACAGTAAATGGCGCAGCAGGAAGCTCTGACCACAACTACTCACCGGCTAAACAGGAAGCAGCATGTGTATCACTCAGCGTCTATACCGATAGGAGATGACAGCGAGTGGAACGCAGGAAGGTGAGTAGTTGTGGTCAGAGCTTCCTGCTGCGCAATTTACTGTGCATCGGAGGGGGGAGCACGGAGGGCGGCCCGGGGAGAGGGAGGGAGAGGTCGGGCTGCCCTCCCCGCGACTCCGGCTCCCCCCTCCATTACAGCGCCCCTGCCAAACAGCGCTCAGGGCGGCGGCACGGGCCGCACGGCCCTAAAACTGCCATGCCCAGACTGTTAACCAACCAACCCCGTCACTGCCACATAACTCCATTCCTACACTCCCTTCACTGGCTACGTATAAAATGGAGGGTCCTATTCAAGATCGACCTCCTGACACTTAAATCACAAAATAATCTGGGCCCGGGATACATGAAAGAAATGTTACAGCTGCGTAGCAATCCCTGCAATCTCAGATTCACAGGTTCTAATAATCTAGCCATATCCAGAGTCCACTTGGAAAATTTTGGTCCAGAGCCTTCTGTCATGCTGCTCCTACGTTTTGGAACTCGTTACCTCAGCAGATCAGGACAGCTCCATCCCTGGACGTGTTTAAATCCAGACTGAAAACCCACCTGTTCAGATTGGCATTTGCAAAAATATAACTTTTGTGAATACTTGATCCTACTACCAACTACTGAATCTGAGAGAGCCTAAGCGCTTTGAGTCCTATGGGAGAAAAGCGCTATAGAAATATTATATTGTACCTGTCACATCATGTCCTATGACTGCTGCTGAAAGGTTAGTAAGATGGCAGTTGTGCAGTTTTATTCCTATGCAAGATCTCAAGCGCAAAATAATTGTTTTCTCTTCACGTAGTCCTCGATTTTATTACAAAAAAAGTTCACTGCAGTAGTTGCGCCCCTGCCAACAAAGTTCCTCTAAGACTAAACAGGCTTGGGTTTCTGCAGAAACATCCAGAGCTAAATTAAAAAAAAAAATACTAATTCCATAAAGCCCCCCCTAAATACAGATGTAGCAAACAGTTCACAGAACTGCTCCCCGCAAAGCTACGGGCAGCCTGACCCCTGTACTACTTCCAGGTCCCAATGACCCGCATGCCCTGGGCCAAATGCGTTCATTAGTACACATGCCCTGGCCTGGCAGTGCGCGTCCTTGATTGCACTCCTGTGGCCGGGTACGCTCTGTGCATGAGCGAGACTTTACGAAGCATGCCTGGCTACAGGCGCACAATCAAGGACGCGCATTGCAGGGCCAGGGCATGCGTACTACTGAACGCATCCGGCCCAGGGCATGCGTACTGCTGCGGGTCATTGTAACCCAGAAGTAGTACAGGGGTCAGGCTGCCCATAGCTATTCACTGGTGAAGTGTTTGCCAACATCACTACCCCTAAATACTGAGATGCATAAGCTTTAAAGGGTTTCTACAAGCTTTGATTGTCCCAGACATGCATTAAAACAGACTGTGGTTTTTTTTCAGCAGGGCATGGTGACCTTGGAATAACCTCTTGAATCAGAGGTCTTGTATGTCATAAATAAGACAGTTTCTGACTTCAGTCAGTCCACTCCAGGTGAATTCCCTTTGACATCCTGATTGCAAACAATCCAGATAGGTGGGCTATGCAGTATTGTGCAGGAAATGTCTTCAATCATGGCTTCTAAGGAATGCAACACATCAGACTAGTCATTTTAGTTTCTGTGCTACAGCAAAGCCAGTAGTCTTATCATCTCATTTTGTATGTCCATATCCAATTCACCCAGAAAAATCTAAGACGTGAGAAACGGGATGGGCCATGGAGGGTGAGAACTTGCCATACGTTTTAATAACGAGCCCTGACCTTTTGAGCCTTGACAAAGTTGTGTAGGCTGTTGTGTGTTTCTACACATGACTTTGATGCTGTCAAAGAGCTGCTGCAACTTCAACAGGAACGTTAAAAGGGCACTTTTACTCCAGAAGACTGGCGCTCACTCTCCCTGCTGGTGCTCTTCCGCCTCCTAAGTGTGTGATAGATAGAGCTGTTCCACTGCTACGCTTTGATGTCACTGGCGCCTGGGCAGATATCAGCTGGGGACAACTATCCTGACACTGCCTGAGGCACATATTGGTGTGATACATCCAGACTCTCTCCACACTGAAGCTGGTCTGGGCATGTAGTACTCTACCGCCAGGCAACTATTAAACAGGTGCAGGGTGAAGCCTGAGATACGCTGTCGATTTTTATTGGCCAATAGTATTAGGGTCAACAGATTTTGAATACTAGGATTGTGTAGGTACACTCTCAAACTACATGTTGGTAGTAAAAATATTCAGCGATTGGCCAATCAAAAATGAAAGTGTGTACCAGGCTTAAGGTCAAGCTCCATAGCCGAGCATGACAACGAACACTAAGCCAATTGCAACATCCACTGACGAGGACTTTAGTTGCACCCATGACTCGGCCAAAGCAGGTCAATTTTAGTGGTGATGCATGTTAATTGAGCATTGCATCAGGGTACAGTGAAGCATAGTCAACGAAAAGTATGCTTCACTTACTAGCAATGCATGCAGTATATTACCATAACGCAACCTGATCTACCTCAACACACATCTCTTAGCGTCTGAGTTGGGCTCCACTATAGCAGCAGGAGGGGTATGCAATGCTGGCAGCAGTTCAAAGGTGAAGAGTAATTGGTAGCAGTATTTGACTAGGGGAAAGGAGGTTTATAGTGACTGTACTTGCTATATACCCCTATTGGTCATCACTGAAAGGGCAGGGGTATTATAAACAGAGGGAAGCTGGTATCAAGGGACCACATGATTTATGAACTGCTTTTACTACAGGCTTGTTTTAGATGCAAATGACATTTCCTAAGCATGCCAGTGTGCCCTGGTTTCTCTTCAGTGTAGAATATAATATTGTCGGGCTCTGGCTGGCAGCAAGAGATGCACTGAAGACTTCTAAACCCTTTAAACGGAATACTGGATTTTTGCATCATTTAACCCTTCGGCTGTTTTCTCTACGTGATTTTGGATACAGATATGCTGCCTATTAAAATCAATAGGCTGCATCCGAATTGCTTTTGGAGGAAAAAAATGCCACCTGAGCAGACCTCATCCAAATTTCCATAGCTGATACAGACACGAATTTGCTATCAGCGCGGGTGCCAGGTCTGTTTTGGAAACTGACTCAACACCCCTGTGTAAAACCCAGCCTTTGTCCCAAGCTGTTCTGCCCCCTTAAGGACAAGAGCACTTTTTACAGGCCTTACCTTGTGACCACTGTCAGAGACAAACAAAAGACCGAGAGCCCAAATGGTGCGGTATTTCAAAGCAAACGAGACAAAATTTAATCAAAAGGATTATACTCACAAACATGGGTTTCCCCTAGGCAACCACTCCATATGCTGGTGCGGAGAATTAGGACCTGACCCCACTCAGGTATAAGATGTCACTCTCTGTAGAAGGAAATTAGGAAGAATCCTTGCCACCACCAAGATTTTTAACCTTAGTATTGTTTTTACTCTTTTTGGCGCCTCTGGTCTTTATCCTAATCACTTGTGACCACTGTGATTGACTCACAGGATCAGGATCAAATGACTATTAGTGAAAAACTGTAAAATGTAAAATACCTGTGCGTGATCTGTATAAAATGTACATTTGTTCCCGAGTAAAATGCACTACAAATTGCTTTTCGCCTATGTTGCTGTCTCTTAAAGTAGGCAGTAATAATCGGATTAGTCCACCTCCTCATGGGGGGTTCTCAGGGTTTTTATACTCAAAAGCACATACTGAATGGCAGTTGCTTGGTTCAAAAGCCAAAATAGCGTGCATGCGGGTAAGGAAGTCGGCCGACATGCTTATATAGATCCTTTACAGGGGGGGTGCTTTAGTTAAGATTCTAATGTACTACTACTTAATGTATTTTATTCTACTTGATTTTCTCTATGTACAATGTTATGTTCCTGCTTATTTTGAAAATCAAAAAAGTAACATTTTTTTACATATTTTTATTAATGGTGGTCCTTTAAGCATCCCTAAATCCATAAACTATTTGATAACTACAAGAGGTCCCAAGAAGGCTACATTTCTAAAACTAAGATTTTTGCTCCTTTAAAGCTAGGCGCACATTATGCAGTTTCATTGTTCAGAAGTTTCATTTGATAAAGAAATTCACAACTAATGAAAATCTATTAAAAAAGGCCCCATGATTAATAATAATTTTCTGGATCACAAACATCGATCGGGAAAGGCTGAAGCTCAGTGGACATAAAATCACATCTCTGCAAAGCTTCTAAATGCTAAATGAATAATATTCAGTAGATGTCACAAGTGTTTTATGTAGTATAAAGGACAATCCGCCCCAAAACACTACCAACCAGATATAAACCGCTTATAAACTTTCAAAAGCATCACCATCTCAGGTTAATATGTTTCCCTTCATTCAAGAAGGGCTAAAACGTCCCACCTCTTCCCAGTTTGGTAAAACTTTTCCTCCCTAGTACTTTCCAGATGTAGATGTTGGTAAGGAAACAGTCTATTAATCCAGACCACACAACAGCCAGTCACTTGCAAAATTTTACATGTAGGTGAGTTAACGGTGGGGTTATCAAATCAGACTATTAAAAAACCAGCGACTAGCAGATTGCCAATAAATTAATTGCTGCATATCAAGTTGTACATTTAGTGTAATGTTTGTATGAAGAAATGGGGTTCCCCAAGGCTCTGCCCTTGGTCCCCTCCTTTTTTTTTTTTTTCCAGTCTACATGCACGGTCTTGGTGTCTTAACTCATTCGGGTTTTAATACCACCTGTATGCAGACGATACACAACTGTACCTCTCGGCCCCAGACCTTAACTCCATCCTCAAACGTGTTCCAGTCTGTTATATGCTCCTTCATATCCTCTTGCTTCTTAAAACTTAATATGAGTAAAACCGAACTAATCATTTTTCCACCTCTCTGCCTGAAGTTACAATAAATGTTAATACTCCCATAACTTCAGTTCCCAAAGCACGGTGCTTGGGGGTAATATTCAACTCCTCTTTTTTTTATTCCTCATGTTCACTCCATAACCAGCTCCTGCCATCTCCAACTCAAAAACCTACCTCGCATCCGACCTTTTCTCACTCAAGACACAACTAAAATGTTAATGCATGCTCTTATAATATCTAGTCTGGGCTACTGCAACCTACTACTTTGTGGATTACCTTCTAACAGACTGGCCCCACTCCAGTCTGTACTGAACTCAGCTGCTCCTCTCATTCATCATTCTTCTCAATCTTCCTCTGCTACCCCTCTCTGTCAAGCTCTTCACTGGCTGCCAATTAACCAGAGCATCCAGTTCAAACTCCTAACCCTAACCTACAAAGCTCTCCACAATCTCTCTCCCTGGTACATATCCTCACTAATTTCCAGATACAAACCCAATCGCTATCTCAGATCTGCACATGATCTTCTGTTTTCCTCCTCTAGAATCACATCCTCACATTCACGTTTACAAACTGTTGCACGCGCTTCACCCCTCCTCTGAAATGCTCTCCAACAACACATCCGTCACTCGCCAACCTTTATTACCTTTAAACGCTCTCTAAAAACTAATTTGTTCTTCCGACAAGCCTGTGTGCTACCTTAGGCCACTTCCCTTTGGCCTAAGACCAAATTGCACTCCACCTAGGTATCCTAATACACAATATCTGTGGTATGTATGTATGTATGTATGTATGTATGTGTATATGTATATATTTATATTTTTCACTGTCAATACCAATTCTGTATATTTTATATTCTGTATTTTGTATCATTTTTGTATTTTGTCACTAATTATGTATCTTGTATATTAGTGTAAACCATTGTATGTATTATGTACCCCATGTTTGTTTCTTTCTTTGTACAGTGCCTCAGAATATGTTGGCGCTTTATAAATCAATAATAATAAATAAGAAATCTACGAATGTGATCTACAATTTACAAAACACCCATCCAGAGAGCTGAAATGCTCCCAGTCAGAAGTGTTGGTGGAATTGTTCATTATTTTTTTTTTTGGGGGGGGGGGGAGGGGAGGGGGGAGGGGGGTGTTTAGCTTGCTAAAACCATCAATTTTTGCTGCGGACTGCTGCTGGTTAAAAAATACATAATAAAATGTTTCATGACAGAGCCCACATTATCATCTAAAGGTACCGAACAAAAGTTTGGGTGAAAGGTCACTATAATTTGAACTTCTGGAGATAATTCATTTTATCTTGAGAGGAAGCAAAAGAAACCTGCCACTAGAATCTCTTATTGTGCAGTTCCATCTTTGTTAAGGTGGCCACACACCATACAATTTTTTTAATATCTGTTCAATTTAAGAATTGCAATCAATTTTTCTGACTGATTGTAACATTTCAAAAATATGACCAATGTACCACACACCTATGTTAAATTTTTTCCTCAATTATGAGAAAAATGATTTCAATTTTGATAAAAATGATTGGAAACTCAGAGAAAATTGCTACGGTGTGTATAGTAATAAATTACCAATCCAACACACACCATACAATCTTTAGTAGAAATTGAAGAGAAATATCTGGCATTCCGGATCGATTTAAATCGAAAAAAACGGGAAATCCGATCGGATTTTTCAGTCGAATGAAAAAAAAGCTTTCGATTTTTTTCAAGATACGATCATTTTTATCGAATTACTGTAAAATCGGATCATTTTATTGTATCGTGTGTGTGGCCACCTTAAGTCTGTACATTTTGTATCTTCTTGCAGAACTGGAATGCCACACACATGTTCGTTGTGTCTGAAGAGTTCTTCACCTCTCTTGGTCTGCTGCCAATGCCACCTGAGTTTTGGGAAAAGTCTATGCTGGAGAAGCCTGCAGATGGGCGTGAGGTGGTATGTCATGCCTCTGCATGGGACTTCTATAACAGGAAAGATTTCCGGTGAGTCGCTGCACATATTGGTGATTACATTTGGCATACGCCTCACTTTAGTCCTAATGAATAGTGACAGGATGTCTGAGGATCATTGCAAAACCTAAACATTTCTGTATGGCAAGAAGTTTACAACTGCAATCTGGTAGGTTGTGAGTAATGCATATTAAAGCACACCTAGACTGAGAGGGATATGGCGGCTGCCATATTTTCTTTTAAATCACGCAGATTGCCTTGCTGTTCTGCTGAGCCTCAGAGTATATACGGTATAACTAATGGAATTATAGACAAATACAAGTCGACCTCTTGTATGTCGACTCCAATTTTCAGCCCTCTTAAGCTGGATTTTTTTTATTGACTCCAGTACAAGTCTACCCAGCAAAGTTAATGGCTGCACTTGGGGCTCAAGAGGGGTTAATGATTGCACTGCATACAGTATTGCAGCCATTAACCCCTCCTGTCCCTTCAAGAGAACCTGAACTGAAAATGAAAAGTCAAAATAACCATACACAGATCATATTTAACACCTGTGTAGTCTACTACTCAATCTTTCTCCTTTCCTGCGTCCTATTTGTCCACTGTGATCAATGGAATTCTCCATCCTCCATTTTAAAAATGGCCATTACCCATAACCGCACACTGTTAAACTGTAACATCACCCACTTGAGCCATAGGGAAACATGGACATTACCTTGCACATTCAGTTGCAACGGACAGCTGCTAATATTTAACTGACAGGAACTGGAATATTTCAGTTCTGAGGAAATATTGTCAGAACTGGAAGGGATCACTAGAGGAAGAAAATAGTGCGCTTTTGAGAGGAACTGATTGTGTTTGGTATGTAATATTCATTTGCAGCTACGTCATGTGTTTATTTAAAAATTTTTACTCGCTTTAGATTCCCTTAAGTGCAGCCAATCCAGGCCCCCAAGTGGTACAATTATTCAGCCCATTGTATGCAGCCCAGTATTTCCCCTCTGCCCTTTCCTTGTTAATTGTTGTGGCCAGGACTTTCAGATCTGTGCTTTCTTGGCATTTTCTTTCCTCAAAGTATCACTTACCACGGAGTAAATTGCTGCACATGGAATGTCACTATTAGTACACACATTACTCAGTGTGCTCAGTGTTGCCCGTGACTCGTGTATAAGTCGACCCCTATGCTTTTATGTAGTGATTCAGACCTACATTTCTAGACTTATACTAGAGTATATACAGTAGATCCTGATCAAGCAGGCAGATCAGATGCTCTGACTGAAGTCTGACTGGATTAGATACATGCTTGTTTCAGGTGTGTGATTCAGACTTTGCTACAGCCTATGGCCACATACACACATCAGACCATAGTCTTTTGAAAATGAAAGATCACAGACCAATTTTACCCCCTTCCATGTAGTATGAGAGCCACACCTACACAGTCTATTCTATGGAGCTGAACTCCCCATCAGAAAAAAATCTTGGCAAGATGCTGCACACACAGATGCTGTACAGACACAAAAGATCAGTATCTGCAAAAGATCTGTTTCTGCCAAAGATCCGTTCCTGCAAATTGCATTCATAGTCTGAGATCTGCAGATCATCATACACACCTTGTTTAACTGACATTCATCTGCAGATCAGACAATCTGCAGGTCTGAAAATCCATCCTGGTGGATCTGATCTGCAGCAGATGAATGTCTGTTAAACAAGGTGTGTATGATGATCTGCAGATATCATAGACTATGAATGCATTTTGCAGATACTGATCTTTTGAATGTCTACAGCACCTTTTGTGTGCAGCATTTTGCAAAGATTTCTGTCTGATGGGGTGTTCAGCTCCATAGAATAGACTGTGTAGGTGTGGCTCTCATACTACATGGAAGAGGGTAAAATTGGTCTGACATCTTTCATTTTCCAAAGACTATGGTCTGATGTGTGTATGAGCCTTAAGATATTAGGACTTGCCAGCATGCAGCTGGTATAGTTTAAAAGGAAATATGGCAGCCTTCATAAGCCCCTCACGTCAGGTTCCCTTCAACTAGGTATCCCTCTCAGTAACAAACTCCACTGCAACGCATTTCACGGGCATACCCGCTTCCTCAGGCAAAATGGAGGATCTGTTTATCCAATTAAAGTAAGCTTGAGACACCTGGTTTACTTTGCTTGGATGAACAGATGCACCACTAATCTTGCCTGAGGAAGCGGCTATGCCCATGAAACGCTTTGCAGTGGAGTTTTTTTTTTTTTAAACAACCTTTTGTTCTAATTTGGTGCCTCTGTTATACACATTCACATAATTATCTACTACTGTTCAACCTGGTGGAGGGGGGTATCCCTGAAATCTTTCCAGCTACAGAGAGTGACTTTTTAACCTGAGCTGGGACAGGGTTGTGATCCCCACCTGTTTGTTCAGTGGTTGCCTTTGTGGTAACCTACACTTGTGAATATTACTCTTACTAGAACACTCTATAACAGGGGTCCCCAAACTTGTTCGGTCAAGGGCCAGGTTAACATACTTCAGACTGCTGGAGGGATGGAGTATACATGAAATGATGTATACTTCATCCCCACACCAACCCTGCATGGAAGAGAACTCCCAGCAGCAGCCATTCATTCACACGATGCCCAAAGAAGTCTTTGAACCCCAGACAGTGAAGCTTACCCAGGTCACATCCTGCCATCCAACTGGACAGCCATGTCACCTGATGTGGAACTGGATTGGAAGCCAGCAAATGACTGCTTTCTGGCTTCTGTGTCGAAGGGTGGTGTAAGCAGTACTATTCTATGTGGGCCACCAATATTTAAAGATGCAGTTAGTCACAGTTATAAGTAATACATTTTGTTTGGGGTGGTGGGGGGCAGTGAAAAAGCCTCAGGGGGCCGCATTCGGCCCGCGGGGCTTAGTTTGAGGACCACTGCTCTATAATGTTCCTTACTATAACATACTACACCTTCTTGGGCTCTCTGTCTCCTCTCACTTTATTTTGTCTTATACATTTCAAGGTTTTCCAAAATGTATTCTACTTCAATTATGTACAACAAAGTTGCACAGTTCTACCTGTGCCAGCTGTGTGTGTTCATTGTTGCTTAGATGTTGTGCAATTTTGTGCAATGGCAACGCAGCCATGCATTTTTAGTGCACAGCAGATGCATTGCCATTCCATTTAAAGAGAGCCCGAGGTGGGGTTCGGACAATGCAATCCACGTACAGAGGCTGGGTCTGCCTATACTGCCCAGCCTCTGTTGCTATTTCAATCCCCCCTAAGTTTCCCCCTGCGCTCTGCTATCCCCCATAAATCACAGCCGCGCTGTGCGGGCTGTGTTTACATCTGTAGTGTCAGTCTGTGTGCTCCCCCCGCCTCCTGCATAGCTCCGGTCCCCACCCGCATCCTTTTCCTCCAATCAGCGGGGAGGGAAGGGACGCGGGCGGGGACCGGAGCTATGCAGGAGGCGGGGAGCGGCAGACTGACAGTACAGAGGTAAACACAGCCCGCACAGCGCGGCTGTGATTTTATGGGGGCTAGCAGAGCGCAGGGGGAAGTTAGGGGGGATTGAAATAGCAACAGAGGCTGGGCAGTATAGGCAGACCCAGCCTCTGTATGTGGATTGCATTGTCAGAATCCCACTTCGGGTTCTCTTTAAAAAGGCATAGTATCGGGCAGCTGACAAGCGGTGAAGTCACCGCCTCTAAGCTGCTCTCCTGCACTGGCCGGGTGTTTTTAGTGCCTGGTAATGTCGCTGTACAGGTGGCCACCTCCTCCTACCCCCCCCCCCCCCTCCCCGATTCAGATCTGGGCGCACTCGACCTGTCGCAGTTCTCTGCCGCCCAGTACAGTGCAACCACTGCCATTCATCTGCATTTAAATTGCAACCGAATAGCACTGGCGGGCGGCAGAAAGGAGGATAAACTGCTTGACAAATGCACAGTTCAGCCGTCTGTCTGAAAGGAGCCGAACAGTGAAAATCCTGATGCGGCGCATTTAGTATGAAATTAGCCTTCTGTGAAACTTTTAACATGGCCTACTTCTGAGGCCTGGTCCACACTGGCTGTGTTTGTTGTTTTTAAAGCACTGCATACAACATTTCTGCTGCAATTCTCATTCAATTAAATTAGAATTGCGAACGAAAATGCAGCAAAATCAATTTTTAGTCTGTACCTACCCTAAATTGTGACCTAATCCCTTCTAATATCGACAGGATCAAGCAGTGCACCACGGTGACCATGGAACAGCTGTTCACAGTTCACCATGAGATGGGACATGTGGAGTATTACCTGCAATATAAAGACCAGCCGGTCACATTCCGGAGAGGAGCTAATCCAGGATTCCATGAGGCTATCGGAGATGTCCTGTCCCTATCTGTTTCTACACCAGCCCATCTGCAAAAAATTGGACTGCTAAATAACGTTACAGATGATCAACGTATGTTTTGTTTTAACTGGTTTGGGAATTTCTAACTTCTTTAGCTGTAGTGTGGGGTAGAGAAGGGTCAGTTTTCAGTTGAAGCATAACTTCCTATTCCCATTTACTGCGCCCTTACTGCATTCCATATCCTTCACATACAGAACGCTTGATGTGGATGGTGCACCAAATCCTGCCAAGAATTGTAGGGTCAGATGTGTAAGTGAGGAGAGGGATAGTTTGAATAATGGTAATCCTTATAGCACACATGGGCGATCTTTACCAATGCTGCACCAGTAAAGGGCTAATGCAGTGACTGGAGGAGGACCCTGTGTGGGCCCTTCAGGCCCAGGAGTGGTCACAACCTCTATTTCCCATATTGCTTCACCACAACAAATATATCTTTTTGCTTTGGGCTGCACTTGGTGGGAGGAGTGGCGGAAGGCTGACTCTATACATGCGACTTGGCTTAAAGGGACTCCGAGCAGTGCAGAAACTATGGAAAGATGCATATCATTCTAAAGCTCTCTTTCTCCTCTTTCCAATGATATATAAACCGCCGCCCTACGCCTTTTAGTTTTCGCTATTTTCGCGGCCGCGATTTCAATCGCAAAAATAGAGAAAACTAAGGGCTCTTTTCCACTATGAAATGCGATTGCTATTGCGATCGCGATTCCGATCGCAATCGCGTTTCAATTTCCACCATGCGATTGCGATTGAGCTACTATACTCATTATAGTCCAGCTCAATCGCATACAAAACGCGGCAGGACGACGATTGCGCTTTGACCAAAATCGCATCGCAATCGGATCGCACTAATGGAAATTGCTGCTGCAGTTTCCATTAGTTTAATGTACCTTGCGATTTGCGATCAGAAGCAAATCGCAAATCGCAGGCTAGTGGAAAAAGGCCCTAAAAGGCGTAGGGTGACGATTTAGGTGTTGCCAGAAAGAGGAGAAAGAAAGCTTTAAAATGATATCCATCTTTCCATAGTTACTTGTATTACACAGGGCGACTTTTTCCTAAAGTCAGCAGCTTCATTCTGCTGAATGGAGCTGCTGACACTGGGGAAAGTGTCGCCCTGTGTAATACAAGTAACTATGGAAAGAAGGATATCATTTTAAAGCTCTTTCTCCTCTTTCTGGTGACACCTAAATCATCGCCCTACGCCTTTTAGTTTTTTCTATTTTTGTGATTGAAATCGCGGCCGCGGCAATTTCAATCGCGAAAATAGCGAAAACTAAAAGGCGTTGGGCGGCGGTTTATATATCATTAGAAAGAGGAGAAAGAGAGCTTTAAAATGATATGCATCTTTCCATAGTTTCTGCACTGCTCGGAGTCCCTTTAATAATAATTTTTGTCCTGCAGTAAAAGATACTATACTGAAACTATAGTAGCACAGCTGTGCATGCCATCAGAAGTGCTTAGGTGTAAACATAACATCTAAGTTTACTATTTGTAATTGAGTGACAACAACCGTGCTAACTAGGAGCTCTATACACCCCACACACGGCCGCAGTCTCCTTTTCTAAAATGCAGCAAGGTCGTATGCAGAAGATTAACTTCACTCAGGTGAAAAAACAAACCATATCTTTAAATTTTCCACCAACACTTTGAGATAAAACACACAAAAAACAGGATTCTCTTGAACCCCGGGGTTCCTTGAGGACATTGCAGGGGTTACCTGGCATTTCTCCGTCCGGTGAAACTGGCCTCAGCTGGTGGGGTGAAAAAGTACCTGATTGGCCCCTCTATTACAAGAAGGGTTAAACTGGGGATCACTAAGGAGCACCATAAAAAAAAGTAAGATAGTGCAGCCGTATAATAAAGGGCCCTTTTATAGGGGTACACTATAATTGTGGGAACTATAAAAAGAAACACGGACATGGGCTACTAGAATAGGGAGACCTACAGAGGAGGGACATAGAATGGGGGCAAAACAAGGAGGCTATTACAGGTTATAACGTTTTTAGCCACACATTATTTTAAAGACTATGCCACCTGCAAAATAAATACCCACTTATGCCACTAACACAGGGGTTCCCTAACATCTAAAAAATTATTTGAAGAGTTTCTCTGGGATGAAAAGGTTAAGAAAGACTGTGTTAGATGGTCCTGGCTAAGGCCGCCTTGGTTGGGGACTACCTTTGCCAAAAATCTAGCTGGTGTATGACTGCCCCCAATCCTCAGCCAAACTGATTGATTTCCCTCTTTAACCCTCTGCTCTGCCACACGCTACGCATCATCCCTCCTACGTCTGCCATAGCAACACAATGTTGCTACCCTGAAGGCTAAAGACATTTTTGTACAGCATTGCGCACTGAACTGTCACCTGAGGGTCCGAGTCCCATGGGCAACAGCGTGTGTGTGTGTATATGCATATGCACAGGGGCGTAAAAATGGACCCTGCAAGGGATGCAGCTGCAGGGGGGCCCTGTCCTTAGAGACTGGTTGCAAGGAGAGAAAAAAAACCTTCTGCTCTCTGCACAACTGTTCTAATAACTGCATCTGCTCAGCCACTGATAAGGAATCCTACAAAGTTTTGCAGACAAAGATTTGTAGACAGTCCCTATTCAGTGTTCAGCAGGGTCTTGTGTACAAGGCTTCTGTACCCCCAGCCTTTCTACCCCTCCCCAAGTGCCCTGTCCTGTAGTGATGCTTAAGGAGTCTGGGCACAGAAAGAAAGCGCTTTGTGCTCTCTGCACAATTGTTTTAATGACTGATGGGGTTTGGCAGGGGGGGGCCCTATCCAAAGTTTTGCAGGGGGGCCCAGTGATTTCTAGTTACGCCCCTGCATATCTACTACTAGTGTTTTAGGTATAAATCTCACCACTACCCACATTTCTAAAAGTTGTTAATTTGCATGTTTTGGATTTGGTGAGCTCAGTTGTTTTGTTTTCCCAGAGAGTGACATCAATTACCTCCTTAAGATGGCCTTGGAGAAGATTGCTTTCCTGCCTTTTGGCTACTTGATTGACCAATGGAGGTGGAATGTTTTCAACGGGCGGACCCCTTCCACCCGATACAACTATGACTGGTGGAATCTCAGGTAAAACAGCGAAACTTGGGGGCTTTTTAACTCTTTCTGATCTGTTACCAATTATTCGATACAACGCTTTTCCATCATGTATACCAGATGACCACAGTGGATTTATCGGTTACATTCTCTAGGTTATGCTGCTCCAAAGAACCGGAGTCCTCAAGTTATCTGCATATAGGCATAACCTTGTTTAGTGTCTGTTGTGGATATTACCTCTTCTGCTAATTCTTTTTTTTACAAAAGCCAGTGCACAGCTTTCCCTATAATGCATCAGAAGAGACCATCATCCAAACAATCATGTCATTTCTCCCTCATAACATTTCCATAACCTTGACAGATTTTCAGTACTCCCTTTAGCACTCTGTATTTCATCCAACAGCTTTACTACATTAAAGGTCCTTGCTAATGGTATACTTTTCAGTGAAGAATTGTCTAAGCGATCAGATAAATGAGTCCAGAAATAAAATGTCATACATTGATTATTTCACCCTCAATGAAGCAATCACTACTTCCTATCCATCACAACCAATTGTAAAAAAATTTTTTTCCAGTAGACTAAATTGAATGATCACCATTAGAAGCGTTCAGTCTATTAGGGACAACAAGGTTTTTCTGCCAAACTTACCGCATTATCTGATCGCACTGAGAAGTCTTCCATGAAAATTGTATCATTAATGGGCACCGTTAGAAGCCCGACTTGAACCACCCGGATTTTTCATTGCTAGTTAATCCGAATTGAGAACTGTCATCATTTAAACAATTTAAATGTTTCAAGCAACTTTTCAATAGAAGTTCCCTTTGGAAAATGTGGCTCAAGAGATCCCTCCAGCAAGCAAGAAGCGGGCAGCATGGCGGGTGTTCCCATCTAGAGAGTAGCTCTCACTTTCTAGCCACTCCCACTGCTGCTGCAAGATTTATATTTTGTGGACATTGCTGCAACTCAGATCGTTCTTGTATGACTTTACTGTAGCTGCTGTGCCGGCCAGAGTCAATTTCTCAGCAAAGAGGGAGAGGTTAATTGATTTGTGCTTATATAAAGATTGCCTACTGACTCCTCCCCTTTCTTCTTTGCCTACTTCATGCGAGGGAGGTGATAGGATGTGAGAGGAGTGGGCACAGCTTTTTCCTCAGTAAAACTGCTCATCCTAACCGGGAAATCAGGACTCGGCTAGCAAAATATTTGTACTGCAAAATGTACAAGTATGCAATACTCACAGCAATGTGTATTGCTAATTAAAGCAAATTACTAACAATCTAACGATCTGGTTAGACTTCAGTCAGAACATTTGATCAGAATGCTTGTTCAGGGTCTAGGGCTAAAAATACAGGTCATTCTCAAAAAATTAGCATATTGTGATAAAGTTCATCATTTTCTGTAATGTACTGATAAACATTAGACTTTCATATATTTTAGTCATTACACACAACTGAAGTAGTTCAAGCCTTTTATGGTTTTAATATTGATATTCAGTTGTGTGTAATGACTCTAAAATATATGAAAGTCTAATGTTTATCAGTACATTACAGAAAATAATGAACTTTATCACAATATGCTAATTTTTTGAGAATGACCTGTATTAGAGGCAGAGCATCAGCCGTACCGCCAGGAAATTTGCATTGTTTAACCACTTAACGACGAGCTAACGCACATAGGCGTCAGCAGGTCTTAGAGGCAGAGCATCAGCCGTACCGCCAGGAAATTTGCATTGTTTAACCACTTAACGACCAGCTAACGCCCATAGGCGTCAGCAGGTCTTAAGTGGGTTACCATGGAAACGGCCGCTCGATCGAGCGGCCTTTCCATGTCAGTTCACGGAGGGTGTCTCCAAGAACAGCTGGAGAGCCGCCGATCGTGGCTCGCCGGCAAAATGTAAACACGCGGGGAAGAAATCCCCGCTGTTTACATCATACGGCGCTGTAAGGCAGATCGGCGATCCCCAGCCTCTGATTGGCCGGGGATCGCCGGCATATGATAGGCTGAAGCCTCTCCTACAATGCGCAGGACGGATATCCGTCCTGCGCCGCTCACAGGGGGAGGGAGAGGGACAGAGCGCTGAAAATGCTGCGGAGGGGGGCTTTGAAGAGCCCCCCCCGCAAAGCGCAGCAAGCCGGTGGCGATCAGACCCCCCCAGGAGGACATCCCCCTAGTGGGGAAAAAAGGGGGTAAGTCTGATCGCCCTGGCTCTATCCTGATCTGTGCTGCGGGCTGGAGAGTCCACGCAGCACAGATCAGGCAAACCACCCCTGGTCCTTAAGTGGTTAAAGGGAAAAAATTCAGCCTCCATATCTTACTTCAGTTTCCCTTTAAAGTGGTTCCGAGATGAACTTTTACTCATTGCATAATTGTGTTCCTTTCCTATTGTTTATAGGGCATTCCTCAAGCCAAATACTTTTTTTGTTTTTGTTTTAATACTCTAATTCCCTATAAACTAAAGCCACGCCCACAGTTTTTCAGAGAGCCAAGGCATTTTCAGACATTAGCAAGGACTCATGGGAGCTGTCTGGGCAGGAGGAGGGGGAGTTATTACTAACCAGAGATTTCAGAGGCAGAGGGGAGGAGGAGGGGGATTAGGTTTTTTTTCACGGAAGATGCAGATAAGATTGCCTTTTTGTAATGTTTCAAACATGGCTGCTGTCAATGTATCACAGGAAGAAATAATCATATTCTATTGAAGATGTTTGCAGCTAGATTTGCTGTGTAAACTATCTAAACTTTAGATAAGATATATAGACAAGTTACTTGTTATAAATAGTTTTTCATCTTGGATCCGCTTTAAATTCAAATTCCCCTTCTGCTCCAAAAAATTAGCTTCACCATAAAAGGGTTAATAGACTGTTTAACTGTGCTCTAGTGCAGGGGTGGGCAAACTACAGACCGTGCCCAGCCTGTTTCAATATTTCATCTGGCCGGCCGATGCAGGGCTGGCTTCAGTGCCCCCACTAAGTGAACTAGCGTTGCGGCGTCCAATGGCTGCAGCTCACCAGTTCCATAGGTTGGCTGAAATAGTCTGGCAAAAGGGCTATAGAATATGGTGTCCATTTACATGTAGCCCTACTCTACCTGTCAGCATAGCCTGTGAGATTTACATTTGGAGCAGCATTGAAGGGCATTGTAATCTGTCAGGTGCCACCAGCCCACCACTGATACCAGGGTTATTAGGGGGCAGTAACTGGGGAAACAGAAAACATTAAAGTGGAACTCTGCCTAATATATTTTCATGCGGAAAATGTGTGGTGTGTTTTGTTTTTTGTTTTTTTTTTGGGGGGGGGGGGGGGGAGCTGGCTCTCCTTTTTTTTTATCTGAATTTTGGGAGGAAAACTCTGCCAGATTATGTTTATATTGGGGGAAACTCTGCCATGCTTGAAATGGGGGTTGAACTGAAACTAGAGGCACATTCGGCTTCCAAGATTTTGAGGTGGAGAAGCAAGTCTGCTACCTACACTGCACCTACACCGTAATCAAACTTAGGGCCCTTTTCCACCTGCAATCGCTAGCGTTCACGCTGAACGCTAGCGATTGCTGAATCGCAAAACCGGCGATTCCCCCGACGTTTGCGGCCGCGATTTTGCTATGCTATGCACTGCATAGCAAAATCGCGGCAATTATCGCTCCGCCGCGCGTTCGCGTTCCCGACAAAAGCGAATCGCGGTAGTGGAAATGACCTACCGCGATTCCTATGTTAAAAAGCAAACCGTAGCGATTGTAAAATCGCTAGCGGTTTGCGGTTTTGCGATTCAGCCAGCGCAAACGCGCTGGTGGAAAAGGGCCCTCAGGATTGCTGTCTGCCCCATGAGTCAAATTTGTCTATCCCGGTTCTAGAGGCTTTCATGAACTTTCAAATTTTTCTTTGATCTTGTATTGCACGATATAAGGCAAACACACAGCAGAGGGTGTCTATGTGTGAAGTTAAAGAAAGCTAATTTTCCTTACTAAAGAGCTTTAATGTATGACTTGCATGGAGCATACCAATGCAGTGGCAGCTCTCAGCACAGCTGTAGTGTGGTTTGAACTAGTGATTTTTACAGATTACATTTTTTAAAGAAAAGGCAGGTAGGATAATTGTATGGGCAGTAGAGCAAATAAATTAGCATTGTATTGTATGTTATGCCATACTACTGTTCCACATTTAGGGTCTATTTCCCTCTGCTGACATTTCCCCCTCATTAAAATCTGTTATCATACTTGTGGAGTCCTAACAAATATGTCTCTCTTCTGTTCTCATCCAAACTGAATGAACAACATACTTAGAGCCAGTTAACTACGTATGTACTAGTATACTCTTCCATCAACCTCAGTCTGGTTTACATTTTAACTACACTCCTCATGGTGACCACACAGTATACAATAACTCAATTGTATGGCAACCCAATAAAAACGATTGGTTGTACAGAAAAATCTAAAGGGTTTTTTCTTTTTTGCTGATCAATTTTTATTAACTTTTATTAAAAATGGTGTAGGATACAGTTTAGCTTGTCGAATTCCCCCTAATCTGTACAAAATATATCTAAAAACTTTAAAATTGCTCGGGAGGCGGTGGTAGACTCATCTCCCCGAAGCAGACATGATACTGTTGGTTTTAGTACAAACAAATGTATTTATATACTCCAACATACAGTGCAACGCGTTTTGCGGGTATATTCCCGCTTCTTCAGGCAATAACGAACAGGGGTACAGTCTAAGGTCCGAGGCGCTTATCGTGACCTTAAGACTGCACTGTGTGTACTCATGTTCGTTAAGAAGCGGGTATGTTGGAGTATTTTAAATACATTTTTGTTTGTACTAAAACCATCAGTATCATGTATGCTTCGGGGAGATGAGTCCACCGCCGCCTACCAAGGAATTTTAAAGTTTAGATGCATTTTATTCTTTTGGCATCTCTGTTCTCCTTACAATACCAGCATCCACCCCTGGTGGAGGGGTTGAATTCCCTTTCTTCTCCTAATCTACAGAGAGCGACATCTTAATCCTGAGTGAGGACAGGTCTCATCTCCTCACCTGCCTACACAATGGTTGCCTAATTGGTAACCCTGACTTGTAAGTATATCTATCATATACTTTTTCCATTTACCCATCACCCAACTTACTACACTATATTGGGCTCTCGGTGTCCCTTCTTTTTCTCCCCCTAATCTGTCTATTCACCAGTTGTAATTTGATCTATCCCCTGTGCCAGCTGACTGCCATGGCAGATAAGCCAGATAAGCTAATTTGAAAGCACATGTTGTTAATGGAAGGTGTAATGGTTAAGGGCTCTGCCTCTGACATGGGAGACCAGGGTTCGAATCTCGGCTCTGCTTGTTCAGTAAGCCAGCACTAATTCAGTAGGAGACCTTAGGCAAGTCTCCCTAACACCGCTACTGCCTATAGAGCGCGCCCTAGTGGCTGCAGCTCTGGCGCTTTCAGTCCACCAGGAGAAAAGCGTGATATAAATGTTATTTGTCTTGTCTTAATAGGTCTGCTTCCATGAAAGCAGGAAGCAGAAAAACTGCAGATTTATTGTAGGATTTGTAACAGCTGTAAAGAAGTTTTTTTTTCTTTAAAGGTTATTATGCTGTTGTGTATGTTTTAGAGCAGAGAGGAAGTTCTAAGATCAAATCGCATTTAAAACTGATTTTCCATTCTCAGTGTTGAAATATCTTTAGCTTTTGACACTGTCATTTGTTCTTTACTACTTCATATTTTCTCCAAGACTAAAGATTGCCGCACATGTTAAAAAAAAAAAGTTTAATTTTTAATTTGACCAGTCCAATGCTTCAGTTGATCAGAAGTTTTGAATTGTTTAACACGTGTGTTGCCACAATTTCAGGGAAAAAAGATTGTAAATGTCCAAAAAGTTGTTTGGTTAAAAACCCCTCCTGCATGACAACCTTTCACTAAATAATCCACTTCTGACCATTTTACCTTTTCCTAGAACTAGGTTTTCCTCTGACATTTTTCACTATTTTCCATCTCTGTACATCTATCAATATCTCAATTTCTCATGCCATCTTGATGTGCTGTTTGGCATAAGAATTACCACTGAACACCACATTTGCTGCGTACAACTGCATTTACCACACTTTCTTTTGCTTCAAACATTTAATATAGAAAATGAGGGGTGCTGCTGCCAATGTACAATACCAATTGTGTATGAATCACATAGATTCTATACTCAGATCATAGAATTTTTCTTCCTGCTGGTACCATATCGCCACACCTAAGGGAAGGAGAACGTTATACAAGAAAAAAGGAGGGCTGGATATATAGAATGTATCTTAAATCAATAACCTTTATTGAACATAATAATAAAAAATCACATGTATAGGAGCGTTAGAATCATTACTAGCAAACAACCACTCACACTTTGAGAGCTAGCTGTTGTCCTCTTCAAAAATATTAACGATCCACTGCAAAAAACAAACAAAAACAAACACCTAAAATGTCACTAAAATAAGTCCTATATTTCGGTCTCAAATAGCTCCGAAAATCACATAAACTATTCATTACTACCACCTCCGTCCATTATTTACTTTTATTTAAAAAAAAAAAAAATCATATTTATATTCTTTTCAAACTACATAACCTAAACTTTCCTTTTTATTTATATTTTTTCATTCTTTTTATTATATACATATACACACACGCTTTCTTAATTCCATCTTTTTTTTAGTTTGATATGTACTAAATTTATTCTGGTTTAAAGATTTGGTAAAGGTGGTCTGAATTTTCCAGCACTCCCAATCTCCGATTCAAGAGAAACTTGGAAATTCAATAAGACTACTCGATCCACAACAAAAAGAACGTTCGATATTTATTTTTTTTTTATTCTTTTTTTCAGTATAACTGATCGTTTTTATAGAATTGGGGTGAGATTGAATAGAAAATTTGTGTGAATATGTATATATATTCATGTATTGCCACTGTGTTGAGATCGTTTGACCTTGGCCATGTTGGCATGTTACTGATCCACCACTGGCTGATTGCTTGTCTGCCACATCAAGCAGGTTGCAAAAGCCCATAGAAGCACTACTGCTGAGAATAATTGGCCTACTGAAATTGCGCTTTTTTTTTTTATAAAATGTGTAATTGTTTTTCAGGACTAAATATCAGGGAATTTGCCCACCCGTTCAGAGAGATGATAATCAGTTTGATCCTGGTGCAAAATATCACATTCCAGGCAACACCCCATATATCAGGTAAGACAATGCTCACAGAATAGACATTTTGTCACAAACCCCACAGGTCATGCACACGTGATCACTGTTTGCAGTAGGATATAACGAAACAGGACACAGACACAGGTGAAGTGCAGCCACACAGTGTATATACAAGGATATTTGTATGTACAGATATATTCAGTATGTACACTAGATAAAAACCAAACGCACACTACACAGGTCTTGTATATACACTATATGTATACCAGAGCGCAGTACCAGATCACAAGCCAGAGTCCAGGTCAGGGGCTGCTAATAATCAGAAATCAAGGAAACCGAGAACAGGAAAGAAAATGCCTCCTGTAGATTCCAGAAATCAAAGCTGAACTAAAGATTCCAGAACTAAAAGCTGCTTCTTGGGTGTGCCCCCGTTGTCACCACACCTGTGTGCACCCGTTTAAAAGTGTGAATATCTGCTGTAGCAAACAGCAGCAATCATTCATGAAGTTGATTTAAAGCAACACTGTGCTCAGGTTTTTTTGTCCTGTAGTTAGATACATGAGGCTAAAAAAAGACTACAGATCTACTTACCTGGGGCTTCCTCCATCCCCTAGAAGTCTGTCCCTAGAAGTCTGTCCCTCACCGCAGCTCCGCTGTTGGCAACTCTTTTGAACTTCAGAAGAGTGGCTGACAGCTGAACTGCGGCAAGGGACAGGGACTTATAGGGGCTGGAGGAAGCACTAGGTAAGTCAATCTGCAGTCATCTATTTTAGCCTCATGTATCCTTAAGTTTTAACCTCTACCTGATTAACCCCTTGTGTCACCTCCAGAGATAAGCCTCTGGCTACTAATAAGGTTTCCCTGGGTGTCCTCCGGTCCACCATCGCAGACCATCCAGAGATTACCAACAAAGGATTGTCTGTAATCTGATTGGCACCATACTCTTCTTCAAGCATGTGTGGCCGTACCGCACCTCTGCAAGTACAGCTGCACCTGCGCAGTAAGCTGGGCCATTTATATACAAGTTGCTCTGTGGTACTGCACAGATGTGGCCGGGCTCCTTCCAGTATAGGAGCACGGCCCTGAGCAGCAGGAGGGTCCCGGCATGTATGTGTATATATACACGCGCACACACACATACGTACGCATACGCGCACACATGCGTACGCGCACCTTATTCTCAGGGGTACTTGAAGTAACAAGGACACCGATACAGGACTGGGGTGCTCTGCGTTAAGTACACCTGATCTGATAGAATTCATCCTGGCAAATGAATGCTCAAATGTAATTTCTGCTGCACTGGCCACCCCTACCTGCATTCCTACGGCCCGCCCCCAGCTCAGCAGCTGCGGCCTATTTAGAGGCTGCCAAGCTGGGGGCAGGCGTAGGCAACACAGTTGGAGTTTTCAGAAGAGCATTGACAGGCTTTGAGAGAAATGTGCTTTACATTAAATGATGATCTGTACTACAGGTACTTTGTGAGCTTCGTGCTGCAGTTCCAGTTTCACCAGGCGCTTTGTGAAGCAGCTGGTCACACAGGTCCCCTGCACAAATGTGACATTTACGAGTCCAAGGAAGCAGGAGAACTTCTTGGGTGAGTTTTAGTTGTTGGCTGGATTACTCTCGATAATGTCATTATTAATATGGTTTACTGAGTAGATGTATTTTTATTACATGCAAATTTTTTTGGCAGTTGCCCGAATACCCAGCAGCACTGCTGATCTTTCTCGTTAGTAGTGTCTGAATCCCACACCTGAAACAAGCATGCAGCTTGTCAGATTTTTGTCAGAAATGCCTGATCTGCTTATTCAGGGCCTATGGCTAATGGTTTATAAAGGCAGTGGATCAGCCAGGCAATTTGAATCGTTTTAAATGGAAATAAATATGGTATCAGAAGGGGGGACGGGAGCGCTGAAAGGGGGGCCCAAGGTGAGGGAGGGAGTCAGGTTTCCCTCCTGCTGATGTGTGCCCGCTGCTCCCCCCCCCCCTCCAGGCTTACCTATACTGGGGGGCACCTATAGCTAGCTAACCTATAGTGGAGGCACCTATATCTTTATACAGGGTGCATCTATAACTGGCTACCTATACTGGGGGCACTTGTACTTGGTTACCTATACTGTAAGTTTTTTTTGTTTTTTTTGTTTTTTGTTTTACATATACCCTGCATGGCTTGCTTTTCCAATTGGTGTGTTTTTTTGTTTTGATTTTTCAGGGAGGGGAGGGGGGGAGGGGGCGGCATACAAAGTTTTTGCAGGGGGGGGGGGCAGTGATTTCTAGATACACCCCTGGTCAGATGACTACAGTTTAGGGATGGTTGTGTCTTTGCTGCATTTCTGTACCTGATCCATTTAGCTATGGTAATCTACAAACTGGCTCAGAGGTGAGGTAAGCAGAGATTGTATTAAAAATTAAGGCAATCTAGTGATTGCATTATTATTTTTGTACGAAATATTAGTAAATGTATAAAATGCCGACATGCATTATGCAGCGAAAAAAATTTATTAGGTAAGAGGTACAAGGTGCGCAGAACAATATACAGGAAGCCTGATCATGGGGTTTAAAAACTATTCAATGTCTTAGTAAAAATAGATCCAGAGCTCCGGTGGGAGCAAGTACCAGAGTGTAGGGACAACCCTGTTGCAGTCTCCTAATCAGGCGTAGGAATGGGGTGTGTGTGTGTGTGTGTGTGTGTGTGTGTGTGTGTGTGTCCGGGTGCATGTCGTTGGAGGATTCGAGAGGGCAAGATCGGAGATGTAATTCGGGAAAGACCTGTGTAACTTTGTAGGCCAAGCACAGACTTTTGAAATTGATTCTGTAGTGAAGGGAGAGCCAGTGGAGGGCTTTACAGAGGAGAGATGTGGAGGCACTGCAATGGGAGAAGTTGATCAGTCTTGATCAGTCTGGCCTGACAAGAGGGAATTTCAATAGTCCAAATGTGAGATGACGGCATGGATGAGAAGTTTGGTGGTGCCAGGGAGGAGCGGATCTTGGAGATGTTGTGGAGGTGGAATTTGCATGGATTGAGCAACACTTGGAATGTGGGTTGCAAAAGATAGTGGATCCAGGGTGAGAGCCAGGGCAAATGTTTGTGTGTGTTTTTTTATGCACATCAGGGAATGGCGCAGCTTAGCGTGATGGGAATATCAGAAGCTCTTTTTAGTCTAGATTGAGCTTCAGGAAATATTGCATTTGAATTGCAATACGATGGCTCTATTTCCTTCTCTTTCAAAATGTATGAAATGTACATTTCCATGGATCTACTTTGTAAGTATGATCTACACACTTTTGGAATATCTAATGAGGAATATTTCCCTCAGGAATGTACTTCGGGCTGGTTCTTCTAAGACCTGGCAAGAGGTCCTTGTGACAATGGCTGGAACAGATAAAATGGATGTAGGACCTCTACTGGAATATTTCAAGCCAGTCACTACCTGGTTGGAGGAGCAGAACACTAAGAATGGAGAAACCCTTGGTTGGCCTGATTATTCCTGGACACCACCCATACCTGATGGATATCCTGGGGATATTGGTGAGTTCTCAGGTCCACTTGAGTATCTAATGGACACATTTCTTGTGTGGAAAGACTGTGATGTCAGTCTGGAAGTATGAGCCTTTAAATGCTTAAACATTTCCATTTTTGTACAATACAATCTGTGTTAAAAAAAAATAATTCCAAAAATGTGTACACTCAGCAGTGCTGAAAATAGGGTGGCGATGCACGTTAGACCCAGGCATTAAAAATTAGAAATGGGCAACTTCTTAAGTTTGCACATTGGTTCGTGGCATCCATCTGCATCCTCCTTTCAGTACCGTCGTGCATACATTTTAGGAGTGGTACATTTTTTTGTATTCTGGTGTTGGCATTCTTCTTTCAGCTTTCTGGTATGTGATGTAACTATTGTTGCTTAAAGGCCTACTGTCGGGGGGGAAGGGGAAAAAGAGTTGTACTTACCTGGGACTTGTTATAGACCCCCGCAGACCTCCTGTACCAGCGCAGCCACTCACCGATGCTCCGGTCCCCACCACCAGTTTACCTCCGGAATTTCCGACTAAAGTTGGAAAACCACTGCACCTGCGTGGCAGTGTCCTCGCTCTTGCTGACGTCACCAGGAACGTACTGCGCTGGCACAGACCATACTGGGCCTGCGCAATGCACTCCTGGTGACGTCAGCGGGAGCGAGGACACGGCCACGCAGGCGCAATGGTTTTCCAACTTTAAAATTGGAAATTCCAGAAGTGAACTGGTGGCGGGGACCAGAGCATCGGTGAGTGGCTATGTGGGTACAGGAGGTCTGTGGGGGACCATTAGAAGCCCCAGGTAAATTCAACTTTTTTTTTTTTTTTCCACCTACCCCTTACAGTACTCCTTTTTAAATGTCTTTTTGTTTATTTGTTTTTATCTTGAATTTGATTCAGAATACAGAATTTTGTCCCAATAGCACTGAAGTAAAGGGGACCAAAGCCACCAGGGTTGTCAAATCCCTCCCTGCTTCCACAGCCAGGGAATAAGGAGATAGACTTACAAGGAAAAGGATAAGACTTTCTTCAACTAAAATGGAACCCAGTGCAGTCCTTGTTATAACTACCTATCGTTCATGTTTGTTTCTCCTCCCTCCCCCATTCCTTCTGTTTAGTGATATAAACATTTATACTGCAAATAGGGGGTTTATTTCAAGTTTTTTGCTTTTAGTTTATCTTGTTGAAGGTCTTTCTTTCAGTAGTTCTGTGATTTATGTTGTATACAACATTTTTGCCTTTTTCCCTGCATAGGTGTGACAGGTTATCTGATTTTTATGATTGACTTTAGTTTGACATTTCTTTGCAGTATAAGCTTCAGCTTTTGTCACTTGAGCAGACTGTACTAGCTATGTTTTGCTGTACTTTTGTACTGCTTGTACTGCTTACCAAAAATTTTGTTCACTAATTTAGCCGAGCCTCAAGCCTCGTACACATGTATGAGGCATCTCGTCTGGCAGGAATTGGGACTCCATCCCTCAGGTGACAGTGGAGGGCTGAAACTTGACAAGACTAGCCTCCAGCCTAACACCTTCTGACACAGTTTCTAGGAGTCTTCCTAAATAATAGGCACACTTCTGGGTAGAGACAAAGGGCCATAGAAAGACTTTATAATGCACTCAGAAAAGTCTCTTTTTTTGGTTTAGGGTCTGCATTTTGTAACAGCAGCCATGATAGTCTGATGTAAAATTTGCTTTATTCAGCTGCTAAACAGAAATCATGATCAGTTGCGCTTTCCAGCTCTAAAATGTTTCATAAGCAGTGGTTTTTCTCAGTCAGATTAGTTTTGCCTGCGATTTTACTTTTCAGTATATTGAGCTGTATTTAACTGTTCAATAGCCTAATTTGCATAGGTAACAGAACTAGAACTTGCAGTGCAGGAAAAAGGGGCTTCACACCATTTTACTATAGTAGTACATAATATCACTTGCCAGTTTTAGGAGGATGCAACTACAGAGACTGAATTAAATTACCATAAGCTGCTCTGTCCTATATGCCAGGTAGGTCCACCACTGTGAATCGGGTCACCTCTACGCCACACAGCACCTACTTAGTCACCGTCATAGATGCTTCTGATAAATTCACTGTAATTCAGATGCTGGCAATAGCGGCTGAAACACCCTTACTATTTGGTACAACAGAGTAACCAAGCAGCTCAGGGTGACCCAAAGTACTAGGAATGTATAGGGGGATAAAAGGAACCAAAAAGCCCTCCTACTAAAAAAGCAAAGCTTGGTGTAATTGCCTTCTTAAAACAGAAGGAAATTTGCAATAATTCAGTTATAAATGAACATTTGTGGTTACCCACAATGCACTACTACATATGCAAATTATCCCTTTTCGCCCTCGTCACTCAGAACAAGGTAAAACTAGGTTAAAACCAATAAAATGGAAAGGAAGAGGTGGCTTACCTCAAAGGATGACACTAAAACTGTGTAAACTTTTTTTTTTTTTTTTTTTTTTTTTTTAACATCGTTAATGAGTTTTGTGGGCTTAACCTACTTCAGTAGGCAAAATATTTGTGCCAGGCAAAGTAGCCAAGCTTTGAGCTACCTTACTGGTCTCGATTCATAAAAGTGCTGTCGGTAAAGTAAATCCGTGCGGAGAAACACCGCCGTCTGTATTTCAGCCTTCTGGGTGGTCATTCATAAAAATGTTTCTAGTTGCGATAGGAGTGCGGAGATATCCCGCTGTAGGCTAGCGTTAGGCTGTCGGTAGGCATGCGGAAACAGGAGAAGCTGGCCGAGTCCCTCCGTGCGGTGTGCTCTCTGCTGCTGCTTGGGAGGTCTGTCCCATTCACTTACATGTTCTCCGCATGCTTGTCGCTACATCCAGGGGAGCGGTAATCCCCCTCCGCATACCGCTTGCGTTAATTTTTATGAATTTACATTTTGTTACATTTCCGCATAGAATCGCCACACTATGCTGGGGCACACACCTAATCCTCTATCACATCCTATTTCTCCTTGAACTGGACTCAGTTTCACAGCACTGGCAAGTGGCATTACTCCAAATGGTATGTCTTAAAGGGAACCAGAGATGAACGTTACACACAAAATAAACATATCAGTCCATAGCTTGTAAAGCATAAATGCTCTACCTGATCATTTCGCCGCTCTGGTGTGCCTTTTTTAGTGTTTTTTTTATTCATTCTTGCTCCAGGAAAAATCCAATATGGCTGCCGGCTCATATCCCTTCTGCTTCTGGGTTATGAGTTGTTCTGGATGTGCTGTCTAGGCTATATGAGAAAGGCTGCTGCAGCAGCCTTTCATTAGTGTGCTTTCATTTTGGTATGATGTGCAGCTGCCTATAGGAAGTGGCTCTCATAGGAATGAAGCTGCAGTCATCATTATCTATGCAGAGTGCACACAGAGCACACAGATCATATTGCAGCCACACTTGTCTGTTTCAGAGATACTCTCTCAGCAGCAGCAGCCCCTCCCATGTCATCAGAGCTCTCAGTATGCAAAGTAGGAAAGCTGAGCCAGGAGGTGGCAGGCTTGACCTTGAAAAGACTCCACAGAAGAGTGACTCAGCTATAATGATTCCAGGTCAAACCTGGACTGAAGGCTCAGTAGGGGATTCTTATCACAGCTAACAGACTAATTAAGCAGATAAGAATGAAACTAAAAGCAGAGAAGGTGTTTACTGTCATGTTCCCACTGATAAATGTAGTAAAATACATGAGGGTGCTTCGTCTCTGGTTCTCTTTAATCCTCTCACCTACCACAACATTGCTTGCCTCTGCACTCACCTTTAATGTATATAAAAAGACATATATTATCAAGTGCTAAATGTAATCACTGGCATGACAGGTCTCAACTTCCCTTTAACTGGATGGACTGTGTGATTAAAAATACACATACAATCAGTGGAGTAACGGTAGTTATGTCTGTACTATGTAAACAAGCATCAGTGCTACTCAATGCCTAATGTTACATGCTGCAGTTAAAAATACAGCATAGTACGCCCCACAAAGCAAAGGGTATGATGAGTATATCCAGATTCTGATATCCTGCAGGTTATGTGACCTATAAGCTCCCAACAGCAGTGAAAAATGCCCCACTATTGATGGGAATAGAATGACAAACCCTGCAGTGTGGGAAAGGCAGAGCGGACAGAACAGCTTGGGCTGACGAGAGGCAAGGACTGGTGGGATGAACTAGAGGGGGCAAACTGGACTGAAAAGGGGTGGCTGTGCCAGGACGGACTGCAACAGACTCCACTAAGTGTGACTGGACTGGCTGCGCCATGATTAACTGTGCCTGACTCGACTGACTGATAAAATTTAGTTGTTACAGCACAGGATGCTGTTTGGCCACAGTTTGAATAACCCTGGCCTTCATGTCAGTGCTTAGGCTCTATTCACCCTCCCGTCCCCATCAGTGCGCACAAAAGACCACAGGTGCTGCGCCCGCTCCTTGGGAATGTGAGGATGGTCTCTGGGAAAAAGCCCTTGACAGATTTGTTCTTTGGGTCTGTGAGTAGCAACGGAGGGATTAAGGAGGACATGGGAAGCCTCTGGACTGTCTAGAGGCCTTTTTCTACCTAGGCATCTGTGTTTTGCTGCTGCTTTCGCCCTGGTACAATTCAAGAATTTAAGAGAGCTCAACTTGAAGCCCTGAATACAGCGTGGCTTAGCATTTTGCATTTTACATTGTTTTTACATTACATGCATGTCAAACCCTATTATATAATAGGATACACTGTTACACTGTTAATAGTGTAACAGCTTATCTGGTACATGGTTTATTAATAAACCAGCTGTAAACTGAGTTGAACTTTCCTTCAGTACTTAAATCCTATATGACCATTGGTATAGCTTCAAACTCATTAGCTCATCCCTGTTGAAGGGCTGATGACCTCTTTAAACTATTCGCAACAGTTCCAGCCTTGAAAGACCATTTTAGTCTTAAAGCGGACTCAAACCAAACTCTGACACATACAAAGATAAACACTCCTTCAAGCCTATGAGCATTTCAGTGCATGCTTTTCACCCTTCTATTTTTGGAAGTAGGGTTATAGAGGTGGCAGCCATTACTTCTGAAATTAGTAGGAGGTTTTAGATCATGGGTGTGTTTGTCATCCGCTACCCTCCCTCACAGGGGCGTCATCTATGGGAAATCTCACTCAAGCTGAGATCACCTCCCCTGTGACATCATCAGAAGCAGCCTGTGTTTTGTTTATCTCCTCCACCAGTCTGCCGGATTCTCTCAGCAATATGAAAGGAAGGGAGGGGTTCCTCCAATAAATGTAAAATATTTTATATTTATCAAACAGCTGATAAAAGCCTGCTATTTATTATTATAAGTTACAAAATAGATTTTATTTCTGAAATCTTGTATTTTTAATTTGGGTCCACTTTAAGGAGGAACTGTAAGGTGGAAATGAACTCCCCACCAGTGTGAAATCCAGCTGAAAAGGTGAAATGGCTCCCACTCTGTAGGCTTAATTATAATTTGGCCTATACATATCCTTGTGGGTAATGACATGCAGCTCATTACTGATTTGCATATGCTGATACTAAAGGCTTCATGTTTCAGCACTCATGGCAAATGTTGAGGGTAGGGAAGGGGACCCCCCCCCCCCCATCCCAGATTACCTCTGCCTAATTGTAGCCTTCCACTGGTTCACAAGATGGTTTTGATATACCGTCTTAGGAACCAGTGGGGTTGGGGGGCTTCAGTTTGGCACAGAGGTAGTTCAGGGGGTCCCCTCCCTACCCTCAAAATTTGGAGTGTGTAGGAATAGACATAGGAGGATAAGACCCATCATAAGCATTCGGGATGGGCTCACGGGTAATCTTGAGTCCGTAAGTACTCAAATTCAAAATTAAAATGAGCCTCAGCTGTGAGGCTGGATGATAAGAGGTATTTTACCCATAATTCCGCCGTCCTGCCTGTGCTCCAAACAGCTTGCACGCGTCCTATTGGACGTGTTACATGACTCACTATGCGCACTTCCTCCTTCAAGCCGGAAGTCCGATAGGACGCTTGCAAGCTGTTTGGAGCGCAGGCAGGACAGAGGAATTATGAGTAAATAACTCCTTATCCAGCTGCGACAATTCAGGCTTATTTTAATTAAGAATTCGAGTCCTTACGGACTCATGATTACTCATGAGCCCATCCCTGGTCAGCGTAGCAACCTAGTGGAGACCAAAGAAATGGCGGCAGAAGCACAGGATCTGACACAGCGCTGACATAGCAGCTTATTGGAGAACAGAGAAATGGCAGCAGGAGCACAGGATCAGACACAGCGCTGACATAGCAGCCTAGTGGAGAGCAGAAGAAGGCAGCAGGAGCACAGGATCACACACAGCGCTGACATAGCAGCCTAGTGGAGAGCAGAAAAATGGCAGCAGGAGCACAGGATCACACACAGCGCTGACATAGCAGCCTAGTGGAGAGCAGAAAAATGGCAGCAGGAGCACAGGATCAGACACAGCGCTGACATAGCAGCCTAGTGGAGAGCAGAAAAATGGCAGCAGAAGCACAGGATCTGACACAGCGCTGACATAGCACACAGCGCCTAGTGGAGAGCAGAAAAATGGCAGCAGGAGCACAGGATCAGACACAGCGCTGGCATAGCAGCCTAGTGGAGAGCACAAAAATGGCAGCAGGAGCATCAGACACAGCGCTGGCATAGCAGCCTAGTGGAGAGCACAAAAATGGCAGCAGGAGCATCAGACACAGCGCTGACATAGCAGCCTAGTGGAGAGCAGAAAAATGGCAGCAGGAGCATCAGACACAGCGCTGACATAGCAGCCTAGTGGCGAGCAGAAAAATGGCAGCAGGAGCACAGGATCAGACACAGCGCTGACATAGCAGCTTAGTGGCGAGCAGAAAAATGGCAGCAGGATCAGACACAGAACAGGTGTAGCAGCCTAGTGGAGAGCAGAGAAATGGCAGAACATAAGCGTGAAAAGTGGTCTTTCCACGATTTGTATTTGTTGTAATTCTCATTCAGGGAGTCATAATTGTTTCCTGAATTGCAAACAGAATTGCAAAATAGCTGTGATTTTGCAGCCATGTTTAGTGCAAAACGGGTCCCTAAGGGATCTGGAGAAACATGAGCATTTATATAAGGAAAAAAGGGGGCATGTCTTAACTAAGCGGGGGGGGGGGGGGGGGGGAGGATGTTTCCTTGAGCACCATTAGTAAACAAGATTCCTCCCATGCCATATGAGGCACTTATTCTACACAACACTGGCAGGGGAGAGGAATTTTTTTTTCCTTTTATACCACTCTATTTTCCTTTGTTTTATAGAGAAGAAAATCCTTAGTTGCAATTTTTAAGCTATGTACGGACGCTCAACAAAAGTCCTTTTGAAAGTCTGAATTACAGATATTGCCATATTGGACAAAAAAAAGACAAGTGACAGATATGAAGCATTTGTGTGTGTTGCAGTTAGCATTCAGTTAACAGGCAGTGGGGGTGAATTCCCTGGTGGTGAGAGGTCCAGGGCCACCTGCACTTTCCTCTGGGTATAGCATGGTGGTGTAGGGGCCCCGGGCAGTGAGAGAGCCTGGGGCCCCCAGCTGTCATGCGAACCAGTGTTTGTGCCCTTATGCTTCTATCCCAGTTACGCAGACCACATAAAATAATGTATTCGTCTCATGCACAGTGACAAATTGCTTCAGCAAATACCTGTTCACCATGTCTCCATTAGAGTTGGGCCGAACGGTTCGCCTGCGAACGGTTCCATGCGAACTTCAGTGGATCGCGTTCGCGTCCCGCAGGCGAACTTTTGCGGAAGTTCGGTTCGCCCCATAATGCACCATGAGGGTCAACTTTGACCCTCTACATCAGTCAGCAGGCCCAGTGTAGCCAATCAGGCTACACAAGCCCCTGGAGCCACTCCCCCCCCCCCCCCCCCCCCCCCACCCAATAAAAGGCAGGCAGCGGCGGCCATTAAGCTCACTCGTGTGCCTGCGTTAGTGAGAGTAGGGCGAGCTGCTGCAGACTGTCTCTCATAGGGAAAGATTAGTTAGGCTTAGCTTGTTCCTGGCTGCATACCTGTTCTGTTCAGTGAGCCCACCATACCTGTTCTGTTCAGTGAGCCCACTGGATACCTGCATACCTGTTCAGTGAACCCGCCACTGCATACCTGTTCAGTGAACCCGCCACTGCATACCTGTTCAGTGAACCCGCCACTGCATACCTGTTCAGTGAACCCGCCACTGCATACCTGTTCAGTGAACCCGCCACTGCATACCTGTTCAGTGAACCCGCCACTGCATACCTGTTCAGTGAACCCGCCACTGCATACCTGTTCAGTGAACCCGCCACTGCATACCTGTTCAGTGAACCCGCCACTGCATACCTGTTCAGTGAACCCGCCACTGCATACCTGTTCAGTGAACCCGCCACTGCATACCTGTTCAGTGAACCCGCCACTGCATACCTGTTCAGTGAACCCGCCACTGCATACCTGTTCAGTGAACCCGCCACTGCATACCTGTTCAGTGAACCCGCCACTGCATACCTGTTCAGTGAACCCGCCACTGCATACCTGTTCAGTGAACCCGCCACTGCATACCTGTTCAGTGAACCCGCCACTGCATACCTGTTCAGTGAACCCGCCACTGCATACCTGTTCAGTGAACCCGCCACTGCATACCTGTTCAGTGAACCCGCCACTGCATACCTGTTCAGTGAACCCGCCACTGCATACCTGTTCAGTGAACCCGCCACTGCATACCTGTTCAGTGAACCCGCCACTGCATACCTGTTCAGTGAACCCGCCACTGCATACCTGTTCAGTGAACCCGCCACTGCATACCTGTTCAGTGAACCCGCCACTGCATACCTGTTCAGTGAACCCGCCACTGCATACCTGTTCAGTGAACCCGCCACTGCATACCTGTTCAGTGAACCCGCCACTGCATACCTGTTCAGTGAACCCGCCACTGCATACCTGTTCAGTGAACCCGCCACTGCATACCTGTTCAGTGAACCCGCCACTGCATACCTGTTCAGTGAACCCGCCACTGCATACCTGTTCAGTGAACCCGCCACTGCATACCTGTTCAGTGAACCCGCCACTGCATACCTGTTCAGTGAACCCGCCACTGCATACCTGTTCAGTGAACCCGCCACTGCATACCTGTTGTGTTCAGTGAACCCGCCACTGCATACCTGTTGTGTTCAGTGAACCCGCCACTGCATACCTGTTGTGTTCAGTGAACCAGCCACTGCATACCTGTTGTGTTCAGTGAACCAGCCACTGCATACCTGTTGTGTTCAGTGAACCAGCCACTGCATACCTGTTGTGTTCAGTGAACCAGCCACTGCATACCTGTTGTGTTCAGTGAACCAGCCACTGCATACCTGTTGTGTTCAGTGAACCAGCCACTGCATACCTGTTGTGTTCAGTGAACCAGCCACTGCATACCTGTTGTGTTCAGTGAACCAGCCACTGCATACCTGTTGTGTTCAGTGAACCAGCCACTGCATACCTGTTGTGTTCAGTGAACCAGCCACTGCATACCTGTTGTGTTCAGTGAACCAGCCACTGCATACCTGTTGTGTTCAGTGAACCAGCCACTGCATACCTGTTGTGTTCAGTGAACCAGCCACTGCATACCTGTTGTGTTCAGTGAACCAGCCACTGCATACCTGTTGTGTTCAGTGAACCAGCCACTGCATACCTGTTGTGTTCAGTGAACCAGCCACTGTATACCTGTTGTGTTCAGTGAACCAGCCACTGTATACCTGTTGTGTTCAGTGAACCAGCCACTGTATACCTGTTGTGTTCAGTGAACCAGCCACTGTATACCTGTTGTGTTCAGTGAACCAGCCACTGTATACCTGTTGTGTTCAGTGAACCAGCCACTGTATACCTGTTGTGTTCAGTGAACCAGCCACTGTATACCTGTTGTGTTCAGTGAACCAGCCACTGTATACCTGTTGTGTTCAGTGAACCAGCCACTGTATACCTGTTGTGTTCAGTGAACCAGCCACTGTATACCTGTTGTGTTCAGTGAACCAGCCACTGTATACCTGTTGTGTTCAGTGAACCCGCCACTGTATACCTGTTGTGTTCAGTGAACCCGCCACTGTATACCTGTTGTGTTCAGTGAACCCGCCACTGCATACCTGTTGTGTTCAGTGAACCCGCCACTGCATACCTGTTGTGTTCAGTGAACCCGCCACTGCATACCTGTTGTGTTCAGTGAACCCGCCACTGCATACCTGTTGTGTTCAGTGAACCCGCCACTGCATACCTGTTGTGTTCAGTGAACCCGCCACTGCATACCTGTTGTGTTCAGTGAACCCGCCACTGCATACCAGTTCTGTTCAGTGAACCTGCCACTGTATACCTGTTCTGTTCAGTGAACTTGCCACTAGATGAGTGTGTCGGGGGGCACACCCACGATAATAAGGTCGTTGCCTCATTGTGGTCAGACCAAATTTGATCAGCTGGACAGTCACTGTTCTGTCATTCAGCTACATCAGCCAGGCGACCATATGGGCTGTAAAGCCACCAAAACCTGCACTCTCGGTGCGCACCAGTCCAGCACGGCCGTCACTACACAAACAGCTGTTTGCGGTGCGTTACACGGTGAGTTTGGTGTGTCAGTGTGAAGCAGTACCTTAATTACACTACCTGATTGATGTATACACATGCAAGATGTTTTAAAGCACTTTAGGCCTGTCATTTAGCATTCAATGTGATTTCTGCCCTTAAAACGCTGCTTTGCGTCAAATCCAGATTTTTCCCGGGGACTTTTGCCATGTATCCCACTCCTCCACCTGGGGGTCCAGGTGTTAGACCCCTTGAAACGTCTTTTCCATCACTTTTGTGGCCAGCATAATTTTTTTTTTTTTTTTCAAAGTTTGCATCCTTATTGAAGTCTATCGCGGTTCGCGAACGTTTACGCGAACCGAACCTTCCGCGGAAGTTCGCGAACCGAAAATCGGAGGTTCGGCCCCACTCTAGTCTCCATTGCATCAGACATGTTGTACAAAGCATTGCTATTACAACTCTCCGTTTTTCTTCCCACTGTCCAGAAAAATCACGGAGGTAAGGTCTTTGCATTTTGTCACTGCAATAGACACAACAGACACCGGACAGAGTGGACATGGTTTAACAGATGCTATGTTCATTCATCCTTTGTGGTCAATTCTGTGAATTAGGTTTTCACTTCTACTTTGAACCAAGCCATACACTTGTTAGATTAGCAGCAGATAGATCATCAGATAGATCTTCTGATCTATCTGATGTGTTTAGGATTTTTTTTTTTTACTAGGAACAGATTTCCAATAGATTTCAGTATGAAATCTATTGAAAATCGATCTGATGGCATGTTTTTGCCATCAGATTTCCATTCGGTCCAATGCAAAATAAGCCATCTCAAGAGATGAGCCTAAATTTACCAACATGTCAGATCGATTGAAATCGATCAAAATTGGTCGCAAATCGATCGATTGGTCAATTGATTTGCGATTAATCGGCCAAAAAGCGTGAGTGTATGGGCCCCTTAACACTCCACAGTTGCCTAGGGTAGAAGACCATTCATAGAATATCAGGGAGTTCTGAAAGCAAACCAGAGCACTTGTAGGAAATCCACACAAAAACTAAACTCTACAAACTCCATATTTGTATGCTACTTGTTAAAAATTAACACATGACCTGTGCTACAAGACTACAGCACAAGATACTTAGCCACATTGCTGCGTATTTACCAGATTTTGTGCTTTTTGATGATTTTACTGATATTTGCTTTAATGTTCTTGTAGAGAAAATCGCTGATGAAAAACTGGCAGATGATTTCTTAAGTGAATACAACAGTACAGCAGAGGTGGTGTGGAATGACTATACTGAAGCATCATGGGCCTATAATACGAACATTACAGACCACAACAACCAAGTTATGGTAAGCAAAACAAACACAGCTGTATGTCTTATGTAAGAATGCTGACGTCTGTAAAGCACTGAACTGGTGATGCACAGGGAGGTTCGCAATCAATGTTTTTTAGTCCTTTTCAAAAGAAACCATCCCTAATTTATGACTATGGTACATACACTGCAGTGTTATCAGCAAATCAAGGATCACCAATACCATGTCCTTGTCCACTGTGGATATAGACCTAGCTAAGCTAACAGAGCTGGGTGCAACAGATGACCTGACTAAGCACCTGGAAGAACAAAAAACAAAAAAATATGGTTGTGATCCCTGATAAAGATTTGTGTGTGTCTGTGCACTGAAGACTTTCTGGGTGTGTTATTGGCCATACAGTGTTTTGAAGTTGTGCCTTCATATAAATTATATTTTGCATAATTTGCCTCATCTGAAAATACCATATATGGCTACCAACAAACACTGTGTTATGTCGGTGAACGTTTATATTTACTAACCTCATGAACTTTCATTGGATTGTCAAAATAAGAATTCCCTCCCTTCCCTTTTTTATTTTATTTTTTATTTTTTTTTTTACTTGTTTTTTTTGTACTTTCTTTACAAACTGCAAAATATTCCCCAAGTTGCAGGGACTATGAAGGAGGTAGGTAGTGATGGGTGGGGAGAAAATGCTTGCTGGCTGTGGTCAAAAGGAGCCCTTCCATTCTCAGGGGTATTGCCCCCCTCATAGTAAGCTCTGCAGAGGTTACCCATGACACGATAGACCCTAGGTTCTCGGCACATGGTATGAGTACCCCGGAGGGTACTTGAGCTAGGTGCAGGGGCTACTTAAACAGTCTATTATGGTGAGATAAAAAATAAACCGTATTTAAATATGTCTGAAAAGGTATCTTAGTCCATTAAAAGGAATGCTTGAAAAGATTGAGGACAACAAACATTACAATATGGGGTTCTGGATTAACACCATGTTTCAGAAAGTGTTACATGCTGTAATAATGTTGCGAAACACTGCTATAGACTATTACATTGCCTAAGCATTCTATCACTAACACCAGCGATCACTGCAGTGGCGTAGCTAAGGAGCTGTGGGCCCCGATGCAAGTTTTACATGGGGCCCCCCAAGCACTCGATACATAACCATTGATACGGCGCAACAAAATCTGCCAATGGAACTTCAGTGTCAGAGGTGCAAGAAGGGGATGGGGAACAGTGTGTTAATGTTTACCAATATTCTAAGTATCTATAGAAGTGATTATTATGAGCAGATCAGTTGATGGGGGGGGGGGGGGGGGCTGGCCCCCTCGGGCCCCCTCGGGCCCCAGGGCTCCGATGCGGTTGCAACCTCTGCAACCCCTATTGCTATGCCCCTGGATCACTGGCTGTAATAGGTAAAGGATAGGGAGTACTTGACAATCATGGCAGGTGCCTGGGCATAGCTGTGCCACTGCATAGTGTCAAAGGTTGAGGACACAGATGATTGTAGCATCCTGACAAGAGAACAAACCTAACTATAAAGGCAAAAGAAAAATGAAGGCGCACCCAAACGTTTCTAAAAGTAAGCTGTGATTTTCCTGAAGGCTGTTTCTAAGCAGAGAAGCGATTTAATTACGAAAGGGATTGTAAAGTTGCACATCAAATACCTGCATGCATGGGCGAAGTCTAATTTTACATGGTAACCCAATGGCTAAGTATATAATACATTATGAACTCTGTGGTAGTGGTATTAGTTGTATGGTCTAACCGTGTGCTGACAAAGAATTGGAGTGTATAGGAAACAAGTAATTATGGGTAGATGTGAAATGAAGATCATCACTTGATGTGTTTCGCAACTTTTACAGCTCGACAAGAACCTGGCAATGTCCAGCCACACCCTGAAGTATGGAAAGCAGGCCAGAAACTTTGACTACAGTGATTTCCAGGATGAAGAGGTACAGAGACTGCTGAAGAAGCTGAGCGATATTGATAAAGCAGCTCTGACTGAGGATGAGCAGAAAGAGGTAAATGAACATAGGAAGGTGCTACTGCCCCTACACAGGAAAGGTGCTGCTGCCCCTACAGCGCTGAAGCTGGGCCCCGTCAAAGCAACAATGCTATGATGCGCCCAACTCACCGGCGGTGGCACTATATGTATGCAGGGAAGATGCTACTGCCCCCACACAGAAGATGATTTGATTGAATTAAGACTTAATAATGTACTTTAAAAAAAAAAAAAAAAAAAAAACTGCCTAAAAGTTGCCATAAGCCTTACCGGGTGGTTATTTGTACATTTTTGTCTTGCCCAGCATGTATGTTTATGTAAATGATATTGCCATCAAACACCTCTGAAGCTTGTTTAACTCGTGGGAAAACCGCAATTGGATATGATTTTCAAACATGCTGAACCACCATTTCCCCAAATTTGTCAAGAATGCCTGCTAGTCTCAATAGAAATGACCTCATCCTTCATTCTGCTTAAAGGAATACTATCGATTCATATATTTTTTTCAATTGACACAGGAATTGTTTGGGAAGTGCTGCTAAGAACTGGTGTATACATTTTAGTAGCAACTTCTTTGTTTACTGTTAGCAAAATACATTCAAAGTTTACTGACGCCAAAACTGAAGGCTGACTGAGCCATGAGGAGAGGGGAAACAGGACACAGGAGCTGCAGCTGTTGGGAGCTCTGTTTCTGACTGAAGTGTCTGAAGAGAGCAGAGGAAATGTAACGAATTGTCACAGCTTTTTCATACCGTTTTTGCTTTCAGAGTTTGATATGTTTGATACAGGGGCGTAGCAATAGCCATAGCTGCCATAGCAGCTGCTATGGAGCCCTGGAGCATAGGGGGCCCAGTGGGTACTTAATGTATTCACTACAAACTTTTGTGTTACTCCTCCCTCTGGCTTTGTCTCAGTGCTCATGAATTATGTGCAATATTGATTGCATGCTAATGTATATTGCTCAATTAACTCACATCCATAGGGTAGAGGCAGGGGGCATAACTTAAGAGTGCCTCCATCTGAGGGCCCCATGAATGTTTTGCTATGGGGCCCCATGATCTCTAGCTACGCCACTGGTTTGATATTTGCTTTCTGTAGTCTGATATGCAACTCTGGCCGTGCATTGAAGCAGACACCCCTTCTGCAATTGATTTGTCCCAATATAGCTAAATCCTACCCTCAATAAATTACAGCTTTTGCCTCTGATATTTAACATGAAAAGTAGGAAAATGTTTACACAGCTACTTAGACATTATTTGCACATTTTCATTTTAGAACACTTGGTTATCAATAGTATTCCTTTAAACTGTCTGAACATGACAAATTCTCTCATCTCTATAACCAACTTGGGAATGTTTTATAGTGAAGTGAACTGATGGATGTGTATAGCTATTGTGCGCAATATGCTCTTACTCGCTATGCTTATAAAAATGCACATGGACCTTCTTTGTGCAGATGTGCATTTTAAGTGTCTTCTTCTATTCTCCCACAGTACAACCTTATTGTTTCTGAAATGGAAACCATCTACAGCAAAGCCACAGTATGCAAAGATAACAAGTGCATACCTCTGGACCCAGGTGAGGCTGTCATACATTCTTCTGTGGCACTCCTTAGCAGACTGTGGACTGACCTAGCTCTGCACATTCCCTATTAGGCACAATCCCTCAGGTGGGGCACCAGTGTTGGAAGTGCATCTTGTTTCTAGGGAACTTTTTATCCATTGCAGATAAAATGCATGTATCCTAATGTGTTATGAGGCAGCAACATTTTTAAAATGGGTGGCATGTAAGTGTCTGGATAGTGTAATGGTTCTGCCTCTGACATACGAGACCTGGGTTCAAATCGCTGCTTTTATTTCTGTTAAGCCAGCACCTACTATTTAAGGAGTTCTTGGGTGAGACTCCTTAAAGGGGCACTATGGCGAAAAATGTAAATATGTGCAAACATATACAAATAAGTACGTTTTTTTCAGAGTAAGATGAGACATAAATTACTTTTCTCCTATGTTGCTGTCACTTACAGTACGTAGTAGAAATCTGACAGAAGTGACAGGTTTTAGACTAGTCCATCCCTTCATAGGGGATTATCAGGGATTTATTTACTTTGTAAGCACTTAGTAAATGGCAGTTGCTTTGTCCAATTGCCAAAAAACTGTGTAGCAAGCAGGGAAGCTGGCCAGCATCATTGTTTAAATCCTTTTTAGGGAATATATTTATAAAGAATAAAAGCCTTGCTGAGAATCCCCTATGAAGAGATGGACTAGTCCAAAACCTGTCACTTCTGTCAGATTTCCACTACCTACTGTAAATGACAGAAACATAGGATAAAGGCAATTTAACGCTCATTTTACTCTGGAAAAATATGTACTTCTTATTTGTCTACGTTTGCACATATTTAAAAAACAATTTTGGCCATAGTGCCCCTTTAACAGTGCTACTGAGTGCACTCTAGTGGCTGTCTAGCAATCGGTTTGAGTCCGACAGGAGAAAAGCGCTATACAAGTACTGGAATTATGTAGATATGCACAAGGTATAAGGCTTATAGATATTAAGTGCCTAGTGTTGTTTAGTGACGGAGGCAGGATAACTAAAACTAGGTTTATTTACAAGATTCCCCAACTCGCTACATAAGCAGTGTCTTCTTTCCATGTTCCTGGCTAGAACAGAACAGGAACAAATGAGCCACAACGGTATAGATAATCCTGTGCGTTTAGACAAGCATATCAGTGCCATCTACAGGTCAGATGTATGAACACCGCATAAGCTTCTGAAATGTAAATCCAACCCTGTTTTCCTAGACTTTTTTGGGCCTTCCATAAGGAAGGTGATCTGTTCTTTGATGAAGGACGTTTTAAAACAAAGCAGTGTGTCCTTTCACCCTACATAGTACAGTAAAATGCTGTAAGAAATTTTAGCACATCTCGGTGAGGTAAAGTCATTTTAGATACTAATCATTGTGTTGACGCATAGAGTAAAATCTGTGTTTAAAAAAATAAATAAATAAAATAAAGTGGATTGAGGATTTTGCTGAGTTGATGAGCTTAATTCATTTTTTCTTCTTTTTCTGAACGTGTTTCAAGATCTAACTGCGCTCCTGGCCAAGTCGCGGGATTATGATGAACTGCTGTGGGCCTGGAAAGGCTGGAGAGACTCTTCTGGCAAAAAAATGCGTGAGCACTACAAGAAATATGTAGCGCTGGGTAACAAAGCCGCAGAGTTGAATGGTAAGAAAAAGGGGTTGTGGGTACAGTATATGAATATAAAAATGCAGTTACATAGCTGTCCTTACAGGATCTCCACTATGTCCTGATTTAAAACATGTGAGGGGTGCAAACTTACCAGCTAAATTCTGCCAGGATAGTCTCACTTGGGGATTGCGTGCACAGAGTTCAGAGTCAAGTTGAAGTCTGAAAGTGAGATAAACTGAAGTTAGTTTTGTACATCTAGAAAAACAATGGGCAAACTTCAGACAACCTGCTTTAAAGGTAATGGTTAAATTATAGCTCAACGGTTGGAAAGGTCTGTCAGCACAACTCTGTAAGGGCCCATTCACACTTGAGCGTTTTGCCGGCGATTTCGGCAAAACGCTCAAACTCTAGCGCTTTTCAAAGCACTAGTGTAATAAGTCTATGGGCCTGTTCTTAAGCGATTTGCGCAAATCGCCCAAAAACGCAAACGTGTCGCCTGCACAATTTTCAGGCGATTTCCCAGCGATCGCGTTAGTGTTATAGAAGTGCTGAAACGCGATCGCATACAAATCGCCGCAGTGTTCAGTGATTTTTCCGCGTGAAATCGTGGAAAAATCACTCCTGCAAAACGCAGGCAAACGCAAGGCCCTAAAGGGTCTCAGCTGGTCTACAACCTTGAAAAAAATCAGCTCCAGCGTGTAAGCAGACAGGTGTTAATCCTGTTGTCCCATACCAGAAAACATATACTTTACAATATGTTGAAGAGATGGCAAAGTAAAAAGTTTGTTCTGAAAAACTACTTTTGCTCTCAGCGTTCTAGTCTAGAACCCCAAACAAGTGTGCTTTGGAATACGGTATATTGCAGACCTAGTAAAATACCCTTCACAGAAGTCTGGGAATCCATATGTGCTGGTGGTCAGTGAATTATAGGTGGTTGGTGAATTCTACCGCTCTATCAGCCACTCAGTGGTGCGGTGTTAAGGCCGCTTTGTAACATGGCTTACTGCACTGAACCGCCTATGCGGCGTTCACAGTGAGGCGGGTGCGTTGCAATATAAGAATTGCGGTATTGCAGCCATTGTGATGGGAACACTGGATCTTCTCCTCCACTGGTAAATATTAAACCATGATTAGAGTTGGGTCACCAATTACTGAGTTGGTAGCAGCTAAGGCTGCAACTGCTATGTGCTTGACAGTCTTCCTGTACTGACACTTTTTCAAAGGAATGTTAAGGCAGACAGAAAAGTAACATATTCTACAAAACGAGAGTGCATACCTATATATATTGTATGCTGCTTCTATTTACCCCCAGTGCTGCTCAGAAATAGCACTGTGATGTAGTTGTAAGAAACAGTCCCTGCTGTCCACCAACTCTGAACCATTCCTATGTGTGTCTCACATTTTAAATTGCAGATCTGTTGAAGTGGGTCATAGCACTTGGCTGGTGCAAGGGGGCCTGAAAGGCACAGAACAGAGATGTCCAACTCCAGTTCTCAAGGGCTGAGGTCCTCGCAAATTTTTTTGCATGGCTTAAATACATCGATAGGACTAAAGGACATGTGTGATTTATCATCTCCATTTCTCTGTCCATTATAAACTCTGGCATGGATGAGGCCCTTGAGGACTGGAGCTGGACATCCCTGGCCTAGAACAACCACTGCAAAGCCTTTATCCTAAAGTATTGGCTTGATTGTACTAGATGAGTGACTGATCTATACACGGCTCCTGACGATAAATCCCTTCCACAGTGTTACATTTTGGTTTTATCATTGTAGCCTTTACTTATTGCCTTCTATTTCTGCCTACTTTCACAGGTCATGCTGACAATGGAGCATACTGGAGATCGTGGTATGAGACACCAACTCTGGAAAGTGATGTCGAGAAGCTTTACAATGAGCTGCAGCCTCTTTACCTCCAACTGCACGCTTATGTTCGCCGGGCCCTATACAAGAAATACGGAGACCAGAGAATCAACCTCAGAGGACCCATCCCTGCCCACCTTCTAGGTAAGATGATCTCCGGCCCAGATTTACATCACAGGAGCCAATAGGCACAGATGTCCTGGCACCCTAGACCTCGCCCTCCATCACCCTACAAACCCCGCCGAACCACTTCTCCCTTACTTCCCTTGCCCATCATAGCTACAGGTGCCCCTTAGTGGCTGGATAGTGTAATGGTTAAGGGCTCTGCCTCTGATGTAGGAGTCCTGGAGTCAAATCCTGGCTCTTCCTACTCAGTAAGCCAGCACCTATTCAGTAAGGAGTTCATTGGGCAAGTCTCCCTAACACTGCTACTGCCTACTGAGTGTGCTCTTGTGGCTGCCTCGCAAGCGCTTTGAGTCCGACAGGAGAAAGGCGCTATACAAAAAAAGGAATTTATTATTATTATTATTAGATAGCCAGAGGTACCCTCAGTAGTAAGTAGCTAGTGATGCGCCCAACTGAAAGGAGATCTCATCAGTAGAATGCTGAGAGCAGGGTGAGTAACCTCTCACTTACACTCTGCTCAAGACTCTGCATAGAGAATGGGGAGGGAGGCACTCGGGAGGGGTGTGAGCCGCCTTTTCATCAACCAGCGCCTGTAGACACGTGCCTACAGTGCCTTATGGTAAATCCGGCCCTGGATATGTTGAGATCTATACTAGAAAAGCAAATGCATATTTGCTTTTCATGTATATTTTCTGAAGCAGTCACTTTCAGAATTTGAATTTCTAATTGAAGAGATCAACTTCTTACAAATGTAATCACCACAGTTATAATTGCCATCCCTTTGGAGAACAAGTGCACAGCATTTAAAGGGAACCTTAAAGAGACTCCGTAACAAAAATTGCATCATGTTTTTTATCATTCTACAAGTTCCAAAAGCTATTCTAATGTGCTCTGGCTTACTGCAGCACGTTCTACTATCACCATCTCTGTAATAAATCAACTTATCTCTCTCTTGTCAGACTTGTCAGCCTGTGTCTGGAAGGCTGCCAAGTTCTTCAGTGTTGTGGTTCTGCTATGAACTCCCCCTTCCCGACCTCTCTCTGCACACTGCCTGTGTGTTATTTACATTAGGACAGCTTCTCTCTTCTCTCTCATCTTTTACAAGCTGGATAAATCGTCCTCTGAACTGGCTGGGCTTTCACATACTGAGGAATTGCATACAGGCAGAGCTGTCTGCACTCTGCAGGAAGAAACAGCCTGACACTTCAGTGGAAGATAGATGCAGGGGGAAAGAAACACACAAATGATCTCTTGAGATTAAAAAGGAAAGCTGTATACAGCCTGCTTGTGTATGGATGTATTTTCTATGTGTGGACATACTGTACATCAACCTACTTCCTGTTTTGGTGGCCATTTTGTTTGTTTATAAACAAACTTTTTAAAACTGTTTTTAACCACTTTTAATGCGGCGAGGAGCGGCGAAATTGTGACAGAGGGTAATAGGAGATGTCCCCTAACGCACTGGTATGTTTACTTTTGTGCGATTTTAACAATACAGATTCTCTTTAAAGCGAATCCGAGATGAAAAACTAACTATAACAAGTAACTTGTCTATATAGCTTATTTAAAGTTTTTGACAGTTTACACAGAAAATCTAGCTGCAAACAGCTTCAGTAGAATGATTTCTTCCTGTGATACAATGACAGCGGCCATGTTTGTAAACATTATACAGAGGCAGGCTTATCTGCATCTTCTGTGAAAAAAAAACCTAATCCCCCCTTCTCCCTCCTCCCCTCTGCCTCTGAAAGCTCTGGCTAGTAATACCTCCCCCTCCTCCTGCCCAGACTGAGCTCCCATGAGCCCTTGCTACTGCCAAGGCTCTCTGAAAAATTGTCGGCGAGGCTTGTTTAGTTTATAGGGACTTAGAGTATTAAAACAAAAAAAGTATTTGGCTTGAGGAATGCCCTATAAACTATAGGAAAGGAACAGAATTATGCAATGAGTAAAAATTCATCTTGGATCCACTTTAACTGAGAGGGATATGGATGTTTCCTTTTTAAACCATACCAGTTGCCTGGCAGTCCTGCTGATCTCATTGACCAAAGTAGTGGCTGAATCACGCACCTGAAACAAGCATGCAGCTAATTCAGTCTGACTTCAGTCAGAGCACCTGATCTGCATGCTTATTGAGGGGCTGCGGCTAAAAGTATTAGAGACACAGGAGAAGCAGGAGAGTCAGGCAACTGGTATTTTAAAGGGAACCAGAGAGGATGAAATATACATACCTGGGGCTTCCTCCAGCCCCATACGCACGTATCGCTCCCACGCCGCCATCCTCCGCTTCCTGGATCCGCCGGTATCGGGCCCGTCACTTCCGGCAGACGCGGCCAATTCTCCGCATAACAGGGTGCTCTCTCCATACAGATACGCATGTGGCTGCCTACTGCGCAGCCGCATGCGTACGGGTATGGAGGGACTCCCTGTGATGCGGACAATTGGCCGCGTCCGCCGGAAGTGACGGGCCCGGTACCGGCGGATCCAGGAAGCGGAGGATGGCAGCGTGGGAGCGATTCAGGCTTATGGGGCTGGAAGAAGCCCCAGGTATGTATAAAATCTTTTCCTTTTTTCACCCCCCATTCCTCTCTGGTTCCCTTTAAGAGTAAGAATCCATATCCTTCTCAGTTTAGGTTCCCTTTAAGATGAATGCAAAAGGTGGTAGGAAGCACTGATGTGTAAAGACTGCATGCCCAGACACCAAACCCAGTGTCTCTCTTGGGGTACAGTAATCAATAAATAGGTCGGCACCCCCAGAAGTAGTTTACAGCTCTTTTTTTCATAAGAGATTAGGCAGCAGTGACAGACTGCCGTTTTGGGCAATCTTAGCCCCTTGTTTAGGCTTGGAACCCACTACAAGTCGCAAATTGCCAGCGTTTTTAGTGTTTTGTGAACGATTTCATGAGCGGTTTCCAGCGATTTTTGAGTTCCAACCCTTAAACAGTTTTAGCTAAAGCAGTTTGCGTTTCGGGCACTCCAAGCCCTTTTTCAGTCTGTCACTGCTGCCTAATCTCTTCTCAAATAAAGAACTATAAAGTACTTCTTGTGGCGCTGACCCAGCATTTAAGATGGACCTGAGTAGTCCATTAACCTCCCAGGCGTTCAATTGCCCCAGGATTTCTGTGCAAAAAGTGCTCCAATTAATTTTTATAACCCTTTTTTTCCTGTAACTTGCCAAAATGTGTCAAGCAAGGGTCTAATAAAAAGTGGAGGAGAGTATTGCGTTCGCAGCATGTTTTATGACGTGCATAACCGTCAATACCGCCAGGGAGGTTAAACGATAAGAACAAAAAAAATGAAAGGACCGGAGGATGCATTAATATTAAACCCAAGATTTCACTACTGCCACTTTGTATAAAGTAACCATAAAATCCAGTGCAGACTGCCAACTTTCTTATAAACCTCTTCATAATTTGTCTCCTCCATACATTTTCTCATAAATCTCCAGATCCCATCAATATACAACCTTTGCTCCGTCCCCAAGCTCTACACATTAAAACCTTCAAGTTCACCCTTAATATGCACCACTTCAGACAAACCTATAGTAAAGCATTCCTTCAGACACCTCTAACATCCGTGACAGCTTTTAAAAAATTCACTACAGTTCCGCTAAATCATCCATCACCTTGCTTAGGAATCCCTCTCCAGCTCCTTTTAGATTGCAAGCTCACAGGTGTATTGCCTGTAGTGCAAAGGGGTAATTCCAAACTGCTAAGAATTCACAAAAACTGAATGTAAGATTATAGCAAACCTGATGGGGGGGGGGGGGGGGGGAGAAGAAAAAAATGAATAAGATAAACCACTGTATCTGAAATCCTAAACACACGCACACACGCACACAGTTTTGAGGGCTTGTTTCTTTGAAGGAGGGGTCATAGGATGGGCGTTGCATAGGATGAGGGGGCAGCACTAATGATGATCTGTAGTTGCGCATGTGAGTGCGAGATGCGTGGGGTTGTTAGGTCTTTGTAGGAGCGAAAAGGGTGGCTAGGTATCTGCTGACCAGGTAAGTTATTATAAGTCTGTGTATTGAAATGATAAACTAGTCTTTTTTTTTTTTTTTTTTTTTTTTTTAACAAATGCATTTGATTTTTAAACCAATAACAGCAGAGAGAACAGTACAGTCATGGACCCAGGAATGGCAACAGTATAAAGACAAGTAGTCAACAATGAAATTGTGCCTATGGTATTATAAGGTACATACTTATGCATTAACCACCCACAGTTAACAGGTCAGTAGAATGAGGAATAAATATAAATACATTTGTCAGCTGCAACAATAAAATCTGTACAGTGGTTTGCAAAAGTATTCTGCCCCCTTGAAGTTTTCCACATTGTCATATTACTGCCACAAACATGAATCAATTTTATTGGAATTCCACGTGAAAGACCAATACAAAGTGGTGTACACGTGAGAAGTGGATCGAAAACCATACATCATTCCAAACATTTTGCTGCAATTACAGCTGCCAGTCTTTAAGGGTATGTCTCTACCAGAGACTGAAATCCTTGCCCATTCTTCCTCGCAAAACCGCTCCAGCTAAGTCAGATTAGATGGACAGCGTGTGTGAACAGCAGTTTTCAGATCTTGCCACAGATTCTCGCTTGGATTTAGATCTGGACTTTGACGGGGCCATTCTAACACATAGATATGTTTTGTTTTAAACCATTCCATTGTTGCCCTGGCTTTGTTTAGGGTCGCTGTCCTGCTGGAAGGTGAACCTCCGCCCCAGTCTCAAGTCTTTTGCAGTCTCCAAGAGGTTTTCTTCCAAGATTGCCCTGTATTTGGCTCCATCCATCTTCCCATCAACTCTGACCAGCTTCCCTGTCCCTGCTGAAGAGAAGCACCCCCAGAGCATCATGATGCTGTCACCACCATATTTGACAGTGGGGATGGTGTGTTCCGAGTGATGTGCAGTGTTAGTTTTCCACCACATGTAGCGTTGTGCATTTTGACCAAAATTCCATTTTGGTCTCATCTGACCAGAGCACCTTCTTCCACATGGTTGCTGTGTCCCCCACATGGCTTGTGGCAAACTGCAAATAGGACTTCTTATGCTTTTCTGTTAACAATGGCTTTCTTCTTGCCACTCCTCCCATAAAGGCCAACTTTGTGCAGTGCATGACTAATAGTTGTCCTATGGACAGATTCCCCCACCTGAGCTGTAGATCTCTGCAACTTGTCCAGAGTCACCATGGGCCTCTTGACTGCATTTCTGATCAGCGCTCTCCTTGTTCGGCCTGTGAGTTTAGGTGGACGGCCTTGTCTTGGTAGGTTTACAGTTGTGCCATGCTCCTTCCATTTCTGAATGATCGCTTGAACAGTGCTCCGTGGGATGTTCAAGGCTTTGGAAATCTTTTTGTAGCCTAAGCCTGCTTTAAATTTCTCAATAACTTTATCCCTGACCTGTCTGGTGTGTTCTTTGGACTTCACGGTGTTGTTGCTCCCAATATTCTCTTAGACAACCTCTAAGGCCGTCACAGAGCAGCTGTATTTGTACTGACATTAGATTACACACAGGTGCACTCTATTTAGTCATTAGCACTCAACAGGCAATGTCTATGAGCAACTGACTGCACTCAGACCAAAGGGGGCTGAATAATTACGCACACCCCACTTTGCAGTTATTATTTTTTTTAAATGTTTGGAATCATGTATGAGTTTTGTTCCACTTCTCACGTGTACACCACTTTGTATTGGTTTTTCACGTGGAATTCCAATAAAATTCATGTTTGTGGCAGTAATATGACAAAATGTGGAAAACTTCAAGGGGGCTAAATATTTTTGCAAACCACTGTGGCAAAGTACTAGTTGGAGCGAAGAGTCCAGGACTGCATAGGTAGAAAGTTAGGGAAGTTATGAAGGAAGTGAAGATGAGAAAGTTAGGAGGGAAGATAAGTGGCCCCAGGGCCCTCATCAAGCCCACGTCCAACTACCGTAGTGCCACTAAAAGACAATGGTTAGAAGTAAGCTACTGTTTAATAACTTTAAATTGCAAAACCACTTGTACAGAGGTCATCTGTATTTTAAGACCACTTTATAAATAAAGTAGTATTTTATTAAGAACTTTTGTGTCTGACAAGTGCTGAGCTAAACGTAAGAGAAAAGAAATCTATCTACTCAGTGACGTAGATTAGATTATATTGCGGAACTACATAGTTCTTGCAAAAAAATGTCAATTACTGTAAATTATTTTATTTTTAGGTAACATGTGGGCACAGTCCTGGTCCAACATATATGACCTCCTAGTCCCATATCCTAATGCCGCGCAGGTAGATGCTACTCCAGCAATGGTGGAACAGGTGAGTTACTGTAAACGATATGAAATATTTATTCAAAGCACACCCATTACAACTAAAGTTCCTGTGTGCCAATCTTCTACGCAAGTTCTTGGAACACTGTTTTGTTTATATGCAAAAAAATCAGCCTTTTTATCAATTAGATTATACTTGCTTATTGTAGGCAAAACTGGAAAATTATACATTTTGGAAAGAGGCCTAAATGATTTGCAGTGACTCCTTTAGCAGGGACATCATGCCACCCTTAAAGTGGATCCGAGATGAAACTGACAAGTAACTTGTCTATATATCTTATCTAAAGTTTAGATAGCAAATCTAGCTGCTAACAGCTTCAATAGTTTGATTATTTATTCCTGTGATACAATGAGAGCGGCCATGTTCTGTTTGTCACATTACACACAGCTAAACTGATAGCATCTCCAGCCCTCAGCCTGTGAAAACTTAACTCTCCCTCTCCTTCTCCCTCCTCCCCTCTGCCTCTGAAATCTCTGGCTAGTATCCTCCTCCTCCTGCCCAGACTGAGCTCCCATAAGCCCTTGCTACTAAGGCTCAAAGTGCCTTGGCACTCTGGAGAAGCTGTGGGCGAGGCTTGTTTAGTTTATAGGGAATTAAGGGAGTATTAAAACAAAAAAAGTATTTGGCTTGAGGAATGCCCTATAAACTATATGAAAGGAACACAATTATGCAATGAGTAAAAGTTTATCTCGGATCCACTTTAACCTTTCCCATGACAGTCTGAGAGCTTCTGTAATCTTTTGCACTGTAGAAGCCATTTCACATGCCTTGTTGTTTTCCCCACCTTTCTATATTCTTACAGAAATGGGATGCAAAGAGGATGTTTCAGGAGTCGGACAATTTCTTTACTTCTTTAGGACTTCTCCCTATGCCACCGGAATTCTGGGAAAAATCCATGATTGAGAAACCTGCTGACAGAGATGTGGTCTGCCATGCTTCTGCCTGGGATTTCTACAACCGGAAGGATTTCAGGTAAGTGGACTGTTACAGATGACTGACTGGAGGGGGTGTCACTGCATATATTACGGTTTTATACAAAGGGTGGGATTGAGACATGTCACAGATATAGTATGGAGTCTTCACCAACTAAGGATAGGATAAAGCTTCACCTTATCTCTGCCCATAATACCTTCACTTTCCATGAGTTGCCTCCAGCTCATCGAGACCACTATGAGGAGCAAAATGGGACCATAGTATTTATGGCTGATGTGCAGATTTGTAATCATCATAAAGCAGAAACCATTTGGCTATCATGCCCATATAATTGAAATTACTAAATGGACTAAATAAATAAAAAAAAAAAACCTAAAACAATTCTGCTCAGAATTCAACTAATTTCACCCATCAATCATGTTAGAAATGGACGACTCTGTGCTATTTGTAGACACTACTGTGTCTGCAATGATGGCAAACTGCATACATCTGTGTATAGAAAACAGATGCTACCAGGGCCGGTTCTCTCGTGAAGCATTTGCATCAGGCTGCAAAGATTACAGGGGAAGCATGTTTGTACGGTTTGCACTAACCGCATGTAGTCAGAGTAGAAGTGAGAGGAGAGCGAGGTGAAGAGCTCATCATTGAGGAAAAGCAGGTTGCTGTGCTGTGTGAGGATTCTGACAGTGAGCGAGGAGGGGGGAGGCAGGAGAGCAGCAGTTTTCACCTGACTTGCACAGCAGAAGGGAGGAGGTGGCACTGCTGTCCTGACTGAGGAGGAATGGAGTGGCTGAGGGTGAGGCGTTTGTTAGTCACAGACTCACAGCCAGCAATTGTGCTATTGTGTTGAGCTGCAGCATGTCTAGTGAGAAGAGTAAATGAAGCGGAGTAAATTGTCCTCTGTGATCATTACAAATGGGGGGAGCACATTCTCACAAGTTTGCCTCAGGCAGCAAAAAGTCTAGAACCGGACCTGGATGCTACCTTCACAATATTATCTTTTATCTTCATCGCACCAGATGAGCATTCCTATACAGTCAAGACACCAGATGCCACTGCATATGTTCTGACCCACGGTGTTGGCAAAGTCTTTCCAAGATAAAGGATCTAGAATTAGCCATTGACACAGGGTACTTTTTTTTTTTTTTACAGAATTAAGCAGTGCACTGTAGTCACCATGGATGATCTTATCACAGTTCACCATGAGATGGGCCATGTTCAGTATTTCCTCCAGTACAAGGATCAACCAGTTTCATTCAGAGAAGGAGCCAATCCTGGTTTTCATGAGGCTATTGGAGATGTGTTGGCCCTGTCTGTGTCCACTCCTAAGCATCTCGCCACCATTGGTCTACTGGATGAAGTTCAGGAGAATGAAGGTATACGACTTTAAAGGCTACAATTATTTAGTTCTGTCCTCAGGTGCAGAAGACTCGGGAATCTGGAGATACTGGCTGCATTGGGCTCTATTCACAATCCTTTTTCCCATGCGGAAAACTGCTTGCGGGAAATTTGCGACCAAAATAAGACCATGTTGACATTCGAAAAATGTTCCGCATGTTTTTTTTCCGCATGTGGAAAGTACGGTAAAAGTTCGCAAATAATGCAGGAAATTACTGCAAAAGTCGATCATTTCTGCAAAAGATCCAAATTCACAATGAAAAAGGGGCGCATTATTTCTGCCTTAAGTACCAATTTTATATCACCTACAAGTAGCTGGTGATATATTTTGCTTTCCATTGACTTAAAGGAGAACTGTAGTGAGAGGTATATGGAGGCTGCCATATTGATTTCCTTTTAAGCAGTATACCAGTTACCTGGCAGTCCTGCTGAGCTATCTGCCTGCAGAATCGCACCAGAAACAAGCATGCAGCTAATCTTGTCAGATCTGACAAAAATGTCAAAAACACCTGATCTGCTGCATGCTTGTTCAGGGTCTAGGGCAAAAAGTATTAGAGGAAGAGGTTCAGCAGGGTAGCCAGGCTACTAGTATTGCTTAAAAGGAAATCAATATGGCAGCCTCCATATACCTCTCACTACAGTTATCCTTTAAATGGAGGCTAGAGCGCTGTTTGCTGGACTTAAAAAAAAAAAAAAAAAAAAATTAAATAAATTAAAAAAAAAAATTGGGGACATTTCTTCATTGAGACTTATTTTCTGCATGTTGACCACCAGTTAACGCGTTGCCACACACTTTTTCCGCAATATGACCCGCATGTGGAAAACATGCGGAAAAATTTTAGTGAATGTGGAAAAAATGCGGAAATTATAGCTGCTATTAAGTTAGTGGTAAAAAAAATCCTTTACTGCTTGTCTGATTGTGAATAGTGCCCATTGATGGATGAATTGTACATGGGCATTTGGCATCACCCTGGTTCACCTGTGGAGACGTACATATCAAAACTGCACTGGAAAACTTGGGCACATGGAGAAGACTCTCCTTGCCAGGGGCGTAGCAATAGGGGTTGCAGAGGTAGTGACCGCATCGGGGCCCTTGGGCCAGAGGGGCCCCGAAGGATCCTGCCTCAACTACAGAATTAGCTCTCTATTGATCCTGTGCTCATAATTATTATTTTTATAGATACTTTGAATAGTGGTAATCATTAACAGCCTGTTCCCCATCCCCCTTCTTGCACCTCTGAGACTGTAGTTGCCTTTGGCAGGTTTTGGTGCGTCGTATCAATTGTTATGTATAGAGTGCTTGGGGGGGCCCCCATTGTAAAACGTGCATCAGGGCCCACAGCTCCTTAGCTACGCCACTGCTCCTTGCTCTAGCTATTCTCCTTTCTATTTAATAATACATTTCCCTACTGATGTCTTAAATTATTTTCCTGCGTAATTTCAGAGTCTGGCTATTACCAGCACCCAAAATACACAGTGAGCAAGTGCTGCTATATCTGTAATTAACTTTATGGCAGCAGCCAAATCCTCGGTGCAACACCCAAACTGTCTCACACAAGGAGGTACTAGTGTGACCTTCAAGTCTGGTCTTAAGTTATTGTTTGCTATGTCAGTCCAGTTCAACTCGAGGCTCATTCTTAAATTGAAGCATACTGTAAATCCACTAAACATGAGGTCACTAGGGTCCATCCCTTAGCACTCCAGCACTGATCATTGAACTAGGCCACACCCACCTTATGGTGTGAACACTTGAGGGTACTTCTGTGTGCACCAATTCTCATTCAGGACCTAAACTCAGCAGTACAGCAGCAGAGCACAAAAACCAGTACATAGAAGCACACAAAGACCACCCTTTGCTTTGTTTATACTACATGGCAGTACAATATTTTGTCACATTTGTTAAGGTAATAAAATCAAGTAACCATGAAAAAAATCTTTCTCTTAAAGCGGATCTGAGGCAAAAAACTATAACAAGTAACTTGTCTATATTACTTATCTAAAGTTTAGATAGTTTAGTTTACACAGCAAATCTAGCTGAAAACAGCTTCAACAGTTTATGATTTATTCCTGAGGGTAGCCATGTCCTGTTTGTCACATTACACACAGGCAAGCTGATAGTATCTCCAGCCCTCAGCCTGTGAAAACTTAACTCCCCTCCTCCCCTCTGCCTCTGAAATCTCTGGCTAGTAACCTCCTCCTCCTGTCCAGACTGAGCTCCCATAAGTCCTTGGTACATGAGTCTGAGAGTGCCAAGGCACTCTGAAGCTGTGGGCGAGGCTTGTTTAGTTGATAGGGAATTACAGTAGTAAAACAAAAAAGTATTTGACTTGAGGAATGCCCTATAACTATATGAAAGGAACACAATTATGCATTGAGTAAAAATGTATTTCGGATCCACTTTAAGCTTGCCATACACTTATAGATTTCTACCCAATGTTCCAAAAGGATCAATGCCTTTCTGAAATGAATTTATTAAGAAATCAGTCCCTACCTTACACTGCACATCCATTTCCAATAGATTCCAGCAGGGAAAATCAATAGAATTGCAGAGTTGCACTGTTCTACGCAGTGCAAAACTACAGGTCCTTCTCAAAAAATTGTTTTAGGAAAGCAAACTTTTGTTTTTCTTAACATCTTAGTAAGGGGGCTTTTAGGACCATTGTAGTCCCTTACACACCCCAATGAGTTCTGGGTCACCATGAGCTTGCTGGTTAGTCTGTGCCTCTCGGATTTACAAGCCCTACTCCATAGAGCCAAATTAATCCATGCCATGCACTGATGAGGATCTAACAATCCGAAATAGTCTGTATGCATGTTGGATTATTATGGCTCTGTACATATTAACAAGCTGACACATCATTGCATTCCAGCGGTTCTGGAGGTGTGTTTAGCTTCTAAGGGCACAATGGTTAATTTGCATATATTCAGCAGTGGTGCCTGGGAGACATCTCGAGCTCACTCCAACCTGAATTATCGCAAATTCTTTCTGTTTTAGGAAAGCAAACTTTTGTTTTTCAAAAAATTAGCATATTGTGATAAAGGTCATTATTTTCTGTAATGTACTGATAAACATTACACTTTCATATATTTTAGATTCATTACACACAACTGAAGTAGTTCAAGCCTTTTATTGTTTGAATATTGATGATTTTGGCATACAGCTCATGAAAACCCAAAATCCCCATCTCAAAAAAATAGCATATCATGAAAAGGTTCTCTAAACGAGCTATTAACCTAATCCTCTGAATCAACTAAAGGTGTGTATGAGGATCTGCAGATATCATAGACTATGAATGCATTTTTTCAGGAATGGATCTTTTGCAGGAACAGATCTTTTGCAGATAATGATCTTTTGAATGTATACAGGCATCTTTGTGTGCAGCATCTTGCAAAGATTTTATCTGATGGGGAGTTCAGCTCCATAAAATAGACTGTGTAGAGTATGGCTCTCATACTACATGGAAGGGGGTAAAATTGGTCTGATATCTTTCATTTATCTTTCAAGTGTGTATGTAGCATAACTCTAATCACCTGCAAAACATTCCTGGTTGATTACTCAAAACCGGAATCAGGGGTACGACTGTTGACCTGACTGCTGTCCGGAAGGCCATCATTGACACCCTCAAGCAAGAGGGTAAGACACAGAAAGAAATTTCTGAACAAATAGGCTGTTCACAGAGTTCCCACCTAAGTGGGAAGTCTGTGGGAAGGAAAAAGTGTGGCAGAAAACGCTGCATACAAAAGAGGTGACCGGACCCTGAGGAAAATTGTTGAGAAGGACCGATTCCAGACCTAGGGGGACCTGCGGAAGCAGTGGACTGAGTCTCTGGAGTAGAAACATCCAGAGCCACCGTGTACAGGCGTGTGCAGGAAATGGGCTACAGGTGCCGCATTCCCCAGGTCAAGCCACTTTTGAACCAGAAACAGCGGCAGAAGCGCCTGACCTGAGCTACAGAGAAGCAGCACTGGACTGTTGCTCAGTGGTCCAAAGTACTTTTTTAGGATGAAAGCAACCTTTGCATGTCATTCGGAAATCAAGGTGCCAGAGTCTGGAAGAAGACTAGGGAGAGGGAAATGCCAAAATGCCTGAAGTCCAGTGTCAAGTACCCACAGTCAGTGACAGTGGCGTAGCTACAAACCTCTGGGCCCTGATGCGGAATCTGGATGTGGGCCCCCCTCCCAGCAACACTCGACGCACACAAATCCCTATAGCCAGCTATAGGTCCCTTCAGTATAGGTAGCCAGGCATAGGTAAGCCAGTATAGTTGCCCCCGGTATAGGTTAGCCAGGTAGGTGCCTCCAGCATAGGTAGCCAGTATAGTTGCCCCCAGTATAGGTAAGATAGGCAGGCACCCCCGGTATAAGTTAGATTGGTAGGTGCCCCCAGTACAGGTTAGCTAGGTGGGTGCCTCTAATATAGGTAGCCAGAATAGTTGCCCCCATCATAGGTTAGATAGGTAGATGCCCCCAGTATAGATTAGTTAGGTAGGTGCCTCCAATATAGGTAGCCAGTATAGTTGCCACCTGTATAGGCTAACTAGGTAGGTAGGTGCCCCCAATACAGGTTAGATAAGTAAGTGCCCCCAGTATAGGTTAGATAGGTAGCTGCCCCCCAGTATAGGTTAGATAGGTAGCTGCCCTCCAGTATAGGTTAGATAGGTAGGTGCCCCCCAGTATAGGTTAGATAGGTAGGTGCCCCCCAGTATAGGTTAGATTAGGTAGCTGCCCTCCAGTAAAGGTTAGATTAGATAGCTGCCCCCCAGTATAGGTTAGATTAGGTAGCTGCCCCCCAGTATAGGTTAGATTAGGTAGCTGCCCCCAGTATATAGTTAGATTAGGTAGCTGCCCCCAGTATATAGTTAGATTAGGTAGCTGCCCCCCAGTATTGGTTAGATTAGGTAGCTGCCCCCCAGTATAGGTTAGATTAGGTAGCTGCCCCCAGTATAGGTTAGATTAGGTAGCTGCCCCCAGTATAGGTTAGATAAGGTAGCTGCCCCCAGTATAGGTTAGATAAGGTAGCTGCCCCCCAGGATAGGTTAGATTAGGTAGCTGCCCCCCAGGATAGGTTAGATTAGGTAGCTGCCCCCCAGGATAGATTAGATTAGGTAGCTGCCCCCCAGGATAGGTTAGATTAGGTAGCTGCCCCCCAGGATAGGTTAGATAGCTGCCCCCCAGGATAGGATAGGTAGGTGCCCCCCAGGATAGGATAGGTAGGTGCCCCTTAGGATAGGTTAGATTAGGTAGCTGCCCCCCAGTATAGGTTAGATTAGGTAGCTGCCTCCCAGTATAGGTTAGATTAGGTAGCTACCCCCCAGGATAGGTTAGGTAGCTGCCCCCCAGGATAGGTTAGGTAGCTGCCACCCAGGATAGGTTAGGAAGCTGCCACCCAGGATAGGTTAGGAAGCTGCCCCCCAGGATAGGTTAGGTAGATGCCCCCCACGATAGGTTAGGTAGCTGCCCCCCACGATAGGTTAGGTAGCTGCCCCCCACGATAGGTTAGGTAGCTGCCCCCCAGGATAGGTTAGGTAGCTGCCCCCCAGGATAGAATAGGTAGGTGCCCCCCAGGATAGGTAGCTGCCCGCCAGGTTAGGTCAGGTTAGGTAGGTGCCCCCACCCCAATAATGGAGGGGGGAGCCGGAGCCGCGGGGAGGGAAGCCCGACCTCTCCCTCCCTTCCTCTCCCCGGGCTCCCCCCTCGAAATTCTGAGTGAGCGTGCAGGGTAGCGGCGCTATACTAAACTACTCACCTCCGTCCCAGGTTCCAATCGTCGCTGACTCGCTGGTCTCCTCACGCTCCGCATAGATGCTGATACACACGCTGCTGCGTCAGCGTGTACGCAGCGTGTGTATCAGCATCTATGTGGACTGAAGCGGGAGGAGACCAGCGACGATTGGAACCTGGGACGGAGGTGAGTAGTTTAGTATAGCGCCGCTACCCTGCACGCTCACTCAGAATTTCGAGGGGGGAGCCCGGGGAGAGGAAGGGAGTGAGAGGTCGGGCTTCCCTCCCCGCGGCTCCGGCTCCCCCCTCCAATACAGCGCACACCAACAGGGCAGCGAGCGGCACAGGCAGCACGGGTATGGGCCCCCCGGGCCCCTCCCCCGCCTCTTCAGGAGCCGGGCCCGGTCGCGAAGGCGACTGCTGCGACCCCAGGCCCTACGCCCATGGTCAGTGATGGTCTGGGGTGCCATGTCAGCTGCTGGTGTTGGTCCACTGTGTTTTATCAAGGGCAGGGTCAATGCAGCTAGCTATCAGGAGATTTTGGAGCACTTCATGCTTTCATCTGCTGAAAAGCTTTATGGAGATGATTTCATTCTTCAGCACAACCTGGCACCTGCTCACAGTGCAAAAACCACTGGTAAATGGTTTACTGACCATGGTATTACTGTGCTCAATTGGCCTGCCAACTCTCCTGACCTGAACCCCATAGAGAATCTGTCGGATATTGTGAAGAGAAAGTTGACGCAAGACCAACACTCTGGATGAGCTTAAGGCCGCTATCGAAGCATCCTGGGCTTCCATAACACCTGAGCAGTGCCACAGGCTGATTGCCTCGATGCCACGCCGCATTGAAGCAGTCATTTCTGCAAAAGGATTACCAACCAAGTATTGAGTGCATAACTGAACATAATTATTTGAAGGTTGACTTTTTTTGTTTTAAAAACACTTTTCTTTTATTGGTCGGATGAAATATGCTAATTTTTTGATAGAAATTTTGGGTTTTTATGAGCTGTATACCAAAATCATCAATATTAAAACAATAAAAGGCTTGAACTACTTCAGTTGTGTGTAATGAATCTAAAATATATGCAAGTATAATGTTTATCAGTACATTACAGAAAATAATGAACTTTATCACAATATGCTAATTTTTTGAGAAGGACCGGTATAGGCCATTGATCTGTCAATGCTCTTGCCCCACCCCAAATTTTAAATTTTCCATCCTGCCCAGTTGATTTTTTGATTTTGACTGAAAAGCGATCAAAAGTATTGATTTGACATTCTGCAAGGAATCGAATGAGAAAATCAATGTGTATGGCCACCTTTAGATGCTGTTTGGTCACAGGCCAATGAAAAAAAATACCAGGGATTTTTCTTTGTTTTCTTTGCTATCCTTGTCGAGGCTCTATAGGTGTTTTCAGTGACATATCCACCGGTGTGGCAAACGTTACAGAAAGTCCTGGAAGCTGTAGGTCCCTGCTTCCTCCCTTCAATCTATGGGTACGCTTCAGCCTCCTCCTTGCAACTACCGTCACCATCTCAATGCAGAATAGCACAGCGGGAAGGTTTACCTGCTTCATTGCCAGGACAGCTTCCCTTCAATGCAGCCATTTGCTTTTAGTCGTCTAGGTAATTGCCTGAAACTTCCTGGGTTTGCTTTAAAGGACACCTGAAGTTAGAGATATGGAGGCCGACATATTTCCTTTGAAACCATACCAGTTGCCTGGCAGCCCTGCTGATCTATTTGGCTGCAGTAGTGTCTGAATAACAGCCGAAACAATCATGCATCATCTGACAATGTCAGAAACACCTGCATGCTTGTTCAAGGTCTGTGGATAGAAGTAATAGAGGCAAACGATCAGCAGGATAGCTAGGTAACCGGTATTGTTTGAAAGGAAATAAATATGGCACCCTTCATATCCTTCTTGCCTTAGTTGTCCTTTGTCTTGATAACATGTGAAGGTGACTGTCAGTGTGTGACTGCAGTGAAGAGGAGAGGACCAGGAGCTGAAGGGGGTACCCGGTAAACGTTTCTCTTGCACTACAGTGGATTAATGGGGGTGAGGGTAGTGGCAGCTTTTTGTCAGTGGTGGACCAGTATTATTATTGTGGTTTTGCTTAGTATGGGGGGAGGGGAGGTTGGTAAGGTTGCTGAACTAATTAAAAAAATGATGGGCACACATGGAAGTAGGGGGTATCTAGGTGGCTGCACTTGTCTTGACACTGGGTGTTGTCGTATGTTAAAATGTAAAATTAATATCTAGACCAGGGGTCACCATAGTTTTTTGGTCAAGGGCCGGGTCAACATACTTCAGACTGCTGGGGGGCGGAGTATACATGAAATGATGTAGAAAAAACATAACATTGAGCCTACGTATTGTAGACAGCGCCTATTAACATGGGCAGCCCTAATGTCTCCCATTTAACCAGAGCAGATGTTATGCCCCCAACTCAGCAAGTACAGATATTATGCCATCAACACAGCATGTGCAGATAGTATGCCCTCCAACATAGCATGTGCAGCTATTATGCCACCAATACAGTGCAGATATCGTGACCCCAACATAGCAAGTCATATGTGAGCCATAATGTCACCCAATGGCCAGCAAAAGCTTGCAGCACAACCCAGAAGCCAGCAAATGACTGCTTTCTGGCTTCAATGTGTAAGGTTGGTGCCTGAACTGTTATTCTATATGCAGGCCATCAATATTTAAAGATGCAGCAGACTGCATCTATAATAAATTTCGTGTGGGGGCCGGTAAAAAAGCCTCAGCGGGCATTTGGCCCGCGGGCCTTAGTTTGAGGACCACTGATCTAGATTATGCTGCTATAACTAATAATGAACCTCCAGTTTTTGGAATAAAGCCTACTCTCTGGGCACCTAACCTGTGACCTGTTTGTCTCCCTAGAAAGTGACATCAACTATCTAATGAGTATTGCACTGGACAAAATAGCCTTCCTGCCTTTTGGATACCTGATGGACCAGTGGCGCTGGAAAGTATTTGATGGAAGAATTCCTGATACAGAGTATAACCAGCAGTGGTGGAACCTCAGGTACGGTCTCACTAATTTTACTTCTGTGCACTCACAGGCCCCACAACCCCCCAGACTCCACATAAAGCTAGGGGTCAAGGATCTTACTCATGGTGAGAATTCCTCTCTCCGGTTCTAGACGCTGTCTTGTCTAACCTTGTACTGGGCTACTAAATATGCATTTATTATAGTAACCAGTGTTCCTGACTCACTTCTGTTATAAGACCCTGACAGATATAATCTTTTATTTGTCCAGAGTGGGAAAATATTTTGGTTGAATTAGAGCTCCAGGCATGCTGTTTTGTCCACTGTGGACAATGGATGCAAAAATGTTTCTCAAAGGAAAGACAAAGTTTTTTTTTTTTTTTTTTTTTTCCCCTTCTGTAAATTTGTGGCAATATATATATAAGTGGACCCAAGCTTTTGCAAAGAACAGACTTGGAGGCTCTTGGCCCAACTACAGACCTCCATGTATTTACTCCACATCAATTGCCTGAAGGAGCGGGGTCACACATGCGAAACGTGTTGCATTATACCCTGGCGTATTTAAATAAACTTGTTCTATAGATTAATGGCAATTCTTGTCTGCCTGGAGGAGGTAAGTCCACCACTACCTCCAAGTTTTTTAAACTTCAGATAATTTCCATCCTGTTGGTGCCTCTGTATCCATATTACGTCCACTCTTGGTGGAGGGGGCGTTATCTCTTTTTCCTCATCTACGGAGAGCGACTTCTTAATCCTGAGTGGTGTCAGGTCTAATCCTCCCCTCCCCCCCCCCCCCCCCCCTGCTAATTCAGTGGTTGGTTTTAGGCAACCTTGCTTTGGGAGTATAGTTTCATTATTCCAATCACAAGGTATGTTGATTCATAAAATCGAAATGTCAAAAAATGTAAAAAAATTTTTTTTAACAAGTACACTTCCTGGTAACTTCCAGGATAGTGTACAGTGCCATCTAGTACCAAAAAGTAATCAGTTAAAATTTAATATTAAAACCCTATTAAACCCCACACCTCCCCCGTAGCTGCAAAACATTCACACTTAAAATAAATAAAAAATACATAGTTACCTTAGGGACTGAACTTTTTTTAACCACTTCACATCCAAGTGTGTTTCACCTTAAACACCAGTGCAATAGTGCACATTTCATTCACCTATAACTTTATTACTACTTATCACAACAAAACAATCTATATCTTGTTTTTTTTTCTGCCACCAATTAGGCTTTCTTTGGATGGTACTTTTTGCTAAGAATTATTTTATTCAACTGCATTTTAAAAGGAATAATAATAAAACTGGAAAAAGTTCATTATTTCTCAGTTTTTGGGCATTACAGTTTTAAAATAATACACACTACCGTAATTAAAGCTCAAAATTTCAACGATGACGAATTATTGCACAGGGAATACAGTAGCAACACGTGATTTAGATTTGACCCAATCAGCCCTAATTGTGCCAATTAATAGGTAAGTAGATTACTACCATATATCAATGACATATACAAATGTTAAAATAACTGTACAGGCGGGTGTCTTTGCTGCCCCCCCCCTCCCCGCCCCACATGCAAGTCACTGCAGTATGTTAGAGGTGGTGTTTAGCTGGCCCTGAAAACCTGCACACAGTTTTTGATTTAAAGTACCTATCAGTACTATGAGACACAAATCGATTGGAGGGTGGGTAAAGCAGACGTGTCAAATGGTGTATGCAGTACATGAGGCATCAAGCTGCTGGGCCATGTGGTCGGCACAGCTGAGAGATGCACTCAGACAGCACGACAAATGCATCTACCCATTAACACCTTAATTCAATTGTTAAGTAACAATATGAGGGATAACAGTAGAACAAAGGAGTACACCTCTGACAGCAGGAGCCAGCGGTAAAGCGTCCGCATAGGCGGACATGCCCTCAGCTATACTTAGTATAGCTGCGGCGGGGAGCGGCATGTGTGGCGGCAGCCGGCGGAGATCTTCAATCAAGATGTAACAGGAGATGGCAAGATTAAGGCAGGGAACACACTTGACTGTTTTCGTGCGCGTTTTCTGCACAGAAAAACTGAGAACGCATGTTAATCAATGGGCTAGTACACACTTAATATGATGTTCGCGCGCAGAAAAAAGACATTCTGCATCCTGATTCTGCACATTTTGTCAGTTTTCTCTATCAACTACATCAGCTGCTGTGTGCAGAAAAAGTATGCAGAAAAACACGCGCAGAAAACTGAAAGACAAGTGTGTTCCCTGCCTAAAGAATATTGGCGTGGGAACATTTTTATTTTTTTATTTTTTTTTTATAAAGGTGCAGGTGAGTATTTCTGGTTAATTTAGACAAATAAAGGACTTTTTTCGTTGTTTATTTCATTTAACCCTTTGTGGAAATGGATAATGGGTACTTTGTATCCCTATACTCATTTCTCCTGGGAAGGGGGGCGGGCATCTGGGGTCCGATTCTTAAAGGGGACTCCCAAATGCCACCATGAACCCCCCACCCCAGGAGTCATCGCCCCACCTCCTCCTGGGGCACCGGAGGTGGGGAAGAGCCCCTTGTCCATGGATTGGACAAGGGCTCCGGGGGGAAGGAGGAAAGGGGAAGGCTTGGCTGCCCCCCCCCCCCCCCCCCCAAATACCATGGACCATGCGGGCTGGTATAGATCAAGGTGCGAAGCCAGTTGGCCAGGGCTCCGCATTCTGGCTATCCCAGCCTGAATGCGGACGAGGGGTTAAATATGCTGGGGGGGGTCATGTCTTTTATCTCCCACTATCTGAACATAAAAAAATATAAATTTAAAAAATATATTTTTACCACTAACTTTTTTTTTTTTTTTTTAAACAAATCCAGCAAATTTGGTGTTTCTAGGGTGTAATGCTGGGGATACACGGTACCGAGCAGCAGATTCGGCCAGCTGATATTCAGCTGGTCCGATCACGCTGCTCGACTCCCGCCGACGGACAATGTCACGGAATCGAGCAGCTGATAAGGAGCGCCGGCGGGGACGAGCGGTAATCGATCTGCGCGCACGAGCGGGGACACGGCGGGAGTCGATTCGGCGTTTAATCGGCCACCGGATCGACCCGTGTATTCCCAGCATAAGGGGGGGATTTGCCATTAACTAAGTCGGTGGGTTTTATTTCATTAACGAACTGTCATTTACCGCATTTAAATTTACTTTTTTTTTTTTTCTCCTTTGAAATTTGAAAACTGTTTTTCTCCAAAACTATAAGGTCTTTTTGAGAAAAATGTTTCCTCTGTTCCCACTATTATTCTTAACGTAACTGGCAAATTTGGTTTTTATACCATGTAATGGTGCTTTGCTATTAACAGATAGTTGGCGGGTTTTGGCGGGCTTTTAATCACAAATCACGGGCATGCTCCCGGATTTTAGAGGCAATCACGGGTAAAATCCGGGCGAATTTAAGAGGCCATTTCAAATCTGGATCAAAATCCATTTTTTTTTTTTTTTATACAGCCGTGGACGGATTTATTCGGATCTGTGATCAGGGGTATCCGAGCATCACTGGTGTACACTGATGTTTTTGCCTATATGGGCTTGTAAGTAGTGATGGACAAAAAAACCTGAAAAAATGCACCTTTATTTCCAAATAAAATATTGGCACCATACATTGTACTAGGGAAATATTTTAAAAGGTGCAATAACCAGGACAAATGTGTGGGTTTTATGTACAGCAGAACATTTTATTTTAAAACTACAATGGCCGAAAACTTGGATACAATTTTTTTTTTTCAATTTTTTTCTTAGCAAATTCTTAGCAAAATGTATCACCCAAAGACAGCCTAATAGGTGGTGAAAAAAACAAGATCTAGATAATTTAGGTGTGATAAGTAGTGATAAAATTATTTGCAAATGAATGTGAGGAGCGCTGACAGGGAAAATTGCTTCAGTTCTTAATGGGAAAATACCTGCAGGCTGAAGTGGATGCATCTGTGTTAGTAGGGAATAGCCTCTTTCAATTCTATTTTAATTACCTTTTTATTACACATAGCTGCCTTCATTATGCATGACACTTTGCTCTATGGTGGACATTTTTATTTATTGAACTAATAAGTGGCAAACAGAAAAGTGTTGTGATGACCATTTTCTGAGTTTACAGGTAGAGCTAAACTAGCAATGACAGTCTCCTTGCCTCTTGCTCAGTGAACATAGAGTAGGAGGTGAGAGGGGCCATGCATGTTGGTTGCATGAATTGAAAACTGTAGGGCTGTAATGTGTTGCCATACAGTTATTCCTTCCTTTACTGTGCGACAACCGTATGGCAGCTTATCATGCTGAAGCACTGTCTATAGGGAGAAATGAGCCATAGTGACTGTCGTAGGAATTAGATTGTGAGCCACTCTGAGGGACAAGACAGTTTTACTCTGTACAGCGCTGCAGAAGATGTCGATGCTATATAAATATTAATAATAGTGGCAGTATTAAAGGGACTCCGAGCAGTGCAGAAACTATGGAAAGATGCATATCATTTTAAAGCTTTCTCCTCTTTCCAATGATATATAAACCGCCGCCCTACGCCTTTTAGTTTTCGCTATTTTCGCGATTGAAATTGCCGCGGCCGCGAATAGGGAAAACTAAAAGGCGTAGGGTGACTATTTAGGTGTCGTCAGAAAGAGGAGAAAGAGAGCTTTAAAATGATATCCATCTTTCCATAGTTACTTGTATTACACAGTGTGACTTTTTCCTAAAGTCAGCAGCTCCATACAGCAGAATGGAGCTGCTGACACTGGGGAAAGGGTCGTCCTGTGTAATACAAGTAACTATGGAAAGATGGATATCATTGTAAAGCTCTTTCTCCTCTTTCTGACGACACCTAAATAGTCACCCTACGCCTTTCAGTTTTCTCTATTTTCGTGATTGAAATCGCAGCCGCTGCAATTTCAATCACGAAAATAGCGAAAACTAAAAGGCGTAGGGTGGCGGTTTATATATCATTGGAAAGAGGAGAAAGAGCTCTTTAAAATGATATGCATCTTTCCATAGTTTCTGCACTGCTCGGAGTCCCTTTAAGGTTCTCCTTGACCACCTGTCCCACAGGTAGTTCATGGTAGAAGTGTAGTGCCACAGGTTGGTGTTGATATGTTGAGGATCTCAGGCTCTTCCTGGTAGATACAGTTGAAGATGTCTTACACATTTTTTTGTTTTTTGTTTTTTCAATGCAGATTGAAATACCAGGGACTGTGTCCTCCAATCCAGAGGTCCGAGGAGGATTTTGACCCTGGTGCAAAATTCCACATTCCAGCCAATGTTCCATACATCAGGTAACACTCTGGCATTGCCAGTCAACTACATTTTGTACAATCTATTGACTTTCTAATCACAAATCAGGTGAAACATGTTTAGTCCCCCAGACAGACAATTCAAGTTATTTCAACATCTATATCTGCATATATGAAGCTTGTTTTTCTAAACAACCATTAGTAGTAAGTTGTATAAGAAAGCGATCAGAAAAAATAAACCTTCAGATGTAGACCTTTAAAGAGTAACTGTCAGGCTGCAGAAGCTAATTTAAACCTCTATTCTCCTGTGTTAAACAGTTTAGAAGGAAGCCAAAAAGGCATTAGTGAAGATAAAAATCTCTTACTTTGATGTGTGCTTATCAGCAAAGCTGTTAGACCTAAGCAGGACGCAAGCCGCATACTATACTGCAAAGCATTCTGGGGCCCTCCCCTCGGCTGCTAATGAGACGTTACAGCAGCTTGTAATCAGTCCAGCGCGTAGCACTGATAAATCTCCGGGCAGAGTACACTGCAGGAGTCGGCTATTGTTCCTAGCCACATGGCTCATTAATATTCACTGCACATTGTGTTATTCAGTACGAGCTTTTCTGTGATCAGGAAGCAGGCAGGACATGACGACACATTTGGCTTCATAGAAGTCAGAAAAACATGGAACCTGCCATGAGCTGTCAGGAGCATCAATCTCTGCATATACTATATACAAATTCTGTGAAGTACAAACGTGTACAGTGAAATGCATATGTAATGTAAGTACAGCCAATCTTTAGCTACTGATATGTGTATTTTCTCTGAGACCTTATACCTAACAGCTCCTCTTTAACATGGGAAACATACATAGGATTTTGGCCTCAATTCACTAAGCTTATCTCCTGTCTTTAATAACGTTTCTAGAGTTATCACCATGGTGAGTCATGTAGTATCCAGGTAACCTTTTACCTCAGGAAAACCTAAAGTTAAAGAGACACTGTAAAACCAAAAACGTCCTCTGGGGGGTACTCGCCTCGGGAGGGGGAAGCCTCCGGATCCGAATGAGGCTTCCCCTGTCCTCCTCTGTCCCACGAGGGTCTCGCTGCAGCCCTCCGAACAGCGGCGTGACAGACCCGACGGCCTGTTCAATATTTACCTTTCAGGCTCCAGCGGGGGCGCTGTTGCGGCTCTTCTGATAGTGATAGGTGGAAATAGCCGATCTCCGTCGGGTCCGCTCTACTGCGCAGGCACAGGAGACTTGCACCTGCGCAGTAGAGCGGCCCAACGGAGATCGGCTATTTCTGCCTATCTCCGTGGGAAGGAGTGGATACTGCGCCTGCGCTGGAGCCAAAAGGTAAATATTTACATCGCCGCCACCGTGGGACCAATGAGGACGGGGGAAGCCTCAATAGGATCCGGAGGCTTCCCCCACCCGAGGTGAGTAGCCCCTAGGGGAGTTTTTTAGTTAGATTTTCTTTAACTCTTCTGTCTTTAAGTTAACTTTTCAATCCTTAAAATAACTCCAGAATTCTAAAGTTAAAGACAGGCTGTTAATTAACTGTGTGTGAAAATAACTACAGAGGAGGTAACTTAAGGAATGAAGAGATGAGTCTCACTGTGTGGAGGTACGTTTTCTCTTGCCTTATCTCCAGCATGATCTTAGTGAATTGAGGTCATTGTTATTCGGAGTTGCTCTTTTGAGACCAGGCGCGGAGCTAGGGGGGGGGGTCGGGGTAGGACAAGTGCCCTGGGGGGGCGCCTGGTCCCCAAGGGCGCCCAGCTGAGCTTCAGGGTTTTTTTTTTTTTTTTGCGGGGGGAGGGGGGAGGGGAGCTGCGCAGAGAAGAGGGAGAGCTGTGGGGAAGGGGGGCCATCTCCCCCCTCCTTCCCTCACCTTAGGTGCTCTCCCTGCCTCGCTGTCCCCTCCCATGTCCGGGTGGCTGGCAGCCGGCGGAACTTACCTCCGTCTCGCTCCAGCGCCGGCCGGAAGTTCGGGTGCGCAGCCGCTGCTCTGGTCTGGACCAGACTAGAGTAGTGGCAGATCCATCCGGCACTGCGACGAGACGGAGGTAAGTTCCGCCCGCCGCTGCCAGCCACCCGGACATTGGAGGGGAGAGCGAGGGAGAGCAGCTCTTCCTCTTCTCTGCGCTGCTCCCCTCCTGCTGGGGAGGGGTACACCTGGCTACCTACTCTGGGCACATATACCCCTAACTACATATACTGGGCATATACCCCTGGCTACCTACTCTGGGCACATATACCCCTGCCTACATATATTGGGCACATATACCCCTGGCTACCTACTCTGGGCACATTTACCCCTGGCTACCTACTCTGGGCACATATACCCCTGCCTACATATATTGGGCACATATACCCCTGGCTACCTACTCTGGGCACATTTACCCCTGGCTACCTACTCTGGGCACATTTACCCCTGGCTACCTACTCTGGGCACATTTACCCCTGGCTACCTACTCTGGGCACATTTACCCCTGGCTACCTACTCTGGGCACATTTACCCCTGGCTACCTACTCTGGGCACATTTACCCCTGGCTACCTACTCTGGGCACATATACCCCTGGCTACCTACTCTGGGCACATATACCCCTGGCTACCTACTCTGGGCACATATACCCCTGGCTACCTACTCTGGGCACATATACCCCTGGCTACCTACTCTGGGCACATATACCCCTGGCTACCTACTCTGGGCACATATACCCCTGGCTACCTACTCTGGGCACATATACCCCTGGCTACCTACTCTGGGCACATATACCCCTGGCTACCTACTCTGGGCACATATACCCCTGGCTACCTACTCTGGGCACATATACCCCTGGCTACCTACTCTGGGCACATATACCCCTGGCTACCTACTCTGGGCACATATACCCCTGGCTACCTACTCTGGGCACATATACCCCTGGCTACCTACTCTGGGCACATATACCCCTGGCTACCTACTCTGGGCACATATACCCCTGGCTACCTACTCTGGGCACATATACCCCTGGCTACCTACTCTGGGCACATATACCCCTGGCTACCTACTCTGGGCACATATACCCCTGGCTACCTACTCTGGGCACATATACCCCTGGCTACCTACTCTGGGCACATATACCCCTGGCTACCTACTCTGGGCACATATACCCCTGGCTACCTACTCTGGGCACATATACCCCTGGCTACCTACTCTGGGCACATATACCCCTGGCTACCTACTCTGGGCACATATACCCCTGGCTATATATACTGGGCACATATACCTCTGGCTACATATACTGGGGACACCTACCCCTGGCTACCTGTTCTGGGGACATCTATACTGCTGGCCACCTATTCTGGGGACACCTATAGACCTGAGGCTACCTATTTTTGGGGAAGCACTGCTGTCAGATGAGTGTATTTTGGGGAACTGCTGCCAGGTGAGAGTTGTCTATCATATTAAGGGGGTATTCTGCCTATTTATGTGAAATGCTGTCTATGTATGTGCCTCATGACTGCTGAATTTGTCTTGTTGGGGGCCTCATGGTTACTGAATTTGTCTTGTTGGGGGCCTCATGATTTGTTGGGGGCCTCAAGATCGCTGAATTTGTCTTGTTAGGGGCCTCATGATTGCTGAATTTGTCTTGTTAGGGGCCTCATGATTGCTGAGTTGGTCATGTTGGGGGCCTCATGTTTGCTCATGATTGCGGAATTTGTCTTGATGGGGGGGCTCATGATTGCTGAATTTGTCTTGGAACATGCTGGAAGGTACATACTGAGGGAGGGTGGGTGAGCGTGAGCCTGCTAACCTCCATGTACATTTGAAGGGGCGTGACCAAATGTGGAGCACCCATAACCACGCCCACATTTGGTCACGACCCTTCACCTTAGGGGGCGCATTAATAGTCTTTGTCCCCGGGCGCTGAAAACCCTAGCTACGCCTCTGTTTGAGACATGTAATTCCGTAGCCTTGAACTGCCTATAAAGGTAGCCATACACTGGTCGATTTGCCATCAGATTCGACCAACAGATAAGATCCCTCTCTGATCGAATCTGATCAGAGAGGGATTGTATGGCTGCCTTTACTGCAAACAGATTTTGAATCGATTTCAGCCTGAAACAGATCACAATCTACCAAGCTGCCGCTGTTGCCCCCCGGGCCCCCGCATACATTACCTGAAACCTGGTCCCGGGTATCTTCTCCGCATCGGCTCCCGGCTGGCATCTTCTCTGCATTAGCTTCCGCATGTGGCATAACTTTCTGTCACTCCAGTGGCAGCGGAAGTTCAAATAGAGCGCCCTGTATTTGTACTTCCGCTGTCACTGCAGTGACACAGGAAGTTATGCTGGATGCCGGGATGCGGAAGCTGATGCAGAGAAGATGCCAGCCGGGAGGTGATGCGGAGAAGATGCCGGGAGCCAGCTTAAGGTAATGTTTACCTGCATCGGTCGTACGCAGCTTGCGATGCGCTCCTTACCCGCGGCGATCGCCGGTAATTTTCCGCACGGCGCAATTGACGGGACCGATCTATTTCGGGCTGAAATAGATAGAAAATTAGCGTGTTGCGTGAACGATTTGACAGCAAATTCGAGCCCAGTGATCAAATCTGCTGTCGATCGGCGGGAAATCGGGCCAGTGTATGGCCGCCAGCTTAAAAGTCTGAAATAGTCACTGCAAGAACAGGTGACTCTGTCAAGATTAAATGTTTAAAGAATGCTTTAGGACTTGCTTAAAAATGTATGCATGCTATTAAAATCTGCAAGGAGATCTGTGCATAGAACACTGTATCTCACATTCCCACTTAATACTTTGAAAGGCAGCGTATTCTCTAAATGCGCCGCTGCATAGACAATTTGTGCTACATTTAACTTTTAGCTACCCAATTTTTAGTTATTTAAATGGGGTCTGTGCAATAATGCCTAGCAACATGGTAACCATGCACTGGTGTGCATTTGCAATTAAAGCGCACAGTTGTCTGTATTTTCTAGTATGAGCCTTAGAGAGAAACTTCAGCCTAAACAAACATACTGCCATTAAGTTACATTAGTTATGTTAATTAAAATAGATAATATAATCTCTTACCCACCCAGTTTTAAAAGAACAGGCAAATGTTTGTGATTTTATGGGGCAGCCATCTTTTTTTGGTTAAAAAGAGGCGACAAGGGAGCATCAGACACAGTTCCAACTGTCCTGTGTCCTGATCACCCCTCCCAGCTGCTAAACGAGAACATCAGAAATCCTATTCATGCTTTGCACAGCATCAGGGGAAAAATGCCCGGGCAGATTTCTTTGATGGGCGGACCTTATCTTCTGTGCAGCTAAAATGAGGCTTGGGTAAGCAAAATTCTGATGCTGTGAAATGGTTAACCTCACTGGTGGTAATCCCAAGCTAAGTTCGGGCTAGCCGCCGGATGCTTATTGGAAGTGAATGGAGACAGCAGGGAGCTTTTACATACCTCCAGGGCAATCCAGAGGTTCGGTAGCATTCTATTTCCTGTCCTCGGAGGCTCTGAGTTACTCTGGTGAGACCAGTCATTGATCTCACCAGTGTGATACAGTGCCCTCTGGTGGATGGAGGTAAAATTGCAGCGTTGGAGCCCAGGGAGGTGAGAGTTCTGGGGCTGCTGCTGGCATCCTGGCAGCATGGTTGCTTCCTGATTTTAGGGTCTGAAATGTTCAGGGAAGACCCTAAAATCTGGAAATAATCATACCGCCAAGGAGGTTAAAGAAACACCAAGCCTTTTCAGTGCTGCTGAGTAGATTTTTAGTCTGGAGGTTCACTTTAAAGGGACTCCGAGCAGTGTGAAAACTATGGAAAGATGCATATCATTTTAAAGCTCTCTTTCTCCTCTTTCCAATGATATATAACCCACCGCCCTACGCCTTTTAGTTTTCGCGATTGAAATTGCCGCGGCCGCGATTTCAATCGCGAAAATAAAGAAAACTAAAAGGCGTAGAGCAACGATTTAGGGGTCGCCAGAAAGAGGAGAAAGAGAGCTTTAAAATGATATCCATCTTTCCATAGTTACATTGTATTACACAGGGCGACTTTTTCTGCTGAATGGAGCTGCTGACTTTGAGAAAAAGTCGGCCTGTGTAATACAATGTAACTATGGAAAGATGGATATCATTTTAAAGCTCTCTTTCTCTCCTTTCTGACGACCCCTAAATCGTTGCTCTACGCCTTTTAGATTTCTTTATTTTCGCGATTGAATTCGCGGCCGCGGCAATTTCAATCGCGAAAATCGCGAAAACTAAAAGGCGTAGGGCGGCGGTTTATATATCATTGGAAAGAGGACAAAGAGAGCTTTAAAATGATATGCATCTTTCCATAGTTTCCACACTGCTCGGAGTCCCTTTAAGTACCACAAATCTTTCTTTTTAATACTTTTACATCTTTGACAAAGACTAGGAAGTTAAGCATAAGGCCCCGTTCAGTGGTGCGTTGTAACGCGGCGCTCTGCAGTGGATCGTTTTCAGCACAATGGGTTGCACGGTGCGTTACCACTAATCGCACATATTGACAGTAAAGGTGAAGAATACTTTTCATTGACTGGTTCACTGTATGTGACGCAACGTGGCCGTGACATGTGGCACAACCTTTTTGTATCATTGGTTTCAGGTCCTGTTTCTGTACTGTGAACTTGGCCTAGGACTTGTGGTACTTTCAATAAACTCTATGAGAAACGAGAATCGATGCTCGCATTCCAGAGTTAATGTTGCGTATGCAGGCCTGGATTTACATCGTAAGAGCCTATAGGCACAGATGTCCTGGCACCCTAGACTTTACCCTCCATGAATCTACAACCCCCTGCTGGAGAACACCACAAGTATGCTGGCTGGCCTGGCTGTCACTTCTGGCTTACCCATCATAGGTAGCTACCAGGTGTACCTTAATATTGAGGCTACCTCTGGTTATCTAATGCGAAGTAGCTAGAGGTGCCCCCGACTGATGGAAGATCTCATCAGGGAAATGCCAGAAGCAAGGAGAATAACCTCATTTACAATCAACTTGAGACTCGGCATAAGGAAGGAGGGAGGCACTAGGGGAGGGAATTGAGCCGCCTTTCCATCATCAGGCACCTGTAGGCACGTGCCTTATGGTAAATACAGCCCTGTACATCTGGTAAAAAGTAAAGACCCCATGTTACAAGTTCATGCTTTCTTTTGAACATTTTTTTTTTTTTAAAGATTTAGCTTTATCTAGCCATGTCAATATAGAATTGTTTGCAATGGCTGTATTTTGGTTCTTCTCACTAATATGGGCATGTCTCCTCCTTTTTTAAGGTATTTTATCAGCTTTGTCATCCAGTTCCAGTTCCATGAGGCTTTATGCAAAGCAGCTGGCCAGACTGGACCTCTCCATACCTGTGACATTTATAAATCCGATGCGGCAGGAAAATTGCTTGGGTAAGAAAAGCAGTGGCTGGGTGGCTTTTATCTGTCTGTAGACTGTGGGGGAAAAAATGCAGATTCATTCTTATACAATTTTTCTTAAAGTCTCTGTATCCTTTGTCTCATGGGTTGAATGGAAATCTGAAAAAAAATAGACCGGTCAGTAGACTGCTCCTTTGAAAGACTGGCTTAGATCTCATCCAGTATCAGTAAGATGGCTCCACACAATTCACAGAAGGTTTTTAATCAGTTGAAAACCTGTGTGCACATTGTGAATAGCAGGGGTCGCTTCATTCAGAATTCTGTAAAACATTTCTTTATGCCAGAGAGAAGTGGGAGCCACCTCTAGTTTCATTCGGTCTCTCGCCCGCTCCATCATGCGCTGTTCTGTGGGCCCTCCTCTCCCCTCCATAAAAACAGAAAACCTCGCTAGTCTGGCTAGCGTCAGGTCTGTACAGAACTCTGCTCAAATTGTCGCTCAAATCCTGATTCCGTGATAGGTGCACAGCATGTGTACCCTCTGAAATGCAAAATCCTATTCTGCTCCACCACCTTCAGTAATATTGAATTAAGCCATTAAACCAAAGAGTCCATGCACTGAGGTTTATTGAAGCCCACACAATCATTGCTTGCAATAGGTATCACTTTATTATTCCGTAATCTTCACTTTAGAAGATTGTTCTCCGTGTCTGTGTGAGCTTCCTCCAGGCATGGTTACCTCCCAAAATCTTAAAAACATACAGATAAGTTAATTGGCTTCCCCAAGACAGGCCCTAGACTACTATGGATACTACAATAGGGAGTAGATTGTAAACCCTTCTGAGGGGCAGTTAGTGACAGGACTATGAGGAAGACAGCCGCACTATATAAATGCTAAATAACTAGTCAATGCACAACAGCAATTCTACAATCTGTCACCCTGAATTTTAAACCTTTGACATTTGAGGCTATAAGCAGATAATTGATAATGCTGCTTCTACAGAGATTGTACCCAAGTATTAGTCCTTTAATCCACACCTATGCCAGTTATTAATCCAGTAACTGCATAGACAAACTATATAATAAAAATGAATTCTCCAAGTTAGCATGGGGGTCTTGTAATTCTGCCTCACCTGGAAATCTACCAGTGTATATAGATCCATTTTTTACCAATATCCTCTTCATTTACAGAGATGCCATGAGAATAGGTAACAGCAAACCTTGGCCTGATGTGATGGAAGCAATTACTGGGCAGAGAAACATGTCCGCTCATGCCCTCATGAAATATTTTGAACCTCTGACCAAATGGCTGGAAGCTGAAAATAACAAGAATAAAGAAACTCTTGGCTGGCCAGAATACAACTGGAGCCCAGGTAGGTAGCGGTTTTGCCTAGTGGTACTGTGTAGAGATGGATATATATTATATGTATATTCCCTGGAAGGTAGATTTCCAGGAATCAAAAAGCATAAAACTTGTGACTGCATGGAGGGCATTCTACTATCCACAGTCACCATGTAAACAATAACTATTTTATCTCACCAGTGGCATAGCTAAGGAACTGTGGGCCCCGATACTAGTTTTACAATGGGCCCCCCCAAACACTCTATACAGAACAATTGATACGTCACACCAAAACCTGACAATGGCAACTACAGTGTTAGTGGTGCAAGAAGGGGATGGGGAGCAGTTTTAATGATTATCATTCAAAGCACATAGAAGTGATTATGAGCACAGGACCAATAGAGAGCTAATACTGCAGTTTATGAAGGGCCCCGATGCGGTCGCAACCTCTGCACCCCCTATTGCTACGCCCCTGTATCTCACCATTTTCTATTGCTTTTTATGGTTACACAATGGTATTTGATTTCATCTATAGGCAACAAAAATGGTAAATTCTATTTCAGTACTCTGTGTCAGCAGAACTTAGACTCATCAGTAATATTAAATTGTCAACAAATAAGGTTTTCCTTGTTTTCTTAAAAGGAACCCAAGGTGTGAAACTTTTGGAAGCTGCCATATTTATTTCCTTTTAACTAGTAGCTGACTGCGTCACGCCGATGGGCATGACCGTGGCGGCAGCACCAGGACTGGGGTGGGGATTTGTAGAAGATCGCACGCGTCGATGTGCGATCACGCTAGGATACTGTTAGAATGATAGATGTTGTCTATTTAGTCTGTACAGCGCTGCGATGTACGACAGTGCTGTATTGGGGACAGCCGTGTGACACAGCTGTCCCTCTGGGACGCAGGAGAGCAATCAGCTCTCATTGGCTGAAGCCTATGACAGCCAATTGCTGTCTTAGGGTGCGTACACACATGCGACTATAGTCGTTTGTAACGATCGTTCCCCGATCTTTACCAACGACGATCGTTACAAAAAACGAACCAACGACTATTAAGGAAAACGACGAACGAGGCAAATCGCTACAAAACAAAGTTCTGTCTTGGCGGATTTTTACCACCGACGATCGTTAGCAAAAGTGGTACATCGTTGGAAACGATCGTTCGTACCAGGCTGGACATGCGCATTTCACTTTTTCTCCAAGGAACTTTACAATTTTATGCGCAGGCGCATTAAGTGCTTTTACGTGGTGTAACGTTCGTTCTAACGATGTGATCGTTACACACTTTTTACAACTAACTTTACTTCGGTCGTTCTTTCGTCAATTAAAAGATCGTTCGGCGTTGACAACGAACGATCGTTGTCGCATGTGTGTACGTAGCATTAGGCTAGTTGACAGGGGAAAAGAGGGTTACAAGAATAAAAGGAAAATACATTTATTTTAAAAAAATACAATAAATATTTTGTAAAAGAAAAAAAAACATCCTGGGAGCGATCACAGCCCACCAACAGAAATATCTGTTGGTGGGCAGAAAGGGGGGATTAGTTGTGTGCTGAGTTAAGGCCCTGCAGTGCGGCCTTAAAGCTGCAGTGGCCTATTTTGTAAAAAATAAAAAAATAAAAAAAAATGGCCTGCTCACTAGGGGGTTCAAGCCTGTGGTCCTTAAGTGGTTAAACAATACCAGTTGCCTGGCTGTCCTGCTGATCTTTCTGGTTAGCAGGGTCTAAATTAAACACCTGAAACAAGCATGCAGGTAATCTTGTCAGATTTGTCATAGACCTCTGATCTGCTTGCTTGTTTACGGTCTATGGCTTGAAGTAATAGAGGCAGAGGATCAGCAGGACAGCCAGGCAATGTGCATTTTTTAAAAGGAAGTAAACATGTCAGCCTCTATATCTCTCTCCCCTCGGGATCCCTTTAAATATTTTCACATTTTATTTAATTCCTTAGAAGAAATGTTTTAAGAAAAACCCTGGGCACAGGATAAAGATATGAATGCCACAACAACTGACTGTGTTATACAAAATAAGTGAAAGATTGAAAAAAAAAAAGTAATGCATTTACCATCATTGATTATTTGCAATTTTACGGCTCTGCGTTAATCATATGAAAGTTTGTGGCTGCAGCGGTGAGAGTGATATTAGATCAGAGCTCTACTTATTGATTGATTACCACGTTGCGATACTCACTCTCTATCAGGTAGATATTGGCTGTTTATAGTCAGGTGGGTCGAATTGATGATTTCCGACAAGTCCAATCTGCTTTACGCAGGTTTTTCTGATTGCTTTTGTATAGAAGTGGTTGGAAAATCAATTAACCACTTCTCTACCACAGGGTTTTTCACCTAAAAACCACAGCAATTTTCACATTTAAGGGAGGCAAGGGTTAATGGGCTTAATGGGGGTATAATTTATTTTAAAAAAAACCTCACTGATGCTGATCACTCACTAAGGGCCTGTTCATACTTGCTGCGTTTGTAGAACGCATATAAATTCAAAGAAACGCAAGTTGAAAAACGCATGCGTTTTTCTTGCGTTTGAATGTGTTTTCTATTGCGTTTTGCACAAACATGTGACCCAGGGGAAAAAAAAAATTATGGGAGCCGCAGAGGAAAACGGACGCTAAAAACGCAATAGTACGCGTTTTTGATACGCGTCCATAGACTTTCATTGCATCCGTTTCTATGCGGGACGGACAGAACTGCGTGCAGCAATGCGGATGAGAAACGTATGCGTCTCATACGCATACATGTGAACTAGCCCATTCAAAAGCATTAGGAGCCGTTTCTATGCGTTTTTGGTACCCGTACGCGTTCCCTGAAAACGTCTAGAAACGCGCATAGTCTGAACAGGCCCTAATGCTGTGTGTTATCTGAGATCCTCTCAGGAGTGATCTCAGTAACTGTAACAGCATAGTGACTGATACAATGTTTACACACATTCTGCATGAATGAGCACCGTCATTGGCTTTGTGAACACATGTTCACATCAGCCAATCACGGACCAGCGGGTGCCCAACGCGGACGCGCACAGCAGGAAAATAAACAGGAGTTGCCTATCTACGCCCCTGTAACTCAGGTGAATTTTACAGGGGCGTAGATAAGCGTGGCAGAGGTTAAGTGGTTAAAGAAACCATCAGAAATCAGATCTGACATGTAGGAAATGATTGTTTCTACCCATCTGAAATTGCATGGTGTGTAGCAGACCTAATCGAGTGTCAGCCTGCCTTTAGACAGTTTGTAGGGAATTGCACCTTCCTTCTGCAGTGACTGGAGTTGGACTTGAAAGGTATCATTCATTGAATAGAGTATCATCTGTTATTTTATAATTTCTTAATTCTAGTGGTAAATGAAGTGCCAAAGGAGGAGACACCAGCACCAAAAAATGAAGTTGACTTTTTAGGACTGAAGCTGAGCGGCAGCCAAGCATCAGCAGGAGCTTGGGTCCTCTTGGCTCTTGGAATAGTACTGGTCATCACCACCATTGTTTTGGGTGTCTATTTCTCAAAGGTGAAACGCAGGGCAAAGAGATCGTCCTCTGAAGTGGAGTTAAAATAAGTGAGGTCCCTCTTTTTAATAGAAGGCCAACTTCCAGCATTCCAAGACTTGGGGACTCTTGGTGAGCCAGTAACATCATTTAAACTCGTGACTATGCAAAGAACTTCATCCTTGGAAGATCAGTCTGATAGCTCCGTTAAAGCCAAATTATAAAAGATGAACTTTTACACTGGTGCTTAGGGATGTGAACTTTGTGGCAAATGAGAAGATTTAAATTCTATTGGGATAATTTGTGTCATATCATTTCTCCAGCAATCGGAGCAATAAATATTGTCAGTGGAAATTTTAAAGCTTTGTTGGTCTCCTTACTTTTTTTCCTGCTTCCTATAAGTGTTCTACACAGCTATTTTTGTGTATCAAAGTAGCTACATGTTTTGGAAAAAAAATCCATCTACTTAAAGTGTACCTGAGACGAGAATAAAGACAAATGTGGTACTTACCTGGGTCTTCCTCCAGCCCTATAAACACCGCTGGAGTCATTTGCCGTCCTCTCGGGAGTCTCTATTCTCATCTATTGGTCGCGGTAATCTGGCTCAGCTGCGCCAGTCGGGTTCTTCTGCGGATGCATGGAGGGGCCACGCATGCACAGGAGAGACCAACTAGCATGACTGAGCCAGATTACCGGGACCGATATCAGGACAGGGAAGGACTAAACTGTGCTTATGGGGCTGGGGGAAGCCCTGGGTAAGTATCAAATCTTTCTTTAGTCTTGTCTCAGGTAACCTCCCTGGCGGTGAGCCTGACCTACGCTCTGGCTAGCTGCCGGAGAGGATCACAATGGCCACCAGAGGATTTTCTTTAATAAAATGTGATTTATAGGCTTAAGCTAGCACTTGGCTAGCTAACCATGCCCCCCAATTCCCTCCGCTCTCCCCGATCCCCCCCGATCACCGCCGTTATACGTACCCCAAGGGTCAGGATCCCGCAATGGAGCAGCCTCCCAATCGGCTCCAGGCTTCGATTTGGGCAGGATCGGGACTGCGCATGACGTAGATGACGTCATGTCCGATCGTCGCCATAGCGACGAGTGCAGCTTGAATGGTGAAGCTGCCGCTCTCGCGGGATAGTGGAGGGGTAAATATTGCTGGTGGCGATCGGGGGATCAGAGCGGTGCTGGGGGACCCGGGGGGGGGGGGGGGGGCGCATGGTTAGCTAGCGAAGTGCTAGCTTAAGCATTTAAATTACATTTTATTTAAAAAAAATCCTCCCGCGGACGCAGCCTCTGAGACTGCGTACCGCCAGGGAGGTTAAAGAGGAACTTTAATCCAGGATTAATCTTTGCCCTAATCAGTAGCAGATACCCCTTTCCCAGGTTTCCTGTATGTGAACCTCCTTGCATTGCTGGAATTAAAGGGGCGCTATGGTGAAAAATTTTTAAATTTAAAATATGTGCAAACCTAGACAAATGTGTTTTTCCAGAGTAAGATGAGCCATAAATTTATTCTCGCCTATGTTGCTGTCACTTACAGTAGGTAGTAGAAATCTGACAGAAGTGACAGGTTTTGGACTAGTCCATCTCGTCATAGGGGATTCTCAGCAATGCTCTTATTCTTTATAAAGATATTCCTTAAAATGGATTTAAACAATGATGCTGGCCAGCTTCCCTGCTCGCTACAGTGTTTTGGCAGTTGGACAGAGCAACTGCCATTCACTAAGAGCTTTTGAAAATAAATAAATCCCTAAGAATCCCACCATGAAGAGATGGACTAGTCCAAAACCTAGATAAAACAAGAGAAACAGGCACTGCAGTCGCTAGTTTCCAGTTAACCAACTAACTGCTGGTAGCTGCAGCAGTGATCGGGTAAGTTGATGCAGGAATACCGTGTTCAAATCCAACCGCTCCTACTTCACCCCACTGACTGCAGGATCGGGTAGGAATCTTTGCTAAAGCTGGAATTTAGAGCCTTTGTTATACAGCCAGTCTTAATAAAGCTGTGATTTTAAAGAGGAACTCCAGTGAAAATAATGTAATAAAAAAAGTGCTTCATTTTTACAATAATTATGTATAAATGATTTAGTCAGTGTTTGCCCATTGTAAAATATTTTAAAACCCTGATTTATATTGACATTTCTCACATGGTGACATTTTTACTGTTGGCAGGTGATGTAGCTGCTGCTTGCTGTTTTGGCAGTTGGAAACAGCTGTAAACAGCTATTTCCCACAATGCAACAGGGTTCACAGACAGGAAACTGCCAAGAGTACGTACTCAGAATTTCTTTGTGTGAGGGGTTTCACCACAGTATCAGCCATACAGTGCCCCCTGATGGTCTGTTTGTGAAAAGGAATAGATTTCTTATGTAAAAGGGGGTATCCGCTACTGATTGGGATAAAGTTCAATTCTTGGTCGGAGTTACTCTTTAACCATTTAGTGGCATCCTAACGCATTAATACGTCATGCTTTACCCTATTAACGGCAACATGACGTATTAATAAGTCGCGCGGTCCCGCCGCTGCTACCGCCGTGTGCGCGCCGCTACAGCCGCCGTTTCCGTCAGGATCCCGTGCTGAGGGATTGGGGAAGAGGACCAAACGGTCCTCTACCCAATCGCAGTGCCTGGAGTGAATGGACGTGACAGCGAACAGCGGCTACGTCCATTCACAAAAACAGGAAATGTAACAATTAAATAAAGTGTAAAAAAAAAAAAAAAAAAAAAAAGTGAACACTTACTATGTGTTCACTAGCGCCATCTTGTGGCAAAAAAGTATGACACGTACAAAATACATACATTTACAAGTACATACACATGAGTAATAAAATTAATAAAATTCCACTTCCAACACTCCCCCTCCAAAAGAAAACACTTGTAAAAAAAAAAAATCAGCTTAAAATAAATAAATAAATACTTGCCTTAGGGACTCAGCTTTTTTTAATCTATATTTTATGGGGGAAAATTAATTTTAATTTATTACATTGGGGCTTGTAGTTATGGCCAGAACAAAAAAAAACAGAACAGAAAAATAACACTATTTCAAAATAATATACTGTCGCCATACATTGTGATAGGGACATAATTTAAATGGTTTAATAATCGGGACAACTGGGCAAATACAATGTTTGTTTTATCCACAGGAGAATGTTTAATTTTAAAACTATAATGGCTGAAAACTGAGAAATGTTTTTTTTTCTAATTTTTTGTTTTTTTCTCATTAAAATGCATTTAGAATAAAAAAATTCTTAGCAAAATGTACTACCCACAGAAAGCCTAATTGGTGGTGAAAAAAACGAGGTATAGATCATTTTCTTGTGATAAGTAGTAATAAAGTTATTAGGGAATAAAAGGGAGGAGCACTGACAAGTGAAAATTGCTCTGGTCTGTTAGAGTAAAAACCCTTGGGGGTGAACTGGTTAAGCAAGGAGCTGCAGGTGCCAATCTGCCTTTTTTTTTCCTAGTCCAAAATCTGTGGCTTCAGTCAGATTTCTACTACCTACTGTAAGTGACAGCAACATAGGAGAAAAGTAATTTATGGCTCATTTTACTCCGGAAAAAAAACTACTACTTATATGTCTGTTTGCACATATTTTAAGTTTTTTTTACAATTTTTCACCATAGTGCCCCTTTAACAGCTGTTTCCAACTACCAAGCAAGCAGTAGCTTTTTCCTGCAGAGATCACCTGACAGCAGTAAAGATGTTGCCAGGGGACTCGCTGACTAAATCTATAAATGAATAAATTTGCTTATATTTTTGTAATATTAATTACATTATGTTCACTGCAGTTCCTCTTTAAAGAGAACCTGAACTGAAAATAAAAAGTAAAAATAACCATACTTACCTACTTTGTAATATACGTCTTTCTCCTCTCCTGCGTCCAATATGTCCACTGTGATAAATGGAATTCTCCGTCCTCCATTTTAAAAACGGCCATTACCCCATAACAGCTTCCAGGTCAGCACACTGTTAAAGGGATGCTGAGCAGTACCCTACAATCGAAAATTTCTCTTACCTGGGGCTTCCTCCAGCCCACCGTAGGCCGTGAGCTCCCCCGGCATCCTCCTGGCTCCTCTCCTCTCGGTGTCCCGCCGGCGGCTCTCATTACCGGCGACACCCAGGCTGGGTGTCGGGCCGACTCTTCCTGGATCTTGACGCTCGACAGCATTACTCCGGCTGCTACGCGTTATCATGGCAGCCGGCAGGGCAGTCCTGCGCATGCTCTAAAGCGCGCATGCCTAGGACTGTCACGCCAGCCACTGTGATGACACGTAGTAGCCGGCGTGCTGATGCAGAGCGTCAAGAGCCAGGAAGAGACAGCCCAACACCCAGCCTGGGTGTCGCCGGTAATGAGAGCCGCCGGTGGGACACTGAGGAGCCAGGAGGATGCCGGGGGACCTCGCGGCCTACGGTGGGCTGGAGGAAGCCACAGGTAAGTGGAATTTTTGATTGTAGTGTACTGCTCAGGGTCCTTTTCAACTGTAATATCACCCACTTGAGCCATAGGGAAACATGGACATTACCTTGCACATTCAGTTTTAACGGACAGCTGCTGATATATAACTGATAGCAACTGGTATGTTTCAGTTCTGACAAAATATTGTCAGAACTGGAAGGGATCACAGCTTCTGAGGGGAAACTACGGTGAGGTTAGTATGTAGTAATCATTTGCAGCTACATCGTGTTTATTTTAAATTTTACTCCAGGTTCCCTTTAAGGGACCAACAAATGTAAATGTAATAAAGGTTTATGTAAGCCACAAGAGAAGATGCTCTTTCTATTTCTATGTGGAGTCATGACTTTTCAATTCGACCTACTGGGAATTGCACTTGTAATTATAAGAAAGTATTCTGTAGAAATGCCCCTCCTCCCAATTATTGGGCGTAACTATCGGTGTCAGCACACAGAGAATCTGATTGTTGATGATCTGCAGAATCAACAATACAGATGTATACTTCATTATGGATGATCTGCAGAATCACCTATAAGGCAAGTATGACTAACCTCTGGACACCTAATGGAAGTGTAAGTATTTTGGTGCAACTGTAGGCTATCTCCCGTGGGGCGGGAGACACAGATAACTTAGACCAGAGACCACCTGAGGAGCAGGTGGCCCTGGGCTGTGCAGGGACTATCTCCTTAAAGAGAACCAGAGATGATTTAAAAAAAGCTTTTATACATACCTGGGGTTCCTCCAGCCCCATACGCATGGATCGCTCCCACGCCGCCGTCCTCTGCTGCCTGGATCCGCCGGTACCGGGTCCCGTCATTGCCGCCAGTCGGCCGATTCTCCGCATCACACGGCGCTCCCTCTATACAAGTACGCATGAGGCTGCCTACTGCGCATGGAGGGAGCCCCTGTAATGCGTATAATTGGCCGCGTCCGCCGGAAGTGACGAGCCCGGTACCGGCGGTTCCAGGAAGCGGAGGATGGCGGCCTGGGAGCGATCCAGGCTTATGGGGCTGGAAGAAGCCCCAGGTATGTATAAAAGCCTTTTTCTATTTTTAACCAGCGTTCCTCTCTGGTTCGCTTTTAAGAGAGGGGATAGAGATATTCTGGCAGCCAGTGATTCCCTAGTAACCTGGTAATCAGACTGTACTGCAGCCAAAGGACTCCTATGGGATAGAGGTCCTTGCAGCTAACTGACACTTGGTGGATTAGTGTCACGGGTAGTACAGACAGACTGAACACTCAAGGGATGAGTGCCAGTCAGAAGGGTCGGGCAGGCCAGGTCGGCAACACACGAGCAGATAAGGTACAAAGACAGGAGACTGATTCGGTAACCGGGTACAGGCAAGGTTGGCAACTGGTAGGCAGATAGGCAGAGGTACCGAATCAGAAAGCAAGAGAGAGGTCAACGGAGCAAATGGTCATAACAGATGTAAAGCACAATCCTAATCTAGGGTGTGAGGTCCTTGGTCTCGACACCCAGGAACTAGTCTAAGGAATAACACAGTATCCTATGCTTGGGTGTGAGGTCATTGGTCTCAACATCCCGAAACTGGTCTAAGATAGAACACAGCAATGACACCGTAATCCTAAGCTTGGGTGTGAGGTCCTTGGTCTCAACACCCTGGAACTGGTCTAAGGTGTAGTACAGCAAATAACAAGAAAGTAATCTGGCTAAGTGTGAATTCCCAGGTCCACCTGGTTCTAACACACTGTAGGATCTGACTGAGGTCTGAGTGCTCACACGTAAGTATTCGCAACGGTAGACAACCAGCAACTGACAGGCAAGATGTATATATACTCCAGCGCTCCTCAGCGCCGTCCCAGCCACTCAGCCAATCAGAAGTTCCGCTGGAATCAGCTGACCGTCCTGGTCAGCTGATACCTCTCCTGCTGGCATAAAGGTCCTGCCTTCTAGCGCACGCGCGTAGCTCTCCATCTGTGTGCACTAGAAGGCCCAGGCAAACCAGACGCATGCTGCTGTGCGGAAACCGCCGGTCTGAACGCGGAGACAGCCGCCAGACCGCGTGGCGGCATCTCCGCTATTCATTACATTGGGACATAAATATTGGGGATCTAAGGGAGTTTAGGGGTCCATCAATAGTATCACAGTAGTCAAAAAAGTCACGTCATAGGTGAACATTAACCACTTCACCACTGAGGCCTCGTTTCCATCTATGCGCTTCTGTCCGCTTTTCAGCAAAATGTATCAATCTGTAACATTGACATGCTGATAAAAAGCGGATAGAAGCGGACAGATGGAAACAAGGCCTTAGGGGTTTTACCCCTTGAACACCAGAGCAATTTTCACCTTTCAGCGCTCCTTCCATTCATTCGTCTATAACTTTATTATTACTTATCGCAATGAAATGAACTATATCTTGTTTTTTTCGCCACCAATTAGGCTTTCTTTAGGTGGGAAATTATGCCAAGAATTATTTTATTCTAAATGTGTTTTAATGAGAAAATAGGAAAAAAATGTGGAAAAAATTATTTTTCAGTTTTTGGCCATTATAGTTTTTAAATAATGCATGATACTGCGATTAAAACCCATGAAATGTATTTGCCCATTTGTCCCGGTTATAAAACCGTTTAAATTATGTCCTTATCACAATGTTAGGCGACAATATTTTATTTGGAAATAAAGGCGCATTTTTTTCAGTTTTGCATCCATCCCTAATTATAAGCCCGCAGTTTATAAAGTAACAGTGTTATACCCTCTTGACATAAATATTTAAAAAGTTCAGTCCCTAAGGTAACTATTTTTTTTTTTTGTATTTTTTTTTTTATTGTATTTTTTTTTATTGTATTTTTTTTTTTTAATTACAAAAAAAAAAAAAAAAATTGGGGTGTGGGGGAGGTAAGGAGTTAATTTATTGTGTAAATGTAATGTGTTTGTATATGTAAAATGCTTTAGGGTGTAGTTTTACTATTTGGCCACAAGATGGTTTACATGCGACCTGTAAGCGTCCGAGGCTGAGAAGATCACAATGATCGCACTGTTTCTAATAGAAGCAGCGGATCATTGCGGGGGCTTAAATCAACGAACGGGAATGGATTTTCCCGTTCATTGATCTGCGGGCGGCGGTGTGCACGAGCGGCGGGAGCGCGGAAGTTACGGATTTCTCTGTCCCTGGTTTTTTTAGGGGGGGAAAAAGGGACGGAGAAATTCGTACCACGGGGGGGGCTTTAAGTGGTTAAAACCACAATTTATTTATTTTTTTTAAACGTTAAACAGAATAGGAACATATTGCAAACATATTAAAAAGGAACTGCCACATTTGGTTTCTAATATAATAGTTGTCAAGTAGTACATAACTTTTTTCAGACCACATCAAGTAAGAATGATAAATCTATATGGCGTGAGAGTAGTCAATGCCTCTGTTTTACCTTTAGAGCTTATATTAAATACTAGTAGACCCAAGCCCGTTTTAAAATGGGCTCTAGGTCTATCTTTTAACAGTGCGCATGCGCGTGCACCCGCCACTCGAGCGTGCACACACTGGCCCGGCTCACTGGCCCCGTCATGTCCCAACAGCTGTCTGGGTCCGTGCTGCGCACATGCACAGTAGCAAAAAGCACGGACCCAGCTACACATAGACAGGCATGCACAGGGACATGGGTTTTATTATAAAGGATACTTTTGATAAAATAGGTAACAGCATGGTTGAGCATGTAGCTCAACTGGTTTTGTGAAAGTAATGCTACATACACACTTGATAAGTCTTTGGAAAAGGCAAGATCACAGACCAATTTTACCCCCTTCCATGTAGTATAAGAGCCATAGTGTACACAATCTATTCTATGGAGCTGAACTCCCCATCAAATAAAATATTTCCAAGATGCTGCACACAAAGATGCTGTACACATTCAAAAGATCAGTATCTTCAAAAAATCTGTTCCTGCAAACGATCCGTTCCTGCAAAATGCATTCATAGTCTATATCTGCATATTCTCATACACACCTTGTTTAACAAACATTTATTTGCAGATCAGATCCACCAGGATGGATCTTCAGATCTGCAAATTAATGCCTGTAATGCTGGGGATACACTGTACGTTTCTGTACCGTGTATCGACCAGCTGATCCGGCCAGCTGATAATATTCAGCTGGCCCGCTCGACCCGCGCCCGCTTGAATCCCGCCAGCGGACAATGGCAGGGAATTAAGCGGTGATAAGGAAGCGCCGGCGGGGACGAGCGCCAATCGATCCACGCGCATGCGCGGACGAGCGGGGATGCGCCAGCATCGAGCCGCTGGCTCGATCCGGCGCATAAAACGAGCTTTCTATGCCCGGAATTAAACAAGGTGTATATTGAGATCTGCAGATATAGACTATGAATGCATTTTGCAGGAACAGATCTTTTGCAGATACTGATCTTTTGAATGTGTACAGCATCTTTGTGCACAGCATCTTGCAAAGATTTTACTGGGCACTATACTAACTATATACTGGGCACTATACTAGCCATACTAGGGCACTACCCACCCATACTGGGACACTCTACCAGTTATACTGGGACACTATACTAGCTATAGCTATACTGGGGCAACTAAACTCCCTATACTGAGGCAACTATGCTAGCTATGCCACCGCACCCCAGCCCCCCTCCCCCTGTACCCCGCTGTGCATGACACTGTCCACTAGGTCGCGTGCGCGCACAAGGTCTCATACTACATGGATTGGGTGATCCTGCATTTTCCAAAGACTTATCTCAAGTGTGTATGTAGCATCAGACTTCACTTCCTCAAGAGGCTTTCGGCTCTTGAGTACACCCTTCGGGGTTCCCAAATCGGTTTGGTGTTGGGGCTTTATACATTTTGGTGGTGCCAACTCCTGAGCTATAATTACGTTGAAAGCTATTGCTTCAGAATCTGACAATCAGTGTCTTCTTCACATGGGCTGAAATGTTTTGGAAGTAGATAACCCTCTAACATGAAACCATACTGAGAAGAAGCCACCAGATCAAAGGCAATAGTTCTCTGGATTGCTGAAGTGGAGGTCAATGTATGTAACCAGTAGCCACAGACTTGTGTGGTTGTGCTGTCCGGAACACAAACCTGGCATAAGAAATGTTCTACTCCACTCCACTCTCAAAGCTGTAGCTATGTAAAGATAATCTTGTCCATCTTCTTTTCAAATCTAGGCAGCAAAGGCAATTTTAGCATTGGTTTGGTATGGATTACATCTTCCTGTTTGGAGTGCTTGGAGTGAATGTTCACATTAAGTAAACTAAGCCACATAGCTTTGCGCACAGGTGTATGCACAGTGATGTTCTGGATACATTACAGTAGTTAGTGATGACATGTACAGTTATGTTCATAAATATTTGGAGAGACAACTTCTAATTTTGGTTCTGCACATTACCACGAGTTTCAATTGAAACCAAGCAGATACAGTTGAAGTGCAGACTTTAATTCAGTGTAGTGAACAAAACAATTGCATAAAAAGTGAGGAAACACTTTTTTTTTTTTTAACACAATCGCTTCATTTCAGGGGCTCAAAAGTAATTGGAAAATTGACTCAAAGGCTATTTCATGGGCAGGTGTGGGCAAGTCTGTCCTTATTGTCATTATCAACGCCTTTTCTGGCTGTTCCATCCCCAATGTGTCACTCTAAGCGTGTGTTACGCTTAGAGTGACGTCATGTAAACAAACTCATGGCCGCCATCTTGTGGCCAAAAAGTAATACTACAACTGAAAATAAAAAAAATGAAAATCAACACACATTTACATTACAAACCTATTGTTTACCTCCCACCCTCCCAAAACTACCTAAATAAAATGTTTACTATAAAAAAACAAAAAACATTACAATAAAAAAAAACATGTAAATATTTACCTAAGGGTCTAAACTTTTTAAATATCAATGTAAAGATGAAATATTTCTATATTTGTTTTTTATTTTAAACTTGTAAATAGTGATAGATGCAAAACGGAAAAAATGCACCTTTATTTCCAAATAAAATATTGTCGCCATACATTGTGATAGGGACATAATTTTAACGGTGTAATAACCGGGACAATGGGCAAATACAATACGTGAGTTTTAATTATGGAGGCATGTATTATTTTAAAACTATAATGGCTGAAAACTGAGAAATAATGAATTTTTCCATTTTTTTCTTATTCTTCCTGTTAAAATGCATTTACAGTAAAGTGGCTCTTAGCAAAATGTACCCCCCAAAGAAAGCCTAATTGGTGGTGGAAAAAAAAGATATAGATCAGTTCATTGTGATAAGTAGTGATAAAGTTATAGGCTAATGAATGGGAGGTGAACATTTCTCACGTGAAAACGACGGAACCTGAATGGGTTAAGAGTTGCAAAATCTACTGCAGTTTGGTACATCCTGAGTAAGAAAGCACTGGTGAACTCGGCAATGCAAAAAGACCTGAACATCCACAGAAGACAACAGTGGTAGATGATCACAGAATTATTCCCATGGTGAAGAGAAAACCCTTCACAACAGCTAACCAAGTGAACACTCTCCAGGGTGTAGGGGTGTCATTTCCAGCAAAGGGTTTTCAACCATGTATCAAACTGGTAATAACATTTTAATTTCTAACTACTTACTGCACCAGGTACAGTATAATCATGCCCTGGGAAACTTCATTTCAAGTCCCAGGGCCGCGAAAGTTAGTCAATGGGAGCGGGCGGCTGCGCGAGCTATCGTTAAAGCCAGTTAGCGGGGACATGAATGAATGGGAACGCAGTTCCCATTCATTAATATACTATAAGTCCCCGATTCAATGAATGCCGGTGTCTGAGATGCCTCCATTCATAGGACATCTTGTGGCCAAATAGTATCAACAGGAAGATACAAACAGTAACACTACATCAAAAAACAGTTTATTCAATAAAAATACCTACATTTACATCTAAAATTAACAAATTCCCCCCTCCCCCATAGTGCCCAAATATTTTTATATATAACAAAAAGACGCCTCCGCTTGCGCTGCCTGAAAGTGATTGGTCCAGGCAGCACAGGGCTCTGGTGTGGGAGCCCTCTTCCGCCGCTGCAGGCAGCGGATCGCAGGTGAGCGGCGGCGATCGAAGACCACACGCAGCTAGCAAAGTGCTAGCTGCGTGTGGCGCACTTTATTTGGAGGAAATCGGCCTAGCAGGGCCAGAGATATCAGCCTCGGCGGCTATGGACGAGCTGAGCTCGTCCATACCGCCAAGAAGGTTAACCGGTTCAGCACCGAAGTGCCGAAAACCTCATGCTTTCGAGCAACGTTCATCTCCTATTCATTCGCCAATAACTTTATTGCTACTTATCACAATGAATTGATCTATATCTTGTTTTTTCCACCACTAATTAGGCTTTCTTTGGGTAGTACATTTTGCTAAGAATTCTTTTTTTCTAAATCCATTTTAACAGGAAGATTAAGAAAGAAATTAAGAAAATTCATTATTTCTCGTTTTTTGGCCATTGTAGTTTGAAATTAATATACACTACCATAATTAAAACTGATGTATTTTATTTGCCCATTTGTCCCGGTTGTTACACCGTTTAAATGATGTCCCTATCACAATTCATGGCGCCGATATTTTATTTAGAATAAAGGTGCATTTTTTTTTTAATTTGCTTCCATCATTACTTATAAGCTTATAATTTAAAATAATATAATAACATACTCTCTTGACATGCATATTTAAAAAGTTCAGACCCTTGGGTAACTATTTGTTTTTGTTTTTTTATTGTATTTTTTTTTCTTAATAAAAAATGTATGTGGGTAATTTTTGGTGTGGGAGGGAAAAAGCTAATTTTAAATGTAAAATAAAATTGTTTATTGAAAAATGTTTGTGGGTGCAGTTTACTATTTGGCTACAAGGTGGTCACAGTCAAAGTCCTGGATGCGAACGGTTTCGCATCCAGGAACTAAATGAAGACGGAGAAGTTTCCTGGGGGCAGAAATACCGCGCTCTCTCAATAGAAGGCTTCGGTTTTTCTGCGGGGAAGTTAGATCGGTAAATGGGATTTATATTCCCATTCACTGATCGGGGGGCTAGCGGCGGGAGCTCGTGCCACGCGGCGGCAGCAGCAGAGCCTATCTGGACGAACTTACTCGTCCAGATATGCCGAACTGGTTAAGGGTGGCCACTAATGATCCAATCTTTTTCATCCAATCTTACCAAATCTATGTAGTAGAAGAGTAAACTGAGTGAATATATTGAATGAATACTATAGGCTTTCCCTTATATTACATAGAAATGATAAGATTGGTTGAAAAAGATTGGATCATTAGTGGCCACCTTAAAGGTTTCTCGTGGGAAAGGGGGTATCGGCTACGGATAGGGATAAAGTTCAATCCTTGGTCATGGTTTCTCTTTAAAACGTCTCTGCTCCATCAGCTCCGCATTTTTTTTTTTTTTTTTTACTCCTATGGGATATCCTAGGATGGCTGGATGCCGCACACTGTGGGTAGTGGACTGTGGCAGCCGCCATCCAGCCACCCAAGGGAAGCCCCATACTGTAGATTTATGCAGAACCGCTAAAGCAGAGAAGTTGCAGTGGCCTTCAAATCTTCCCACTCCCTACAGCAATCTGCCCCCCCCCCCCCGATTCTCAGCGCTATGGAGCATGCAAGTGTTACTCACTGTGCCTCTCTCTAGTGCTGATCACCCCACCTCTGCTGTATACAGCTCTGTTTCGAGCATCGGAACACGGCTTAATGACTTAAGCAAGCTTAGTCCCGGTGCTTGGATCTCGGGAGGGGAGGGGAGGGGGGGGGGGGGAGAGGGACACCAATACCGGGCTAACCTATACTGAGGCAAATATAGCCGGCTAATCTATACTGGGGCAACTATAGCTGACTAACCTATACTGGAGGGCTAATTACTGCATCGAATATAACATTCTCGAGCCCACAGGTGGGTAATTTAGCCTACAGACGGCCCTGACTGGAAGCTTAACTTCCAATGTGCACTCACATCTTGCACACGGCGGAGATATGGGTGGGGTCTTATACTTGAGTTGGCTTATACTCTCGATTGGGGTTGCTGATCCCTCGTCGTATACCTCTGATAGCTTCCCCCGTGTCTTCTTCCATGTCCCTCGGCCGATATGTTTCTCCCTTGGTGATGACCTAACCCCCGGGAAAGCAAGGGCAAAAAAATCTTGAAAATTATTTGAAATTAATTGAACCACTTTTTGCAAAGAAATCCTAGGTAAATTGAACGCCAGGGAAGTTGAGACTCTCCACAGCCAGATCATAAGGCTTAGTTGAGGCAAATGCTTGCTTTGTATTGACAGGAGACTCTGTGAGTTCACTGTTGTCAGAAGAATGTCCAGTATCTTTGCACAATAACTCAATTTACCATCGTCCGAAATAGTAATATAATTTTGGTATCAGACTTTAACCTCCACAATCCTCAACTGCTGTATGTGACGCATGAAATTGTTTTAATGCTCAGAATACACTGGATTGGGCACGGAAAACTTCAATTTACTTACTCTGTTAATATGATTACTATTTCATAAACTTTTTTTGTTTGTCTGAGTGCAGCCTGAGGGAGACAGAACCCATCTGTCCAGACAGCTGTGATGAAGCAAACCTGTGAAAGTGATGGAGTAAGTGTCTCCTATTGGGCTGCACAGGATTGTTCTTATTCTAATAGAAGAAATATAGCTGACCTCTAATTGGGTCAGGGGTGCTATTCTGCGCCAAGTCTTATTATGAACACAGTAGGAGCAAGTAGCCAACAATCCCAGTGATCTGTAATGTTGAGCGGACAGCTGCTAGCCCTGACACTGACTCCCAGGCTGCAGAGTAAAACACATGCTCCCGCTAAATGAGCAAATCAATTATTCCCAGAACGTGCCAGAAATGTTTTTCTGTCTTCATTGGTTTTCACATCCATGCTAGGAATCTTAATGCAATAGCCATAAGTATTACTAAATGACAGTATTTCATCTGCAATGTGTTTTGAACCTCTATATTAGAGGTTTCGAACCCCAGTTCTCAAAGGCTGAGGTCACACACATTAGGCACAGCTTATATTAATTTGGAAAGATGTGGTTCATAAAGTAGAATACATTTCTTTGTCCATTCTAAACATTGGCATGGATATGGTCCTCAACCCCCTTGGCGGTACGCAGTTTCTGAGGCTGCGTCCGCCAGGAGGTTTTTTGCCCCCCAAAATTTTTCCAAACGCTTTAGCTAGCATTTCGCTAGCTAAGCGTATGCTAAAAGTTGCTCAGGTCCCCCCATGCCCGCCGATCACCGCCGGCTATACATACCTCAGCACGATCCCGCGAAAAGCGCAGTTTCCTGGTCGGCTTCCGGCGTTGCTATGGCAATGATCGGAGATGACGTCATGACGTCAGCCGCAATACCGATCGCCGTCATCGCAAAGCCTGGAGCCGATTGGGCGGCTGCGCCGGCGTGGGAACGTTGGGGGGGGTTACGTATAGCGGAAGCTATTGCGGGCGATCGCGGGGGACCGGAGCAACTTTATGCATACGCTTAGCTAGCGAACTGCTCGCTAAAGCGTATGCCACAATTTAAAAAAAAAAAGTCCTGGGGCCATGTGATCCTTCGCGGCGGCTACCCCGTGTGTAGCACAGGGTTACCGCTAAGGAGGTTAAAGGAATACTGTAGGGGGTCGGGGGGGGGAAATGAGTTGAACTTTCCCGGGGCTTCTAATGGTCCCCCACAGACATCCTGTGCCTGCGCAGCCACTCACCGATGCTTCGGCCCCGCCTCCGGTTCACTTCTGGGATTTCAGACTTTAAAGTCTGAAAACCACTGTGCCTGCGCAGCCGTGTCTTCACTCCCGCTCATGTCACCAGGAGCGTATTGCGTAGGCCCAGTATGGTCTGTGCCTGCGCAGTATGCTACTGGTGACATCAGTGGGAGCAAGAACACGGCAACACAGGCCCAGTGGTTTTCAGACTTTAAAGTCTGAAATTCCAGAAGTGAACCGGAGGTGGGGCTGAAGAATTGGTGAGTGGCTGCGCAGGCACAGGATGTCTGCGGGGGACCATTAGAGGCCCCGGGTAAGTTTAAATTATACACCACACACCACACACCACCTTCCTTTAAGGACTAGAGCTCAATATTTGTACTTTATATCTATACAAAAAAAAAACTTGAGCCTTTTTTTCTTTCAAAATTTTATCAGGATTTAATTTAACATGAAGGAGGAAAAAGTCAGTTTAGAAGGTGCTTCATTATTCTACATAATAAAACCTAACTGTCCCTGCGTACACTCCTGTCCCTGTATACTTTGGTCACTGCTTTTTTGCTACTGCGCATGTGCGCAGCACGGACGGCTGTTGGGACAGGAGGATGGGGCCAGGGAGCCAGGCGGGCGTGTGCGCATGCACACTAACATGCGGCAGTATCACTTACTTAGAGCCCCTTTTTAAACGTGCTTAGGTAAACTAGTTGTCTATAAAGGTGATTCAGTAAGAAAACAAATTAATGATTACGAGATCGAGGCTGCACTCCTCATCTTGCAGCGTGGCCGCACAGTAGATGCTCGAGCACGTCCACGCATGTGCAGTAACGCGGAGCTCTCTACTCTGGCTTACTGCACATGCATGGGTGGGCTCGTGCGGCCCCGGTAGAGCGAGAAGAGCTGCATGGCCCCAATGAGATTAGCAGCATTTTCTAATATGCAGGGGGCTAAGTGTTGGGGGACATTAGAATAGATAGGGAAGCCTCAATGGGATCCTGAGGCTTCCTTCACTTTAGGTAAGTATCTCATTTTGTGCCCGAGCTACGGCTTGGGTACACTTTAAATATGGGCAATAATTGCCACCTGTTTCTCAAAGAATGAATGACCTCACTAATCTCTACACTGCTATTATTATGATTAGTGATTCAATTACTGTACACAGAATCAGCAGCATGCATGTCATGACTGTTGGGTCGGTAGAATTTATATTCTACTATCTACCACACCTGCTAGTAAATTTGCCATGTAGAAATATAATTTCTAGCAAAAACAATGACTGAGCAAGTTAGTGATGTCTGACTGTTCTTATTGTGAACACAACTATAGGTGTTCATTACCAGCACAGCACCAATGAAAAGCTAATAAGATGGGTGAAGGAGGGCCCCTGTGGTCCATGGGCCCTGGTGCAGTTGCAACTTCTGCATCCCCTATTGCTAGGTCACTGGTTACATCCACTTCCTGTAATCCCATGCACAGCAATGCTCAACTCGGGTGTGACTCTATTCTTAGTACTTAGGTGTGACCAGGGTCGGACAGGACCAGCGGGAGCTTGAGATTTTGCGCGGTAGGCCTCCCTTTTAGTGGCCCCAGCGCACTGCAGGAGGGGGCACAGCACAGGAAGGAGGAGCAGCGGCGGGCACAGAGCAGTGGGGAGGGGGGCAGTCTCCCCCTCCCTCCCCCACCCCCCCCCCCCGGTTTCGCCGCTCCCCCTCCAGGCTAGAATGTGAAGCGGCAGCGAGCGGGCAACAACTTACTACTTACAAAAAGAGAAAACTGAGAGCCCAATATAGTGTAGTATGTATTGGAAATAGGAGGAAAATGAATGTAAGCAATAGTAATACTCAAAAACCAGGGTTACCTCTCAGGCAACCACTGAAAATGCAGGTGAGGAGATTAAGGCCTGTCCCCACTCAGGGCTAAGCTGTCGCTCTCTGTAGTTCAGGAAAAAGAGAGGGTATATCACCCCTCCACCTGGGGTGGACACTGGTATCGCAGAAGGAGGTGCCTCTGTTCTCCTTCTGCAACTTACTACTTACTACTTCCTGCACCCCGTTCTACCTGCCGCTGCTCTGGTCTGGTCTTCTTGCTTGTCCAATCACTCTCTCAAAGGAAGCACAGGCTGAAACTTCCCTGGTGGGCCCTTAGGGTTCCAGTCTGACCCTGGGTGTGACTTATGATCACATTGATAATGTGAAAGAATATAAGTTTACTTAGTAGAAGTGAGCAGCATGATGACCTCTCCACGGCGCAGTCAGTGGAGAATCCAGTGGTGTAGCTACAGAGCAGGGTTTCTCACCACTCTGAAGCACTATATGTATGATGGTATAGTATCACCCATGGTGGCTCCAGCATCAACCTTTTTGGTGGGGCACAATGGCTGGCTTGGGGGGGGGGGGGGGGGGCGCACTTGGCACATGACATTAAATACTGTAATAGATTATTGCTGTGTATATTTTAAGTGTACCGGTATTCAGATATTACATGCCATACAGCATTCAACCTCATAACTTTACACCTGAGGTAAGTAACCTCTCCATCACGTTGAAGAAAACCTTGCCAAATACTGCTGCCAGCTCTTAGATGAATGGAACCCGCAATGAAACTCCAAATTAACCTTCCTCTTATTTGGCATGACCTTTTTGACACCCTATCACTTGACATGCCCTTTCTGTTCACTTCCTTGGTTCCTTTCAGTTGTGGCCACACCCTGTCAGAGAGCACAACAGGCTAGCTACAAAGTGACCATTGACAGAAACTCTGACCACACTGTGGTGATGATGATAGTCTTACCTGATTTCCTGCAGTACCTCTTGTACAGTCATTCACTGGGAAATGCGATAGACAATTACAGATTATGGGTGCCAATTCTTTATTCATGTTCTGTAAGCAATAACTGCCACTTTGAGTGCAGATGTTCAGTATTGCACAGCCAATGACATTTTTGCAAATGCAGACAGCATAATTAAGGTATAAACTAGGTTTAGCAATCCGGGTTAAAATATGGTCAGAGTGGTCAGATTAAACAGTTAGGGATAAGCGGTTTGGTTTAGGAATCAGAAACGGCACATAAAAAACAAACAGGAGGTGGGTTAAGGGGTTAGGGGTAGGCATTAGGAAGAGCTTCATGTTGTGATATCAGATTTCAGAAAAAACATCAGTTTAAAAAAGGATCAAAGTCCCCTGACCTTGCCTTACTGTCTATGTACCTGGGATCCATTAAACAAGCAAATACGTAAATGTTTAGACATATGGGCCCATATGCAATTAAATTTTTCTCCTGAGTTTTCCCCTAGGAGATAATTTTTCCTATTCTATTTAAAGTAACTTTTCAGCACTTTGCAATTGAAAAAGTACCAAAGAGTAGATGAAAAATTAGCAAAATTATTTTAAGTATTTTCTTGCTTGCTGGATCCAAGGTGAAAAGCTAATTATAACAAATAACTTGTCTATATATCTTATCTAAAATGTAGATAGTTTGCACAGCAAATCTAGCTGCAAACGGCTTCAACTGTATATGATTATTTCTTACTGTGATACAATGAGGGCAGCCATGTTCTGCTTGTCACATTACACAGGCAAGCTGATAGCATCTCCAGCTCTCAGCCCAATCTCCACTCCTCCCTCTGAAATCGAGGGCTTGTAACACCACCTCCTCCTGCCCAGACTGAGCTCCCATAAGCCATTGCTACATTGCTCTAAGAGTGCCAAGGCACAAAAGAAGCTGTGGGTGAGGCTTGTTTCGTTTATAGGGAATTTGAGTATTAAAACAAAAAAAGTATTTGGCTTGAGGAATGCCCTATAAACTATATGAAAGGAACACAATTATGCAATGAGTAAAAGTTGATCTCGGATCCACTTTAAGTATATCACTATAGAGAAAACTCAGGAGAAAATTAATTGCATATGGGCCCATAGTGTCACTATGACTATTTACTGTCCAGTGGGCAGTTTGGTTGGATTAGAGATGTGATTCAGCCTCCAGAGGTCCTACTTAGAGATTGCCCGAAGTATTCACCCAGCCTCCACTCACTGTCCAGTGCAGTGTATCTTGAGCTGCACGTCACAGATGTATCCACACTCCTAGTGACTCCTGATACAGTAGCACAATACACATCACCATCATAAGTGTTATTCTTGTTGTATTTCGATGTTGTTATATCACAGACATGTGCATCCTCTCACTGTTTAGTGCAGTGTATATTGAGCTGCACGTCACGCAGAGGCAGACCACACCACAGGGGTCCTGCTGGTGTGATTTCCTGTGGTCTCGGAATAATGGCCACAGTGTTCATGGGCCACGTACTCTGAACTCCCAAAATGCTGAGGAAGTAGTTGACTGGCTTACACAGCAAACCCCATCTTCTGCCACTTCCTCTTGGAACCTTGACATACCATCCTCCTCTTGCTCTGATCCGGGCACCCCAGGAGTTACCACTCGCCCCACCACTAGCAGCACAGCCGCTTCACTTGATGTGTCAGAGGAGTTAGTCACTCATCAGTTTGAGGAAATAAGTGATGTGCAAGCATTATTGCCAGAAGATGGAAATAAGGATGTTGCACCTGATATGTCTCAGTCAGGCATCATTACACACATGGACTTAAGGTATGATTATGTACCCGCTGCTGGTGCCTATTGTGAGTTGTCATATACAAGTGAAGCAGCTGATGATTACGATGTGGTTGCCCGCAAGAAGAGATGAAGAGGGGGAGAGTTCAGATGGGGAGACAGAGAGGAGGAGGAGACAAGTTGTAAACAGAGGGATATTGTCGCAAGGAGCTAGTGGCACTGCCACACAGCCTATATCGGCACTTGGGGCCAACCAGCCAAAACGACCGCCAACCAGAATGCCGTCATCCCAAAGCTCACCAGTGTGGCAATTTTTGTGTGTGTCTGCCTCTGAAAATAGCAAAGCCATTTGCAACCTCTGCCACAAGATTCTTCGTTATGGGAAGTCCAACAACCACCTAGGTACAGCTGTTTTTATAAGGCACCTGAGCTCCAAACACCCACGCCAATGGGAGCAACACATGAGGAGAAGCAGCACCCAAAGTTGAAGTCACTCTCCTCCTGGCCCAGCTTCCTAAGCCACGTCAACATCTGCTGTTCTTGCCCCTTCGCAGCCACCCTCCACTCCACCTCTCTCACCTTGAGCAGTTCCTGCTCATCTGTCCACACTCAGGTTTCTGTCAAGGACATTTTTGAGCGGAAGAAGCTGATGTCTCAGAGTCACCCCCTTGCCCAGCGTCTGACAGCTGGCTTGTCGGAACTGTTAGTCTGCCAGCTGTTGCCATACAAGCTGGTGGATTCTGAGGCATGTTGCGATTGGGACACTGCAGTGGAAGGTACCCAGCAGAAATTATTTTTCCAGAAAGGCAATCCCTAACCTGTACCATAATGTGGAAAGTCAAGTCACTGCATCTCTGCCACACCATGTTGGGGAAGGGTCCATCTGACCACTGACACCTGGTCTGCAAAGCACGGTCAGAGCAGGTATTTCACCCATATGGCACACTTGGAATGCATGGCTCTGTGGTGGAGTTGGTGACACCGCCACGAATGGCAGGCAGGCCTGCTGCCACCTCCTCTCCTCCTCCTACTCATCCTCCATCCTCTTTGCTATCATCCTTGGCTGAGTACTCCTCTATTGCTGCTGCTGTGCCCTTCTCTACAAGTGCACATCCCCAGCTCCCCAGGGCCTATTCCAAATCCCAGGTATGATGTGTCACGCCGGACAAGCACTCCTGGCCACTCTGAACCTCTGGTCACTCACCAGGGATGCAACAAACATTGATTTTCTTTAAAAAAAAAAAGACATTTTATTTGTTAAAGTGTATGTGACATGACATTATCTGGCCTCTGCTACTTTGCCTGCAAAACATTTTTTTTTTAATTTTTTAAAAAATTTTTTGTCAAATTACATTTGTATGTAAACCTGCACATACATGTGCAGAGCCAAGTCACCGCCTCTCTTGTCATTGTCATTCACCAGGGATGCAGAAAACATTTTTTCTTTTTAAAAAATGTTTTCAATTTTTGGGGTAAAATGTATAAGCCATGACAGTGTCTTGCCTGTGCTACAGCGGCTGCAAAAATAGTTTTTTTTTTCTTTTTTGTTAAATTACATTGGTCTATAAACCCGCACATACATGTGCAGAGCCAAGTCGCCTCCTCTCTTGTCAGTTTCACTCACCAGGGATGCAACAAACATTGATTTTCTTTTTTTTTAAATTCCATTTTTCAGGTAAAATGTATAGGCCATGACATTGTCTGACCTGTGCTACAGTATTTGCAAAAAAAGTTTTGGTTTGTCTTTTGGTCAAATTACATTGGTGTGTAAACCTGCACCATCAAGTGCAGAGCCAAGTCACCGCATCTCCTCAAAAAAAAAAAAAAATTATATGTAAAATATATATCCATGACATCCATTCCAGACTTCTTCCATCCTGGCCTCTGCTACATGTCCACGCTGGTCCGTTCAGTGGAGCGCACATGCAGCACCAGACACCTAAGGGCCTTACAGACCTGTTAGCATTCAACCTCGTGTGGCTGCAAGGTCGCGTAACTAGTTAGCATGGAGTAGTTCACAAATAAGCCAAAATAATAAAAAAAAAATAATAGGTTGTACAAACTCACGCTGGTCGGTTGGGTACCGTCATACAGTTCTATTAACTTCCCATCCTGACCTGTGCTACATGCCCATGCTGGTCCGTTCAGTTGAGCACACATGCAGCACCACAGAACTAAGGGCCTGACAGACCTGTTAGCGCTCAATCTCAGTAAACGCTGCGTTTGGTCTGTCAGTGTGAAGTGGGCATAACACTTACACTACCTGATCGACGTGTACACAATCTGAGTATATTACAGCCGCACTTTATTCCACAAATGTAGGAATGTAATGTGATTTCTGCCCTTTAGCGATTAAGACATTACTCTGCGTCAACTAAGTAATTTTTGGTGGGACTTTTGCCATGGATCCCCCTCCGGCATGCCACAGTCCAGGTGTTAGGCCCCTTGAAGCAACTTTTCCATCGCTTTTGTGGCCAAAAACAGCCCCTATAGAATTTAGAATTTGCCTGCCCATTGAAGTCTATGGCAGTTCGCCTGTTCGCAAACTTTTACGGAAGATCAAGTTTGAAGCCATCTGTAGTCCTTCTTCCACAGCCTTGTTAGCCATCCCTTCAGCTGCAAATATTTCTTTGAGCTGACTGATCAAAGATTGCAGAAACAAAAACACAGGAACAGGAGCCCAAACTGGTGCAGTATGGAGTCAGTTTGCACTTAAGAACGCTTAACGAATGTGCATGTCATCCTTGCATAGTGGCCATGCTAATCTTCTCTGTAGTTTACTGTATGGATTATTTCGTATTATTACAGGGGACCTTCAGCAGGTGGCACTATCTTCCTTTGTCAGCAAATGAGTCTCCGTGCTTTTAAAAACAGAACTCCCAATACTTCACTTGCTGCACTGTGTAATCCACAAACGTGTGAAGAGAAATTATGATAAAGGTTAATAGGAAAAGACACCGAAAGCCCAATATGGTGTAGTATGCTCAGGACAATAGTGAATAATGTAATGTGAGAAGGTTATACTCACAAATGAGGGTTACCGCTGAGGCAACCACTGTGTATGCAGGTGAAGAGATTAGACCTGTCCTCACTCAGGGTTAAGAAGTCGCTCTCTGTAGATAGAAGAAAGGTAGGGGTGGGTCCCCCTTCCACCAAGGGTGGACACTATAATGACTTTGATGAACAGAGGCGCCAGCAGAATAAAAACAATAATTAAAAGTTTTAAAATATGCTGGGGAGGCAGTGGTGGACTTGCCTCCGAAAGCAGACTAGACTACTTGTCTGACATAAATAAACACTTTATTAGTACCCCAATAGATGCAACGCGTTTCGCAGGACCAAGCCCGCTTCATCAGGCAATAAAACAGGGGACAAAACAGTAGCTCTCAGGTAGCACGTATAGCGCCTCTGTCAATGATAAAGGTTGCTCTAGCTTTTAGGTGTAAAAAAAAAAGTGTGCATTTCTCAAATACTAAATGATACTAAATGAAGATTATTCTCAATTATTTTTTTTGTAGTCTATAAAGTAAAGGACAAACATTTTAGATCGATCCATTCTGGCGATATGTCCTCTTTTACTTTTCAGGGCATTGAACATATTTTGAGGCCCACTAGGGGCGGTGATCTATACACCTCCTTACCCGGGAAGCATTTTGGATTTTTCAATTGGGGACACGTGCCCCGAGGGGGGTCTTAACGCCAGATGGGATATTAATTTGGTTCCTTAGTTCCCTCCATGTGTCACCTTTTCGTGTTATCAGTGGCTCCTTGATTTTGTAGGGCCTGATTTTTGAATAAGAGGCTAATTTTGATTGTTACTATGCCCTACGTTCATGTGTTTGTTGACACAGGTTTCTACATTGCTGCGAATGTATTGTACTACTTTGATCATTCATTATATGTTTGCTATTTATTGATTTTATGTTCATGCTTATTCTGAGAATTTCTGTTTTATGTACACTTGCTTTTCTTGGGTGGGGCTTGTGTCATTGGGCGTGGCTCTGACTTTATAAGAGTCACTCCTGTCACTATCTACCTATGCTATGATTAAGGATGGTACCACGTCCGAAACATGTCAGCAATTGGTATTTGGATATCCTTTTTGAAATGTGCCTGATTTAATAAAGCCATTTTACTCCACCAGCTTTGTGCGGACTTCAACTTCACTATACATAACATGCAACAAGGAGAGCTATTTCCATTTAGCCACTCATCCATTAGGAAATCAAAAACCTTTGCACATGCAAGGGGAGCAGATAACAGAAGGGAAGTCTCATACAGGGCTGACCATAGTTTATAAAGTTACCTGCGCAGAACTTTAGCATGCTGCCCCCACAGCACATTACTGACACTCTCTCTAGTTCAGTAATGCACAGTTTTCACTGCCCTATGCTGCACTCCATGTTTCATGCCAGGAGACATTATGACAGCCCATTTCTTCCATCCAGCCTGCTAATACCATGTTTCTTCTTCAGTCAGGGTGACTGGGGTGTCCTCTCCTACAAACATACCCTGCTGACTCATAACTACAAATCGTGGGGCACCACTGTTGAACCCAACTACCCACACGTCAGCAGTACTATCTTTTGTTGTGTTCCAATGGATATGAGTGGAAAAAGCTACATGCAGTCACATATTTGTGTGCAGTCACATAAATATACAGTGCATAAAGCATGTGGTTATGCTCAATCTTAACTAAATATATATATAGCTTCCAGGAATGCTATGCTAGACAATGTCTCATAAATACTGTTAGATATATTCCTACCTCTTCTACAAGGTCTGGTGACCAATCATGCTACTACCTACAGAACAGAAACCTCAAGATGTAGTGGATAGCACTCTCACCTTGCAGCAATGGGTTTAATCTGGCCCAGGACAATATCTGCATGAAGTTGCAATGACTGAAATGACGAAAATGGGGAGAACATACAGTACTTCTTTCAGCTGTTACATACGCATTTTCATAGCTTCACATATGCTGTCCATCCATCTTGGCTTCTGCTGTCCTCGTTTTCTTTTGCCCTCAATCTTTCCAGTTATCCAGGCTTTCTCCAAAGAATATTGTCTTCTCATTATGTGAGCAAGTATCAAACCTTCTAGTAAAAACTCTGGACTTATTTCTTTAAGCATTAACTGGTTAGATCTTTTAGCAGTCCAGGGAACTCTTAGTATTTTTCTCCACACCCACAATTCAAAAGCATCAATTTGTCTATGTATGGTCTTATTTATAGTCCAACTTTCAGCTAGATGTTACTATTGGGAAGACCATAGGTTTAACTAATCTGATCTCTGTTGGTACAGTGACATCTTAATCCTTTAGTATTTACCTTGTCTTAACCTGCCACAGTTTTTTCCTCCCAAGTAACAAATGTCTCTTAACCACTTAACCTCCTTGCCGGTCTAAAAAATCCGGCAAGGAGGCAGCGGCGCACATTTTTTTAATTTTTTTTTTTTTTAAATCATGTAGCGAGCCAAGGGCTCGCTACATGATAGCCGCTAAGCGGCGGCATCCCCCCACCCACTCCGATCGCCTTCGGCGATCAGAGTATGCAGGGAATCCCGTTGAGAACGGGATTTCCTGCAGGGCTTCCCCGGTCGCCATGGCGACGGGGCGGGATGACGTCACCGACGTCATGGACGTCGGGACGTCATAGGGAATCCCGATCCGCCCCTCAACGCTGCCTGGCACTGATTGGCCAGGCAGCGCAGGGCTCTGGGGCGGGGGGGAGCGACTCGGCGCGGCGGATTGCGGCGGATCGGCGGCGAGCGGCGGCGATCGGAAGTTACAAGCAGCTAGCAAAGTGCTAGCTGCTTGTAACAAAAAAAAAATTATGCAAATCGGCCCAGCGGGGCCTGAGATATCCTCCTGCGCAGGTTACCCCGAGCTGAGCTCGGGATAACCGGCAAGGAGGTTAAGCCTATCTGAACGAACATTCTCGTCCAGATAGGCTGCGTGTACTCCCGCGGGTCACGCGCGCTCCCGCCGCCTGCCGTTAGCCCAGCGATCAATGAATGGGATTATAGATGCAATTCATTGATCGAAGCCCCCCGCAGAAAAACCGACAGCCTCTTATCAGAGGCTGCTGTTTTTCTGACTCACAAAAAGTTTCCCGTCCTCCTAATGCTTCCTGGAAGTGCACGATCACGCTACCAGGACTTTTTAACTGTAAATAGTAAAACTACACCCACATCCATTTTTTTATTAAATAAATACATTTTTTTTAACATTTAACATTAGCGGTTTACCTCCCATACCAAAAATTACCCAAATAAAGTTTTATAAATTTTTTTTTTTTAAATTACTATAAAATAATAAAAAAAAGGTTACCTAAAGGTCTGAACTTTTTAAATATGTATGTCAAAGGAGTATATTAATGTGTTTTTTTAAAATTATGGGCTTGTAAATAGTGATGGACGCAAATTGAAAAAATGCACCTTTATTTCCAAATAAAATATCAGCGCCATACATTGTGATAGGGACATAATTTAAATGGTGTAATAAGCGAGACAAATGGGCAAATAAAATACATGGATTTTAATTACGGTAGCATGTATCAATTTCAAACTATGATGGCCAAAGACTGAGAAATAATGATTTTTTTTTTCCATTTATTTCTTAATATTCCTGTTAAAATGGATTTATAATAAATTCTTAGCAAAATGTATCACCCAAAGAAAGCCTAATTGGTGGTGGGAAAAAACAAGATATAGATCAATTCATTGTGATGAGTAGTGATAAAGTTATTGGCAAATGAATGGGAGGTGAAAGTTGCTCAGATGCAAAAAATAAACAACCCTGTGGGCTTAAGTGGTTACAATCTGTTACAATTCCTACTTTTCCCCCCATCTATTTGTAGATGGCTTATTGGAGCAGATGACATGACTTAAGTTTGCTTACTGTTAAAGGGAAGGTTCAGGGAGGGAGCCAAAAAAAAATAAAAATCCATATCCACTTACCTGGGGATTCCTCCAGCCCGTGGAAGGCAGGAGGTGCCCTCGGCGCTGTTCTGCAGGCTCCCGGTGGCCGACCTGACCTGGCCAGGCCGGGCTCTTCTGCGCTCCAACGACAGGCTCTTCTGCGTTCCACGCGGGCGCGCTGACGTCATCGGACGTCCTCCAGGCTGTACTGCGCAGGCAAAGAACTACTGCGCCTGCGCAGTACAGCCCGGAGGACTTACGATGACATCAGCTCGCCCCCGTGAGGCGCAGATTGGAGCGCAGAAGAGCTTGACCTGGCAGCCGGGCATGGCCAGGTCGGGTCGGCCACCGGAGACGACCGGGAGCCTCCGGAGCGGCGGCGAGGGCACCTCCTGCCTTCCACGGGCTGGAGGAAGCCCCAGGTAAGTGGATATGGATTTTTATTTTTTTGTCTCCCTCCCTGAACCTTCCTTTAAGCAGTAGAAAAACTTTGGCACTTTCTTGTTTGTCATTCACCACTAGGCACTTTAATTCATCCTCAGTTTCATTCATCATAGTGGTATCATCGACATATCTCAGATTGTTAATATTCCTGCCATATATATAATTTAAATAAGGAGACAATCTGCAACCTTGCCAATTGTGAACAAGTCAGTTATTCCATACTCTGTTTTAACTGTTGCTACTTGGTTTGCATGTAGATTCCTCAAATGGCAAATTAGATGGCCTGGTATTATTATTATTATTATTATTATTATTATTGATTTATAAAGCACCAACATATTCCGTGGCGCTGTACAAAGTAAGAAACAAACATGGGGTACATAATACAGAGAATGGTGCATACTAATATACAAGATACATAATTAGTGACAAAATACAAAAATGATACAGCATACAAAATACAGAAGTGGTAATGACAGTGATAAAAGTAACATGATGAATAAAATGTGTAATGATTTCCAAGACACAAAAGGTGGAGAGAGCCCTGCCCTTGCGAGCGTACAATCTAAAGGGAATAGGGGGAAACAAGAGGAGAGGTATCCCAGTTTCCCTAAGAATCTGTCACAGAAAGTCAATAACGAGTAAGTAGTGCACGTTACAGCAGTAACGTGTTTACTTTGAAAATGTTTCTTGCGTTGCCACACAAAGATGTGCTGCTTGAGCAGTGTAGCTTAGTGAATCAATCCCTACTGATTTGTATGTGAGCCAGATGTAGCCATCAAAAGAGCCACACCTGGCTCCCGAGCCATAGGTTTCCTATTCTGCTCTAACAGCATCCTCATGCAAGCTTTTCAGAAGTTCCACTGGGATTTCATCACTTCCAAAAGCCGTATTGGCAAGACCTTTAGTATAAGTGTGTCCTTCTTGTACATGTCCTTCTGTATATTTTTGCCATCTCTTCTTAATTCTTTCTGCTTCCGTCATACCCCTTCCATTTTTGTCTTTCACCTTTCCCATTTTTGCATAGAAAGTTCTCTTGATATTGCCAATCTGTTAAAGCAAATCTGAAGACAAAATAAGCTTGAGATAATGAAATGTATGTGTAGTATATATAATAGAACATTAGTGGCAAAAAAAAAAGTCTCGTATTGTTTTCCAATACAGGAAAAGTTCAACTTGAGTTATCTATGCAAAAGAGCTTCTCTGAGCTATTTAATCAACTTAGTCGAACTCAGTCCTGTTTTCTGAAGAGCATAAATGGCCAAGAGACAGTAAAAAACAGCTTAAAATAAAGTTCAAAGGATCATACTTTCTGCTTTGTTTTATAGCTTAACCTCCCTGGCGGTAAGCCCAACACAGTGTCGGGCTAGCCGCCGCAGGGGATCACATCGCCCCGGGAGGATTTTTTTAAAATGAAATTTGTGGTATTTTGTTAAGCTAGCACTTGGCTAGATAAATTTGTGAGCCAAGTTCCTCCGGTCCCCTTTGATCGCCCCCGATCACCGCCGGTATACGTACCCCCCAGGGATCCCGCGATGGCACAGCCTCCCAATCAGCACCCGGCTTCGCTATGGGGAGGATCGGAACTGCGCATGACGTCATGTCCAATCGTCGCCATACCGACGAGTGAGGCTTATTGGGAAGCTGCGGCTCTTGCGGGGACACGGATGGGTGAGTGTTGCCGGCGGCGATCGGGGCGGTCAGACCGGTGTCGGGGGACTTGGGCCACATAGTTAGCTAGCCTAGTGCTTGCTAACATACAAAAAAACCTTTTATGTAAAAAAAAATCCCTCCCGCGGAAGAAGCCACTGAAATTGCGTACCGCCAGGGAGGGTTAGGCCCGGTTCACATTAGCGTTCGCTATCCGGATTTTCCGGATCTGATCCGGACCGCATACTGTACAAACGGAACGTATGTTCCGCATAGCAATGTAAAGTCTATGCGGACGTTCACACGCGTCCGTTCCGTACAGTACGGAGCCGGACCGGATCCGGACTCTTTTCCAACATGCGCTATTTTTTGGGTCCGGATCTCCGGCCCACGCACCCGGACCGGAGCCGGACCTGAGCCTGACAGCACCATCAGGAACACAGAAACCAATGGGGAACGGAAGGCACAGAACACACTGCCTACAAAAACCTGACGTTCTACCCCACTTCCTATGCGTATCCAAGCGGCCATTTCGGATGGGGACACATGGGCCAAGCATGTCTGGAGTGGAGCAGCAGTGACAGACGTGCTGGAGCTGTTTGGCAGAATGTCAGAGGTGGAGGTGAGGCCTACAGCGGAGGAACCTGATTCTACACGTGCACCAGGTGCACCTTCTGCTGACCCCAACATTTTTTTTTTCAAATTTCGCTATTTTTTGCCCACGGATCCGGATGGCAGCCTGATGCATGCCTGATACAAACGGACCGGGTCCGGATTGGAACCGTACAGTTCTGATCAGGATCAGGTCAGGATCCGGTCCGTTTATTTGCCAAAACGCAAGTGTGAACAGGGCCTAAGAGTGTGGCTTCCAAATGCCAACTTTGACGGTATGATACAATGTTATAAATAAAGCTGTAAAACTGAAAATAAAAATGGCTATTTGCTACTAATCTTTTATTATCTCTACTAAACATACAACGGGCATGATTGACAAAGCTTTTTCACCTTATCTGTTACATTTTTAAGCTTCCAAAGAGAAAAAGATATAATATAATTAAGGAATTAAGGTAAGTAAAGTAATATTGACATGACGTTAATCAGAAACTACTTACTTTGAGTGATTATGTTGCTTGCACATGTGCTGAAAGGTTATTTTTATCTATTAGGTGATAAGTCCTGTATGAGAAGTTTTGGGAATAGAGCCCATTATCGCATACGCAGGGGCGTAGCAATAGAGGTCGCAGAGGTCGCATTGGCGACGGGGCCCGCCGCCTGAAGCCTTGAGGGGGGGCCCGGCCGCCGGGCCCCCCCTCCCTTGCAGCATAATGTGTACGGTACTAGTGGGAGCTGCCGGGCCGCCGGCATCCATTCCTTACTATTTGCGGCGCGGCCGACGGCTCCGGCAGAGTGCAGAAGATTCTCATCTCTCCCTCGGCTGGCTCCGCCTCCCTCCTCCCCAGCGTCAGCAGCAGACACAGTCACAGTGACAGGACAGTCATTAGCGGCGGCCGGTGGAGCCAGGCGAGATGAGTCATGTCACTGTCTGTGACTAATGACGTCACTCGCTCTCTCCCCCCTGGACTGGTGCTGGCTGGCCTCTAATCGACTACTGCGGTGAGTGAGACGAGACGACTGAGACATCACTCTCCGCAGCCTGTACAGCCCCCTCCTCACCTCAGTCAGCCCTCACTGCTCTCTGGCTGGCAGCGGCAGGCCTAGCTCCTCCCATCTTCCTAGAGAGCTGCCTGTGACTGTCGAGAGAGAGCTGCCAGTCTGTCACAGTCAGTGTGCAGTGAACTGTGGTCTAACCCCAGTATAAGTAGGCTGGGGTATCTGCCCCCCTTCCCCAGTGTAGGTAGCCTGAGGTGTCCCTCTCATGCAGAGTTGTAAGCAAGCAGTGTGGAGAAGTGCCTCACCTCTCCAGAATCCACCGATGCATCTTCCTACTTCAGCAGCTTAAAGTTATTTCTCTGTGCTTACAGCAGCGTCTGTCATCCCTTAACCCACTGTGGAGGCAGGTCACATGATGACAGATGGTGCTGGAGCCATGAAGACAGGACGCTAAGTGGAGATGCATTGCTGGGTCCTAGAGAGGTGAGGCACTTCTCTGCTCAGCTTGAAACTCACTCTGTAGTTGCTGCCGGTGCCGCCCTCTAGTTTTTGCCACCTGAATTATATGATTCGGGTGGCTTCACAGTAGCATCATTAAAACAGTATAGGATAAAATCAATTCAGAGTGATAACTTCGAAGGACCGATCAGGATAACCGTCCCAACCTGCACCGCATAATGTGATGGTGTCTGACTGCTATCAGACAGCACCTGCCCTGCCACACAAAGCAGTTAATTTGGGCACAGGAGGCACCTGGGTAATATTGGCACCGGCCGCCATAGGCGCCCATGTTAATAGTTATTATTACAGGTAATTTGGGTGCTAGAGGTGTCTGATAAAATAGTGGGTGCAGGGGCGTAGCAATAGGGGTTGCAGAGGTTGCGACTGCATCGGGGCCCTTGGGCCAAAGGGGCCCCGAAGGGCCCTCCCTCAACTGCAGTATTAGCTCTCTATTGGTTCTTTGCTCATAATAATCACTTCTATAGATACTTTGAATAGTGGTAATCATTAACAAACTGTTCCCCATCCCCTTGTTGCACCTCTGACACTGTAGTTGCCATTGGCAGGTTTTGGTGCGCCATATCAATTGTTATGTATAGAGTGCTTGGGGGGGCCCCATTGTAAAACTTGCATCGGGGCCCATAGCTCCTTAGCTACGCCACTGCGCATACGTTTATTTTGTTACTTCAGATTTGTTTTAAAAAGATCTCTCGTCTTTCCCATTAACAATGTCTATCTATTTCCTTGGACTGTTGGTTCAGATGAGCTTCCTTATCACTGCATGCTATTCCCTGGAACTCTTTGTCAAATTTATCTTCATCTCCATTGACTTTTGCTTTGCCTCTTTACGCAGCAAGGTGCAGTAGACCACTATTTTGCTTTCTTAATTTTTTTTTTTTCGTTTTTGGATCGTATTTGTTGCAGCCTCTTGGACCATATCACATTTATTTGTCCATAGTTGTTTAGGCATTCTGCTTACCAGATCTAATCCTCTGAACCAATTCTTCACCTCTACTGTGAAGTCATATAAAATATTGTTAAAGTGAACCTCCAGACTAAAAATCTACTCAGCAGCACTGAAAAGGCTTAGTGTTTCTTTAACAGTTTCACAGCATCAAAAGTTTGTTTTTCTTATCTAAGCCTCATTTTTTGCTGCACAGAAGCTAAGCTCCCCCACCATCAAAGAAAACTGTCCGGCATTTTTCCCAATGCTGTGCAAAGCATGATGGGATTTCCTATGTATTTGTTCTAGTCGCCTAGCAACTGGGAGGGGTGATCCAGACTCAGGACAGTTGGAACTGTGTCTCATGCTCCCTGTCACCTCCTTTCAACCAAAAAGATGGCTGCCCTCATGAAATCAAACATTGGCCTGCTCTTTTAAAACAGGGTGGGTAAGAGATTATATTACCTATCTATTTTAATTAACATAACTAATGTAGCTTAACCTCCTTAGCGGTAACCCCGTGTGTGACACGGGGTAAGCCGCCGGAGGGTGCCGCTCAGGCCCTGCTGGGCCGATTTACTTAATTTTTTTTTTGCTGGACGCAGCTAGCACTTTGCTAGCTGCGCCAGCACCCCGATCGCCGCCGCCGCGCGCCCGATCGCCGCTATCCGGTGCGGCGCGCGGCCCCCCCCAGACCCCGAGCGCTGCCTGGCCAATCAGTGCCAGGCAGCGCCGAGGGGTGGATCGGGTCTCCCAATGACGTCCCGACGTCGCTGACGTCATTCCGCCCCGTCGCCATGGCGACGGGGGAAGCCCTCCAGGAAATCCTGTTCTTTGAACGGGATTTCCTGATCGCCTATCGCCGGAGGCGATCGGCGGGGCTGGGGGGATGCCGCTGAGCAGCGGCTATCATGTAGCGAGCCCTCGGCTCGCTACATGATTTAAAAAAAAAAATAATTTAAAAAAAACTGCTGCGCTGCCCCCTGGCGGTATTTTTCATACCGCCAAGGGGGTTAATGACAGTATGTTTGTTTAGGCTGAAGTTCCTCTTTAAGATCCTACAGTATGTTGTTGGTCTACAGACACTTTGCAATTAGAAACTAATGATCTGAGCCACAGTCGGCTCCCGGTCTTGTTTTAGCTATTTGCCTGGAACTCTTCCATCTCCTTCTGCAAAGTATGTAGTCCATTTTGTTGCAATATTGACCACCTGGCGATGTCCATGTATAAAGTCTTCACTTGTGCTGTTGAAATAGGGTATTTGCTATATCCAATGTGTTGTCTTGGCAAAACTCTTAGTCTCTGTCCTATGATCAAAAACCTAGAGCTAAGTTAATTAGCTTCTCGCAAAATTGACCATAAGCTATGATGGACTTTAGACTATGGTAGCAATTAGATTGCCAGACCCTATGATGGACTGTTAGTGACAAGACTATATACTCTGTAATATACGAGGGTCATCCACAAAAGTAATGCTTGTTTACTCCTAACTGCCACACAAGGTATTGGCCTCAATTCACTAAGATCATGCTGGAGATAAGGCAAGAGAAAACTTACCTCCACACAGTGAGAGAGTTATTTTATCTCTTCATTACTTAAGTTACCTCTTATGTAGTTAATTTACCTCCTCTGTAGTCATTTTCACACGCAGTTAATTAACAACCTGTCTTTAACTCTGGAGTTATATTAAGGATTGGAGAGTTAACTTAAATACAGAAGAGTTAACTTTAGGTTTACCTGAGGTAAAATGTTTCCTGAAGGCTACTTGCACACCAAGACATTGCGTTAGGTGCTACGTTAACCCATTCAGGTTCCGTCGTTTTCACGTGAGAAATGTTCACCTCCCATTCATTAGCCTATAACTTTATCACTACTTATCACAATGCACTGATCTATATCTTGTTTTTTCCGCCACCAATTAGGCTTTCTTTGGGGGGTACATTTTGCTAAGAGCCACTTTACTGTAAATGCATTTTAACAGGAAGAATAAGAAAAAAATGGAAAAATTCATTATTTCTCAGTTTTCAGCCATTATAGTTTTAAAATAATACATGCCTCCATAATTAAAACTCACGTATTGTATTTGTCCATATGTCCCGGTTATTACACCATTAAAATTATGTCCCTATCACAATGTATGGCGACAATATTTTATTTGGAAATAAAGGTGCATTTTTTCCATTTTGCATCTATCACTATTTACAAGTTTAAAATAAAAAAAATATAGAAATATTTTATCTTTACATTGATATTTAAAAAGTTTAGACCCTTAGGTAAATATTTACATGTTTGTTTTTTTTATTGTAATGTTTTTTGTTTTTTTTTATACTTAACAATTTATTTGGGTACTTTTGGGAGGGTGGGAGGTAAACAATAGATTTATAATGTAAATGTGTGTTAATTCTGTTTTTTTTTTTTTCAGGTGTAGTATTACTTTTTGGCCACAAGATGGCGGCCATTAGTTTGTTTACATGACGTCACTCTAAGCGTAGCACGCGCTTAGAGTGACGCATCCGGAAGAAGACGGCTAGAAAAAGCTCAGCTTCCGAGAGAAGCTGTCGCTTTTTCAGCGGGGGAGAGGAATCAATGATCGGGCTCCATAGCCCGATACATTGATTCCTTGGCTATTGAATCCGTGGCCGGGAGTGCGCGTGCACGCGCACGATCGGCCGCGGGAGCGCGCATGGTTCCTGGACGTAGAAACTACGTCCAGGAACCAAAATAGGTTAAGGTCGCATAACGTGCACATAACGCAAGGCCTGGTGCTCTTTGATGTGGACGTCAGTGAGCCGCGTTGTGCAGCTCACTCTGGCGTCCGTGATGCCGTGATGCATACTCTTGGACGCATGCGGCATCACGTGGTCCCGCCGGCCAATCGCCGCACAGAGCGGCCGCACCAGGAAGTAAACACTGCACGTCACAACGTGCAGTGAATATTAATAAGCCATGTGCCTGGCCGCTCTCCACTCCTCCCCAACATGACTGCGCATGTGCAAACAGTCTAACGCAGCTTAAGCCTCTGTAACGCTGTAGCATGCTGCACTTTCGGAAGAACGTGCAGCGTTACATGTAACGCAACGTGGGCAGTGTGAACAGCCCACTTGTGTTACATTGCTGTACGTTGGGGGAGCGTTACAGGCTGCACTAACGTGCGCCTGTAACGTCCCTGTGTGTAAGCAGCCGAATACTACATGCTTTATCACCATGGTAACAACTCTAGAAACGTTATTAAAGACAGGAGATCAGCTTAGTGAATTGAGGCCATTGTCTGTAAAATTTAACTTGCATCTGTCAGGTTAATTTTTTTATCTCCTTACACCAATTGTCACATGACTGTAAAATGCTGGAACTGTTTGTCTGCAGAATTAACATAAAGCCCCTCCCAGTTACTCCAACCCAAAGGTGAGGAGCGTGATTTAGTTATTTTGAATTATTTCTTGCTTGATGGGTGCTTTAAAAGTTGTTTTATTGATAAGGTTTAAAAATATCTCCTTAGGCCTGAGACCCACTGCCAAATGTTTTGCGATGCCTTTGAATTTTATAAAATATATTCCCATTGACCTGAATGAGAATTGCAATTTTGCCGTGATTCTCACTCAAGTCAATGGTAATGCGTTTTGAAAACACAAACACATCACAAAATGCTTGGCAGTGTCAGCCAAACAGTACAGAAAAGTTAATAGGATATGGGCCAGTGTGTCTAAAATAACATAATTAAATACTGCTATGAATCAACTGAGAAAACATTGTAAGTGTAAAATAAAAATGCTATTAAAAACGACTGATCAACTGATTATACAGGGTTTATTCTGATGATTCATGAAGTTTTATGTGATGTCATTTGTTGAATGTTTTGAGATTTTAATAGTGATCTAAATATTTGATGACTTGATTTCTTCACATAGCTTGGGCCCTGCTGTGAGGAGAATGGGAGTTGTCGATATTGGATGCCACGCGATTGAGATATCAAAGCTATGGATCAATTATAGATGTGATATTGATAAGCCTGATTGAAAAGAAATCTTCCATTATCTAGGTTAGGGGAACAAGGCTTTAGTGGGAGTTTTATCAATGCTCCATTTCAACATAAGACTTTGTCCATAATGTCTGTAAACTACCCCCTCGCTTGGAATGTATATGTTAGCCATCCCCCACAGTCAGAGCCATGGTCAAAGCAGCTGTATCTCATTATGTCTCTGGCCAAAGCAGAACAATAGGGCTATTGGAAATCTGGTTTTAACGAGTCTACACCATGTACTTTGAGATAGATGAAGAGGAAAGGCCCATACACACGTCGGATTTTTGCGAACGACCCGTCGTTTGAACGTTCCTTCGTTCCATCATTCGCACGTCAAATCCGGCGTGTGTACAGACTATCGTTCGAGTGATAAGACTGGTTTTCAGCGATCCGCCCGGCGGATCGCTGAAATTCAGTCTTATCACCCGAACGATAGTCTGTACACACACCGGATTTGACATGCAAACGACGGAATGTTCAAACGACGGGTCGTTCGCAAAAATCCGTGTGTATGGGCCTTTAAACTAAAGCAGTTAGGTTTGGTAGTCAACGAATAGAAACGATAGCATTATTTAATCAGACCAATCAGAAGATAGTATTGTGGTACACTGTGGGACCATCCCATTTCATATATAAAGTGCTTAGGCGGGAAAGATTCAGGATTTCATTAATTCTCTCTCTCTGCACTCACACCCACCCACACACATATACAAATCAGACAATAGACTTTTTATACATGCAGATTACTCAGCAATCAAGGGCGTAGCAATGGGGATAGCAACCATAGCGTTGCTATGGGGCCCCTACGTCACAGGGGGCCCACAGCAGGATGCCCCGCTAGGTGCTGGAGGGGTCGCAGCATGAGGGGAGAGCTTGGTGGCACGTCGGTGGGGAGAGGGAAAGGCCCCCCCCCCTCCCTCACCTTGGGCTCTCCCCTCTGCGCTCTCCCCTCCAGCATTAAACAAAGATTGTATGCAGGAGGAGGCGGCGGGGCAGCGGCGGCAGATACATACCTTCCGTGCGCTCCACGGATGCGTCTCTCTCTAGCTTCTGATGCGACTTCCGGTATAAACAGGAAGTCGCGTCAGACACTAGAGGGAGAACCATCCGCGCTGGAGCGCATGGAAGGTATGTATCTGCCGCCGCTGCCCCGCCGCCTCCTCCTGCATACAATCTTTGTTTAATGCTGGAGGGGAGAGCGCAGAGGGGAGAGCCCAAGGTGAGGGAGGGGGGGGGGGCCCTTTCCCTCTCCCCACCGACGTGCCACCAAGCTCTCCCCTCATGCTGCGGGTCGCTTTTGGGCCTCCAGCCCTCAAAAACGGCCCTGAGCGTGCCCGGGGGGAGGGGCGGCCTAACCCTGGAGTCCCTGTCACTCACTACTTAACTGTGGGGTGCCTGTCACTCACTACTTAACTGTGGGGTGCCTGTCACTCACTACTTAACTGTGGGGTGCCTGTCACTCACTACTTAACTGGGGGGCGCCTGTCACTCACTACTTAACTGGGGGGCGCCTGTCACTCACAACCTAACCTGGGAGTCCCTGTCACTCACAACCTAACCTGGGGGGCGCCTGTCACTCACTACTTAACTGGGGGGCGCCTGTCACTCACAACTTAACCTGGGGGTCCCTGTCACTCACAACCTAACCTGGGGGTGCCTGTCACTCACTACTTAACTAGGGGGGGCCTGTCACTCACAACCTAACCTGGGGGTCCCTGTCACTCACAACCTAACCTGGAGGTCCCTGTCATTCACTTCCTAACTGGGGGTCACCTGTCACTACTTACACTGGGGGTCACCTGTCACTACTTACACTGGGGGGTTCCTGTCACTACCTGAAGTGGGGGGGCACCTGTCACTACCTAAACTATCCAGGCCAGCCAGCCTAGCATCATCACCAGCCAACCAGCCCAGAATCACTGTCAAAAAGGCCACAGCATCACCACCAGTCAGGCCAGCATTTACTTCAACCAGCCAAGCACAGCCCAGCATCATCACCGCCAACCCAGCCACAGCATCGGCCACAGCATCACCGCCAGCCAGGCCACAGCATCACTGCCAGGCCTTTCAGCCCACACATCATCCAGAATCCAGCCAAAAACAGTATTGCCAGGCACAGCAGCCAGTACAGGAGAATTCAGAAGCCAGGTGAGAGGTGTCTACCATATTAACCTCCCTGGCGGTTTATTTATTTTGCCAGGGAGGCTGCAATGTGGTTTTTTTTTAATTAAAAAAAAAATATTTCATGCAGCCAACTGAAAGTTGGCTGCATGAAAGCCCACTAGAGGGCGCTCCGGAAGCGTACTTTCGATCGCCTCCGGCAATCGAAAGTAACAAGATAGGCCGCAATGAGCGGCCTATCTTGTTTCGCTTTCCTCGTCGCCATGGCGACGAGCAGGGTGACGTCATGGACGTCAGTCGACGTCCTGACGTCAGAGCCGCCCGATCCAGCCCCTAGCGCCGGCCGGAACTGTTTGTTCCGGCTGCGCTGGGCTCGGGCGGCTGGGGGGACCGCGGAGCGGCGGCGATCGGGCAGCACACGCGGCTGGCAAAGTGCCGGCTGCGTGTGCTGCTTTTTTCAGAATGGAAATCGGCCCAGCAGGGCCTGAGCGGCGACCTCCGGCGGCATACCCCGAGCTCAGCTCGGGATTACCGCCAAGGAGGTTAAGGGGGCATTCTGCCTATTTATGTGAAATGCTGTCTATTTATGTGCCTCATGACTGCTGAATTTGTCTTGTTGGGGGCCTCATGATTGCTGAATTTGTCTTGTTGGGGGCCTCAGGATTGCTGAATTTGTCTTGTTGGCCTCACGATTGCTGAATTTGTCATGTTGGGGGCCTCATTTTTGCTGAATTTGTCTTGATGGGGGCCTCATGATTGCTGAATTTGTCTTGTTGGGGGTCACGATTGCTGAATTTGTCTTGTTGGGGGCCTCATGATTTGTTGGGGACCTCATGACTGCTGAATTTGTCTTGTTGGGGGCCTCATGATTGCGGAATTTGTCTTGTTGGGGGCCTCAGGATTGCTGAATTTGTCTTGTTGGCCTTCACGATTGCTGAATTTGTCATGTTGGGGGCCTCATTTTTGCTGAATTTGTCTTGATCGGGGCCTCATGATTGCTGAATTTGTCTTGAGGGTCACGATTGCTGAATTTGTCTTGTTGGGGGCCTCATGATTGCTGAATTTGTCTTGTTGGGGGCCTCACGATTGCTGAATTTGTCATGTTGGGGGCCTTATTTTTGCTGAATTTGTCTTGTTGGGGGTCACATGATTGCTAACTGGGAGACTATGGGAAAAGCTGAATCATCATTATATGAGACAATAGCATTAAACCTACTTTTTAACTTTTTAAAATGGAAAAATAAAACTGGGAGGTTGTACAAAATGAATTTATTTTTCAGGAGTAGGATGGATGAAATTGTTTATCTTCACAGTTTATTTTCAACTTGGATTTTCCATAATGTTCATGTATGAGTTAAAACGTTTGTACAGTATTTAGGTTAAATTGCTGTTGCCACAAGGGGGCCCAGTGATTTCTAGTTACGCCCCTGACTACTACCTAAACTGGGGACACCTATAGACCTGTCTACTTATACTGTACTTAGAGGGGTGTGGGAATGTTAGTGGAGGGTCCTGGAGGAATGTTTGGGTGGGAGGTCCGAGGTCTGTGGGGTTGGAAGGTCTTGGGGGGGGCATAAAAAATGTTTGCTATGGGGCCCAGTTATTTCTAGCTACGCCCCTGTCAGCAATTCAATTATTTTGTTTTTATATTTTTGTAACTAATTTTGTAACTAAAAGACTTGTAACCTTATTGATTCTTGAACATCTATGGAAATCAACAATGCTTAATTAAGCAACCATGGTCTCCAAAGACTTTTTTTTTTAAACAAACGAACTTCCCCCCATTTAACATGTGATCAGTTTGTTCAGGTGATTGATTTCAAATGTCCCTGGCTGGCTGCAATCCTGTCTGAATTCAGTATCTCCTGTAGCATGCCTCCAAACTTTTTGAGATACATTAAGACACACCCCTGCCTTACCCTTGACCATGCCCCAGCTACACCCCTAGTCACTGATACCAAAAAGAATTTAGAGGTAGAAGACATTTTAAAATTCAGACCACACTGGTCTACTCTATCATCATTAGTTTTTCATTTTAACATGTAACAATAAGAAATCTATTCATTTAAATGATACATATAACATTTAGAGTATAAACACATTTTTGCAGTAGAAAAATACATATATTTACATAGATTTGTACATGCGTCCTGAAAGAGGGACAAATGAGAAAGAAAGAGGGACAGGGGGATTTAGTTCCCAAATAGGGACTGTCCCTCTAAAAAAGGAGACAGTTTGTAGCTATGTCTGTAGGCCTAAACAGGAAGCAGAGTAGAAGATATAACATGATCATGGGCTGCCATCGGTGGCCTAGCAATAGGGGATGCAGAGGTAGCAAACCCACCAGGTCCCTTAGACCAGAGGGGCCCTCCTTCAACCGCTTTATTAGCTCTTTATTGGTGCTAAGCTGGTATGTGTGCTTTGAATAGTTGTTACCATTAATAGACTGTTCTCTTTTTACCTGCGTACACCTCTCTGACACTACAGCAGTCCTTGGCAGGTTCTAGGGCTCCATATCAATTATGCATAGAGCACTTGAGGGGGCCCATTGTAAAACTTGCACTGGGGCCCAGAGCTCCTATGCAATGCTGCCATTAAGATTTACAAAATAATCAAATATGTCTCTGAGTATAGTATCTGTAGAATAAATTGATCTCTGTTATACAGCTAGGGCTTTCAAGAGAGATACAATATACCTTCTTTACAGCCTCTGCAGCTATGTGTGATAATTAATTTCCCCAGTGCATCTCCCAGCTGCCTTCTCTTCCACAGCTCCATGTCAAATTGCATGGATACCACACTGATCTTCCAGCTTCAGCAGTTTGTCAAAAAGCTGCAACAAGCATGCAACTAATGTAGGCAAAGGTAGGCAGTAGAAGGAGCGACAGCATCGGCTTCTGAATGAGTCTGTTTATTCCCAGTAAGAGCAGATAGCTGTGGTTACAAAGTGAAGATCAGGACGTCTAGGCCAGTGGGAGGCAGAGACTGATGTACCCAAACCGCTAACAGCTGCTCCGCGTTGCTATCCGTGCTTGGTCACAGCATTAATGTAGGCTAAGGTTGGGACAGTACCATTAAAAGTACATCTGTTGGAGCAAGGGAGCCAATGATGCCATCGGAATACCTTATTTGCACGCTCATTCTGAGCTAGTGACTCAAAGTATTCATTACAGAGGATAAGTACACAACTGAGGAGGCAGACATTTTTTAGATCTCAATACTGCAGCACCTACAGTGACGTACGTCCTTTCCAGCAGGGAGTACGCCCCTGGGCGAGATTGGGTGCCATGCATATGACCCTGTCGACGCACTCTGCCGCAGGGTCATATGAATGACAATTTGTGCGGCGCAATGCGTTGGGGGCAGAGCTTCTCACCGCTAATGCACTGGCCAGGTATAAAGCCGGCCTCAAACCAAAGTGAATAGCGAGGACATAATTATTGGTAAGTTATGACTACAGGTGGACAATAAAATGTTAATAATCAGTTCATGCAGATGTTATGCAAATGTATGCAGCATATATTTCCATAAGATTCAAATGTTTACGTTAACTCGAAATTTATATATATATAAGTATATGCATTCTCTGTTGGAGGGAGTCCTCATCTAGAAGTCAAGAGTTTTGCACAGTGAAAATGTAGATATATTACAATCATTGAAATATAGATTATGCCATAAATATACACATATACTGTATATTGATAAACAGCAACTTTTAATCAGTACAACTACAATAATTACCAATGAGATATCTCAATCAAGTTTTTCAGCAAAAAAAAAAATCAAACATTCCCATATGATTAGCTTGCATCAAATACTGAACACCCAGGTAGTGCATGGTGACCCAGAACCACTAGGAAAGTAGAGGCTAAAACGCCCTCTTACTAATAAAAAAGCAATGCATAGAGCCATATCAATCCATGCCATGCACCAATGATGACCAGAAAGTCTGGATTGATGTAGCTCTGTAAAATTTATAAGCTATGGACTTGCTACACACCAGCGGTTCTGCATGTGAGTCTAGATTTCAGGGGCGTAAAGAGATGATTTGCATATTTGAGTGATGCCTCATGGGAAACCACAGTTGCTCACTTAAAGCTGAACTATCACAAATACATTCTGTTTTAAGAAGACAAAACTATACTCGGCCTTGCATTAAAGTGGTCTAACACCCAGCATTTCAACTTTGCTTTAAAATATTGCTTTAAAAGATTGCTTACAGCTTAGAAACTGTTATGCCCCTCGTCTCTGGACTCCTTAACTCTTTCCACACCCTTTCCTTCTTCCTTCTCTAACCCTCTTTGCCTAATATATCAAGTTTCACTTAGCATTTTTTTATATCCTCTGAATTTCTTCTTCTTCTTATTCCAGTTAATACTGTTGATGTACAAATGTTGGACTTTCATACAAAAAAAGTTATGATGATTTTTGAATTAAAACACATTGTCTTTTTCTTGTTTACAATTTGCACTCACGGTTGCAGTTAGTACCTAACTGACTTGACTTAGTTAACAAGCAAAATCTATCCTCGCTTGGGGATAGGTTTCACAACTAAAGGTACTGGATAAGATATAGTGGGCTAGTCCCCATCCGACCCCATTGGGGTTAGTGACGGATGTGGGACATCCTATATGATAGAGTTCTAGAAATGTTTCCTGACAATAGCTGAGAACCCTCGTTCAATCTTCTGGTTATGCATAATTATATGACAAATAGCGTATATAACTGAGTTTAAATAAGTTTACCACTGTATGACAGTATTGCTCTGTTTGCTACTTAAAATACATAACTATGTTGGAGAACTGTTCTTCCTTCTGTACAAAAAATTCTTCAATAAAAATTATTGAAAATAAGAAACTATTATGCCAGATTTTTTTTAAGCAGAAATTCACTGAATGGGTTAAACATGACATTTTAGTGTTGCATTTAGCTAGAAATCTTCCTCAGTGCTGAGGGTTAGATACATGATGTATCATATTTGTAATGTAAATAAGAGAGAGCACAGAGGGCTTCCCAGACAGACTTTTCAGAGGTTTATTTGCATTCCAAACATGATACATTTGTATCTAAGCCTCAGCACGGATGCGGATTTCTAGCTAAATGCAACACTAAAATGTCATGTTTAACCCATTCAGTGAATTTCTGCTTAAAAAAAAATCTGGCATAATAGTTTCTAAGCTGTAAGCAATCTTTTAAAGCAAAGTTGAAATGCTGGGTGTTAGACCGCTTTAAATATTGAAGCATCAACTGGATTCCCTGACACATAATTTGTGGCATCGCTATATTGCTTCCTCAGAGGCCCAGATGGAACTATATTTTCATAGCTCTTAGAACTTTAAATCAACTTTGTACAGCTAAAGAAAAGAAAAAAAAAAAAAAGCACTAGCCACAGTTTGACAACAAAGATAGAGAATGAACAGTGGAGTAAGTGACATAGTATCGGATACACTACAAATATTCTCACTTCACTGATTGGATCTCTTCAATTAGAGATCAAGGTCTACAGTGCGTTAGATTGTGTTTGGAGCATAATAACAAATGCACCACCCCTTAGGGCTGGTTCACACTGCAGGCGTTTTCGGTGTTTTTTTTTACACGCAAGCGATTTTTATAATCGCCCACGAAACGCTTGTGCAATGAATGTCTATGAGAAGGTTCATATCGGCGCGGGTCGTGCGCTGTCCATTCACTAAAGCGGTGCGTCCACCATTTTTGAGGCGATTCCGCCACAATGAAAAGTATAGGAGCATCGTAAAACGCTCGCAAAATCGCTTTGTGTATCGATTGCGGTCGCGTTTTTAAGAATAAATACATTGTATTTATTCTTTTCCAGTTCAAAGAGTTCACTTCCTGACTTGCGTCAGGGAGTGAATTACAAAACCGCTCGGAAAAAAACGCTTAGAAAACCACTAAGCACAAAAACGAATCGCCCACACAAGTGCTGGGAATCGGGGGAAAAAAAACACCTCAAAAACAGCCCAACGCAGACGGACACGCGAGCCGAACGCAATGTGAACAAGGCTCGGTGAATCACCTAAATTTGTGGCTAAACAGCAAAAATGTAACTGAAGAACCCTTATCTGCTGCACTGTAATAATAATAATAAAAGAATCTGGAGAGGTTTTTTATTTCCACTTCCTGTTTTTGGTTACAATACTCCACAATACTGAAGCCTATCAGAGGCGGTACAGGACGGATCGCCGTCCTGTACCGCCCTTAGTAAGGAGGAGAGGGAGGGAAGGAGAGGGAGGGGGGAATAGCGCTGTGGAGGGGGGCTTTGAGCTCCTCAAAGCCCCCGCTAACCACAAGCAGCTGGCGGCGATCAGACCACCCCAGCAGGACATCCCCCTAGTGGGGAAAACAGGCGGGGGGGGGGGGGGAGTCTGATCACCCTGCCTCAAACTTAATCTGTGCTGCAGGCTGAAGAGCCCACGCAGCACAGATTACATAATAATCTGCCAGTCTTTGAGTGGTTAAGGAAATTGCAATCGCAGGACATGCAGCATTTTGGGAGCATTTCCATTCTAATGAATTGTGCAGGTGCAGGAAAATCATTGCCAAAATCGCTAGCAAAACGCTATCACAAATCGCTAGCAATAGTGCTTTGCGCTTTCCTAGTGGGTTCCAGGCCTGAAAGAGGTTCCAGTTTCTCCCTACTCTAGTAGAAAACTACTAAGTTGTCCTTATTTGCATTTAAAGGGTAGGAAGTACTTTTACCACAAATTTGCATTGTCTACTCCTGGATGCTGTGGATAAATCAAAGTTACTCACTAGTACTAAAACTGTGTATAGAATGCTGAGATTAATCACAATACTGAAATAATGCTTAACTGTCTTCATTTTATCTGCAGGGTCATAATTGGTGGAATGTTCAACCCAGGGACACCTCTGCTTATACCAGACATCACTCTGATATTCATTATGGATTTAGTTTTCTCTCTCATTGCTGTTGGATATTGCACCATGATTTCTAGACATACTAAGCTCTGCTCTATTGACAGACATTGCCAATACTGCTCTTAGACCTGGGCTGTTCCCACAATATTGCCAGCAGTTGGCAGGTGTTACTGAACAGTAACTGTCTTTGGATTGCAATTAGTAAAAAAGACACCTAGAGGCTGTACATACAATACAGCATTCTTCAAATAAAATATATAAGGAGCTGCTCATAACTTTCAACAAGTGACTGTAAAAGCTATTTGAGCACAACAGCTGTATACTAGAGGGAGCAATCCCGAGATATTGCTTCTATAGACTCTACTCTCTAATATGGCGTAAATTGCCTGCTTTCCACTGCAAACTGTATTACTGTCTATTCAGGATGTATTGGATATGTGTTGGAAGCTGGTAATTGCTGCCATGGCCACCATGGATAATTATTGCAATACACAGCTGTCTCAGACTGTGCTCCATTGCATTTAATAGAACTAAGGTAACAATTTAGTAGCTCAGGCTGCTATACGGCTGTAGGATCAAGAAACGGCCAATTGATCCATTGTGCTTCGAAAGAAGACATCCGGCAAAACACAAACCTCTCTTGTCAAAAGCTGGAGTGGGAGAGGAAGCTTATTAAGAGAAAGGGGGTGACTTTTTACAGGAAACTGTTGAGATGTTACATACAAATAATCAGTTATTGCAATTAATCTCCAGTTGTAGTTTTCCTTACTTTTCATATGCTTTAAAATATTGCTGAAGTAGCTTGAGGTCTGGAACCCACTAGAGCGTTTTTTTTGAGCATTTAGGGAGTGCTTTCAATCGCTAGCGATGTCACTAAACGCTCTGTCAATTTAAATGGATGGGACAAATTCCACTAGAGCGATTGCTACTATCGCCAAAATCATAACATTTAAAATGCATGTAAACACATTCTTATAGAGCAAAATAAGCCAAATTACTTTTCTCCTATGTTGCTGTCACAGTAGGTAGTAGAAATCTGAGAGGATATGGAGTAGCCCATCTCCTCATAGTGGATTTTAAGGGCTTTATTTATTCAAAAGCACTTAGCAAATGGCAGTTGCTCCGTCCAACTGCCAAAAAAGTGTAAAGTGAGCAGGGAGGCTGGCTAGCATCTTTATACAAATACTTTTCAGGTAGAGTCTATATAAAGACCATACTGAGAATCCCACATGAGGAGATGGACTAGCCCAAAACCTGTCGGTTCTGGCAGATTTCTACTACCTACTGTAAGTGGCAGCAACATAGGAGAAAAGTAATTTGTCTTATTTTACTATGGAAGAAATGCAGTTCTTATTTGTATGTTATTACATATATTTTAATTTCTAATTTTTTTTTTAGTCCTTTAGGCCTCATTAAAGTCGCACAACGTGCCCCTAACGTGGCGCAAGTAGGTTATAAAATTGGACGTTATTTTGTACTACGTTATGTGTGTCTTGGTGCACCGTTTTCGTTGCATACTGATGGAACGAAACTGGCGCATGCGTTACATTTAAAAAAAAAAACATTTACCTTACTGAGCATGTGCAACACACATAACGCAGCAAATGTATTGCGAAACGCACAGCATGCAGCACTTTCTAAATATTGCTACACGTTACACGCATCGCAACGTGTGCACTGTGAATGCCTCACAGACTTTGCATTGCTATGCGTTAGTCTGTGTTGGAACATTTTCTAATGTACGTCTTTAAATGTACGTCTTTCACAGTGCGACGTTAAAGGGATACTTAAGGCTGATAAAAAAAATGACTTTTACTCACCCGGGGCTCCCCTCAGCCCCCTGCAGCTGAACGGTGCCCTCACCGTGTCCCTCCGATGCACCTGGACTCGCCGGCGGCCACTTCCGTCACCGGCCGACAGGCTGGAAACGTGGCTGATAATCCGCGTTCCCGGCCGCAATAGCATTATAGAGGGTGCTATTGCGGCCGGGAACGCGGATAATCAGCCGCATTCCCAGCCTGTCGGCCGGTGACGGCCAAACCGGAAGTGGCCGCCGGCGAGACCAGGCGCATCGGAGGGACACGGTGAGGGCACCGTTCAGCTGCAGGGGGCTGAGGGGAGCCCCGGGTGAGTAAAAGTCATTTTTTTTATCAGCCTTAAGTATCCCTTTAACGTCGCACTGTGAAAGAGGCCTTAAGGAAATTGCAATTGCAGGACATGCAGCATTTTGGGAGCGTTTCCATTCTAATGAATTGTATAGGAGCAGAGAAATCGCTCCCAAAATCGCTTTCAAAACTCTATCACAAATCGCTAGCGATTGCACTTTTTAGTGGGCTCTAGGCCTGACTGCTATAGGAAACACATGAGGCATAATTCACAAAGCTTTTTCACCTGTTTTCACCTTATCAATGTTACTTTTTTAAGCTCCCAAAGAGCAAGAATATAATCTAAGGTATGAAAAGTAATATTGACATTACCGTAAGTTAATCAGGAATGACTTACTTTGACTGATTATTTTGCTTGTAAATGTGCTGAAAGGTTATTTTTATCAATAAGGTGATAAGTCATTTGTGAGAAGTTTTGTGAATAGAGCCTACTGTGGAGTGCTATAACAATCCCTGCAATATATTGATGATAATTTGCAGTCTGTTCTGATCTTTATTCATACCTGATGTCGAATTTATCCCACAAATATTTGTTAAAGGATATTGGTTATTCTTTTTATATGATTAATGTGTTTATTTACACTGCTCATCTACTTCTGCTTGCACTTAATAGAGATATTTTTTTCTTCAGGAACTTTAATCCTCATTTGTAGCATATAGGTGGAAGGCATCAGGGAGCAGATTATTCAGTTGAAGGTCCCAGTGGATTTAGTTTTCCATTACTATTTAGTAACCAGGCTCCAAGCTACACACACAAATCTGCCGGGACTGAATAGAAATCTGCTAAATCAACAGCTCACACCTCTGCTCCAGGTTATTCAGGTGCTTCCAGAAGTCATTATCACAGTATTACGCTCCATGCTAGCGCACACACATGTACTGTGCATTTCAGCATCTATGTTGTCAGATTAAAATGCAAATCACGTCACTAAGAATCAAGGCTATGTTCACAGTGGGTGTTGCGTTTCCTGTGATGACATGAGCACAACGGATTGGGAAAGCGGCACCGAACGTTATCCGCGCTTTGGGTCGTATACAGTGAAGCATACAGTCAATTAAAAATATGGTTTGTAACTGCATGCATGCTGCACGCTGTTATACCGCAACACAACCGCCGCACTGTGAATGTGGTATAGGTGGTGCATTGCAGTGTGGAGAGCAGCATTACAAATCAGCCATTATGGCGCTCTACTGTGAACCTAGCCTAAAAAACTTGAGGAAAGTCACCGGTATCAGCAGCATTGCAGAGTATGTTACATGGCTGATATAGTAAAGTGTTGTACCGTGTACTATGGCTGATATAGGAGAGGTCGATTGTACTGAGAAAACCATCACAGGCACAAGTATTTGGGCAGTTTTATACATTTATAGAATATCTATATATATATATATATATATATATATATATATATATATATATGTATGGGTCAATTTTTTTGTCATACTTTTGAAAGTGTTCAGTTCTGCAGACTAAATAATGTCTTTAGTTTGATGAGACGCATTTGTTCCCGATATCTGTACTGTCAATGAAAGTGATCAATAGAAGTAGAAGGAAATCACAGTATTAAACTATGAGATCCACTTATATTAAAAATTGGTGGATCATAGGCTGAGCTGGCTGTTACAAAGATGGATCTTCAGGCACTGTTACGTTTTTTGGCATGAAAATTTGCATTTGGACTTAGAACCGATGTAAGTCAATGGGCTAATGTGTTTTTTGCATGCTTTGGAAAATGAAAAAAACAACAACCTGCAGCATAATTTCATATATTATTTATAAAAAGTGTGTTTTTTGTGTGTTTGTTTTTACACTAAACTTACTAGGCAGAAATGTGATAACAGATATATGCCATTATGTAAAATTACTATTGTTGGGCAAAGTTCTTTGTGTCGCTAAAATGTTTATGTATTGTCCATATGAATAAACTTTATATATTTTTAAATCATAAACAAACAACCTGACGCATACTTGTTTACCCTGATGATTCCTTTATAATGTATAAAAGCTTAAGCCTCGTTCAAATCATCAGACGCAGATGGCCGTGCGATCGGACCGCAACGTGTACGATCACACACCATCTGCGTTTGCATGTGTTGCGTGGCTGATCCCATTTACTGCAGTGAATGGGCCAGCTTCCGTCTTGGCAAAAAATGTGTGCCGCGCGCTTTCGCGCACCGCACTGGTACAGGAAGGCATGCAGTGTGAACATCAGACAGAGCAGTCTATGCACTTCAGATGTTCGTGCGTGTCTGCCTCCTGCACAGCGGCGTAGCAATAGGGGGTGCAGAGGGAGCAACCGCATCGGGGGCCCTTGGGCTAGAGGGGCCCACTAGGGGCTCTCCTTCATCCATCTCATTAGCTTTTCATTGGTGCTATGCAGATAATGAGCACCTCTATATGTGCACTGCATAATGGTAACTATTAAAGTGAACCTCCGGACTAAAAATCTAGTTGGCAGAACTGAAAAGGCTTGGTGTTTCTTTAACAGTTTCACAGCATCAGAACTTTGTTTTTCTTACCAAAGCACCATTTTTAGCTGCATTTTTAGCTAAGCTCCACCCATCAAAGAAAACTACCCGGGTGGTTCTTCCCTGATGCTGTGCAAAGCATGATGGGATTTCCTCTGTTGTTGTTCACGTTGCCTAGCAACTGGGAGGGGTGATCAGCACACAGGACTGTTGGAACTGTGTCTCACGCTACCTGTCACCTCCTTTCAACCAAAAAGATGGCTGCCCCCATGAAATCAAACATTTGCCTGTTCTTTTAAAATAGGGTGGGTAAGAGATTATATTACCTATCTATTTTAATTAACATAACTAATGTAACTTAATGACAGTTTATTTGTTTAGGCTGAAGTTCTGCTTTAACAAACTGTTTCCTTACTCTAATTACACCTCTCTGACACTGCAGCTGTCTTTGGTAGGTTTTGGGGCTCTATATTAAGAGTGTTTGGGGCCCCATATAAAACTCGCATCGGGGCCCCAAGCTCCTTAGTTACGCCACTGCTCCTGCATGCATGCCGAAATACGGATGGCAACGTGTGTAATGTGAACGAGGCCTAAACTACCTCTCCAAATTAGATATTTACATAGGATGTCGGGATAACTAATTTGTATTAAATTCATTAGGATGGAGGTTATTCAATCCCCCAACCTAACACTGGAATATAATTTTGGTTAGGACTACCCCTGCTTCCTCTATGGCAGGCGTGGGGAACCTATGGCTCGGGAGCCAGGTGTGGCTCTTTTTATGGCTACATCTGGCTCACAGACAAATCAGTAGGGGTTGATTCACTAAGCTACAGTGCTCAAGCAGCACAGTTTAGTGTGGCAGCGCAAATAACATTTTTAGAGTGGGCACACTACTGCTGTAGCATGCACTACTAACTTACTCGCGCTATCACCAAAATAAACGGCTGCTCCAATTGTCCCACTCTGGACCCTGTCAGGTCCAGTGACTTTGAAGAACGAGATTCCCGCACTTTGATTGGCCCAATAGGCTGCCTGTCACTTGACAGGCAGCCTATTGGGCCAAAGTGCGGGGATCTCGTCTTACAAAGTGAATCAACCCCCAAGTCAGCTAGCTAATTGTACAAGCTGTTAGTCGGTATTTCTCCTGTCTGGGAAATTGCTGATGTTGCTGAAACCCAAGAGAATCTGAAGATGTTGTCTGACACTTCCGCTCCTTGGCGGATTAACTGTATACACATCACCATGGCAACAGGGATGTGAGCCCTCTGCTGTGCATGCACACTATCCCATTTTGAAATATATTGTATGGCTCACACAGAATTACATTTTAAAATATGTGGCGTTTATGGCTCTCTCAGCCAAACAGGTTCCTGACCTTTGCTCTATGGCTTTATGACTGAGATAATTATAAAGATGCAATAGCCACACTGTAGTGATGTGATATCCTGACCAGGAAATAGCTATAATACACTAGGACCTTAGCCCCTGCATAAGAGCTTCTTCTTGTTACCAAGCCTCGAACCCTAATCTTACACATCAGAAGGCAGTAATATATGCACTTGCTTCCTTACTGGCCAATCAGAACACTTGAGATTGACACTTACAATACCCAATCTGCCAGAGTGACAATTACAGTAACTGATCTGCCAGAGTGACCATTACAATTACCAATCTTTCAGATTGACCCTTACAGTACCTGATCTGCCATCAAAGCGACAATTACAGTAACCAGTCTGCCATCGCAATGACCCTTAAGCCGCGCACTCACCTCTCGACAGGTCCAGTGACGTCCCCTTGATGATGGTCGCTAGCAGCGCCTCTTCATGTTGAGGTCTCGCGATGTACACGGCGGCGCGAGCGATATTTCCAGCGTTTGCGGTACTTTGCACGGTGTCCTCAGGGATCTTAAAGATCATTGTGCAACGCTAAGCGATGTTCGCAATTGTGCACCTGTACCCACCTCGCGACGTTGTGTAAAAATCACTGGCCGTCAGGAAATACGCCAGTTGGGTAGATAGCTTTACAATAACCAATCTGCCATCAGATTAACACTTACAGTACCCAATCTGCCATCAGAGTGACAATGACAGTAACCAGTCTGCCATTAGAATTCCAATTACAGTAACTCGATCTGCAAACCCAGTGGCCCTTGCAATAACTGATCTTCCATAACACAGTAACCCGATCTGCCATCAGAGTGATGCGGCTAGGTAGCCGCATTCGCAACCGGCCCTTAGTAGTGTCAGTTGGTGTTTACAGTTGAAGAAGCTGCAGCAAAAACCTTCCCAGCATCTTTATTTGAAATCCTAGTGGTTTATTAAAACATTTTACTCATTAATAGCACTTCAGTGCCAGTGGACACCTCACCAATTGAGAATAAAGAAATTGAGGAATCTCCATCTCCAAATCTGCAAATGGAAGCCACCTTTCAGGACACAAATGCCATGGAAGACTCTGTTGTCCCAGGGGAGGAGTCAGAGGAATCCACATTTCCAGAAGGTACAGAAAGAAGAGAAAGTATGGATTGGGTACATGGGCACCAAGCCTGTCTACAGTTTCCAGTAACTCTTTTGGGGAACACGAAGCAGAATTTGAAGAGGAATGCAGAACATCAAGCAGTGGCCTATCTGATGAAGATGCTGCAAGCCAGTAGGAGTCTCTGTTTGAGGAACCCTTGTCTGAGGAAACTATGGAAGAAGAGACCTTGAGAGAGATGGAAACTGCTGAGTCCACAGTGGAGGACCCTGGACATCAGGCAGAAGAAGAGCGTGATGCACAAGGGACGGAGAGAAGTGAAGGTCAAAGAATACAACCACTCAACTGGCTACAGAAGATTTTCCGGAGACTGTCAAAACTGAAATGTCTTTTGCTGCTCCCCATTTGGTGCTGACTCTGAATAGGGGACAACATATGGCGCTAGGGATGGTCAATAACATGCACATAATTTCAAGTTGAAGCAGCATTATGCAAATTTTGTATGCAAATGTATGCAGCTTGAACATGAACCAACCAAATCCTGCTGAGGTTAAATTCGATTGGTCCATTTTTGAAGCTGCATAAATTTGCATACAAACGTACATAATCCTGCATCAACTCTAAATTATTTGCATCTCATTGACCATCCCTATATGGCGCATCCTGGGCTGTTTGCAAAGAGCAACACTGGACCCCAAGCATATTCTGGATTTGCCACCTGATAAGGGACAACGTAGAAACATCTTGGACTCTTTACACAGAGCGACGTTGGACCCCAATACAGGTAAGGATTTGCCACCGTATAAGTGACAACATATAGCGTATGCTGGACTCTTTGTTTAGAGCAATTGTTGCACTAATATGGATTTACCACTGAAGAAGGACCAATGTATGGTTAATGCTGGACTCCGTAATGTGAGCAAAGCAACATTGATCCTTAGACTACCACTGACTGGGGACAACATACTGCTTATGCTGGACTCTTCGTTTAGAGCAATGTTGCACCCCTAGACAATCACGGATTTGCCACTGAAGAAGGACCATTGATCCTTAAGCTAAATACTCACCACCTGAGGAAGATGAGGAACATTAATACAGCAACGTCTCCCTGATGACGAGCATTCCAAGCTCCATCCTCTGTCAGGTGGGTACACGTGACTAGGGATGATCGGAAAGAGCAAATTCCGTTCCGCCGGAATTCACATATTACGCCAGCGCTTAATTCTGTCACTATAAAAATTCTGCAGGATTTTTGCGAAATTCCGCGGAATTCTGGATTCCGGCGGAAAATTTAAAATAATCGCTCATGGAACCTTGTTTATGCTGAATGGTAGCTCATACAACCTATTGACTGTCCCCTCAGTCCTTTTTCGCCTTCCTCCTTCCCTTCCTCCCTCTTCCCGGAGGAGGGTCTTGTCTTCCAGGGAATTGTAGAATTTTAAAAGCCAGCTTACATACATTGGCCGGGAATCTAAATCAGGTCTAATGCTTGGCAGGCAGCTCTCCTCACCACTATACCACCACCAACACTACATGCTGAAGCCAGCCTAGCATGTACCATTATGATATATCCAAGAGAAAAATGAGCTTGCTTAGGAATTTGTAGGATATCAAAAGCCAACTCGCATACATTGGCCAGGAATCGAACCCAGGTCTACCGCTCTGTAGGCTGCTATCCTAACCATTCTACCACCAACACAGCACACTACAATGGTACGCCGTGTTAGAGGGGCCCCCCCCCCCCGCCAGACCCCGTGACATCATCCCGATCGTCGCCATGGCGACGGGGAAGCCAAACAGGAAATCCCGTTCTGAACGGGATTTCCTGTTTGCGCTGATCGTCAGAGGCGATCGGAGGGGGTGGGGGGATGCCGGCTATCATGTAACTAGCGCTAGGCTAGCTACATGATTTAAAAAAAAAACATTTCAAGTGCTGCGCTGCCCCCTGGCGGTTTTAATAGACCGCCAGGGAGGTTAAGACAACCACTGATTTGGAACAACAGATGACATACATAAAATCACCATTCAGAAGAAACTGAAGACCGGCACCATCCTCTCATCCCCTGCAGTCAAGGAGACTTCAACTTATCTCCAGCAGTGCCTGTCATCTCCTGCTGTAAAAGACTCACAACATACTCATGTATACTAACAAAAGCTAGCTATACACTGTACAAATTGTGGTAAATCCGGTAAGCAATCAATGTCTTCTGATTGTTTTCCTGGTGTACCCTTTAGCACCAGTAGATAGCAGCACAAGTTACTAATACTGATACCCAGACAGACACACTGATAGGCAATACTGATTTTAGAATGACATACCCAGACTTACACCCCACCCCCTAGGCTGATTGTAGCGTAGGGCTAACCACATAGATTAGATTGGGCCTATCCATGCGCGTGTGTGCCCACACACACACGCACACACACACTGTATGCGCACACACACCTTTAGAACAGGGCACATTGGTGTCTGCCACTAATCCGAGCAGGAGATGTAGGGTTAGAGTAGGGCACACATTCTGCACACGACTTCAACAGTGTTGTAGGGTTATTAGGGTGACTAGCAGCAAACAGAGTAAGCCAGCGTAGTATATTGTAGATGGCAAGAAAATGAACAGCGTTACTTAAAAACAGGCAAGTGCCTACCTGCAAAAGAGTGCAAGCCCCACTTGTGGGATAAAATACACACCTAGCATACACATGACTTGTCTACCACTGGAGGATGTTGGTTTCCGTAACAGCTTGCATGCAACCTATTAAGTACTCGTCCCTCCCACTGCGAAGAAGTCAATCCTCCATGGGAGGGGACCTAACACTGACTAAATGCGTTTGCAGTTTTCTGAGGGGGCTCAGCGCACCTCTGATTCTAGGCTATTCGGAGGCGGTCTGGTGTTGCGCTGATCTACCTTTTGCGCAATTTTCAATTTTTTTTGATTAGCCGCACCCAGGCTATGCATATACATAGGTTAGGATTTAGTTAGTGTTAGGTCCCCTCCCATGGAGGATTGACTTATTCGCAGTGGGAGGGACGAGTACTTAATAGGTTGCATGCAAGCTGTTACGGAAACCAACATCCTCCAGTGGTAGTCAGGTCATGTGTATGCTAGGTGTGTATTTTATCCCACAAGTGGGGCTTGCACTCTTTTGCAGGTAGGCACTTGTCTGTTTTTAAGTAGTGCTGTTCATTTCCTTGCCATGTACTAATTTAATTCATTTTTGGTCAGCTGCTCCCACTTAACAGCCATGCTTTTGGTGTATATGCAGAGCTTCCGTTTGGGTTCAAGGTGCGTTTGCAGTTTCTGGGGGGGCTCAGCGCACCTCTGATTCAAAGCCATTCGGAGGCGGCCTGGTGATGCGCTGATCCACCTTTTGCGTAGTATATTGTAGGACCGCCCGAAAAGAGTCTACCGTGACGTGGTGGGCTGGCTTACAATCCTACTGCCCAGAAGGTTATACTTTTCGCCAGTTGGATTAACTAAAAGACTCTTAATGCTTGATGATCACCAACCATCATCATTACCCTGAAGTGCCAAATCATAATTTCATTTAAGCTTTTTTCAGACAGATGGCTAAACTGTGTGCTTGTCAAGTAGTTCAGGCTTCTGTGACTGCCGCCCACAAGTACCACTCAGGTGTAATATAACTGTAGCCAAATAGCATTGTTTGTAACACCACACGTGTCAGTGATTGACATGCAACGGTGTGACCAGCACAATTACTAATCTTTCATCAGATTGTGACCCTTACAATAAACGATCTGCCATGAGATTGAGCCTTACAGTAACCGATCTACCTTAAAAATGACAATTACAATACCTGCTCTGCCATCCCTGTGACCCTTATAAAAACCAGTATTGACACTTACAGTAATCGATCTGCCATTAGATTGACCCTCACAATACACTATGTGCCATCCCAGTGACTCTAACTATATCTGATTTGCCATCAGATTGATACTTACAATACCCAATCTGCCTTCGCAGTGACAATTACAGTAACCAGTCTGCCATCAGAGTGACAATTGCAGAACCCCATCTGCCATCAGTGTCCGTTACAATAACCGATCTGCCATGAGATTGACCCTTGCAATACCCGATCTGCCATCCCTGTGACTCTTACAATAACTGATCTGCCATTAGATTGACATTTACAGTGCCCAATCTGCCACCAGAGTGACAATTACAGTAACCGATCTTACAGAGTGACAATTACAGTATCTGCCATCCCAGTGGCCCTTACAATAACCAATCTACCATCCCACTGACCATTACAATAACTGATCTGCCATCAGATTGAAACTTACAGTAACCAATCTGCTGTCACAATTACAGTAACCGGTCTGCCATTCCAGTGACCCTTATGGTACCCATACATGGTACAATAAAAATGTTCAATTTTCCTGTTTATTCGACCAAAATGATCTAATCGAATGAAAGTAGAAAATAATTTTTTTTTTTAATCAAGAAAAACAAACGATTATCCCATTTTTTTCTATAGAAATATGATCGGACATATTGGAAAATATTTTATATTCGATCTAACGGAATAATCAAACAAAATGATCTAATCGAAAAAAAAATGAAAAAATTGTAACATGTATGGGCACCTTTACAGTAATCCGATTTCCCATCCCAGTGACCCTTACAATTACCTGTCTGCCATGAGATAGAACCTTACACTAACCCAATCTGCCAGAGTCATCCTTAAAGGATACCTGAAGTGACGTGTATGTATGTATAGTGCCTAGAACACAAATAACTATGCTGTTCCTTTTTTTTTCTCTCTGCCTGAAAGAGTTAAATATCAGCCTGCTCGCTGCACACTTTTTTGACAGTTGTACAGAGCAACTGCCATTCAGTAAGTGATTTTAAAAATAAAGAAAGCCCTGAAAAACCCCCATGAGAAGATGGGCTAGTCCAAAATCTGTCAGTAATGTCAGGTTTCTGCTACTTACTGTAAGTGACAGCAACATAGGAGAAAAGTAATTTGTCTCATTTTACTCTGGAAGAAACTTACTTCAAATTTGTATATGTTTACATATATTTTACATTTTAAGATTTTCATGAAAGAGGTCCTTTAAAGAGAACCCAAGGTGTGTTTGTGAAATCATATTAGGACACAGAGGCACATTCTGTATACAATGCCCAGCCTCTATGTCCTTACAGTGTGCCTCCAGGCTCTGCTGTCCCCCATTCAAAAAAGCGCCAGGCTAGCGAACCGCAGATTGGCGCTAGCCTGTTATTTACCTTTGAGTTTCAGTCACCGCCGCTCCCCCCCCCCCCTCCTGTATAGCACAACTCCCCACCTCCGTCTCTTCCCTCCCCGCCTCCGTAAGCTTCCACCAAATCGGCTTATGGAGGCGGGGAGGGAAGGGACAGAGGTGGGGAACTGCGCTATACAGCACTTTGGCCCAATAGGCCGCCTGCCAAGTTTCCTGTCAAGTGACAGGCAGCCTATTGGGCCAATCAAAGTGCGTGGATAATGTCCTTTAAAGTGATTGGATCTGCAGTAGTGTTGTCCGGATCATGAACGATTCGGATCTTTGATCCGAATCTATTTTATGAGTCGATCATCCGAATCATCAAAATGAGTGATTTGGATCGCAAAAGGGGCGGGCCAGGAGCGACATGCCCCCTCTCAGCGGGCAGCGGGGTCTTGGAAGCAGAGCAGAGATGGATCGCTCTGTTGGAAGGGAGCCAGCCTTGCAGGGAGCCAGGTAGATGGGAGAGAGGGGACATCGGTGCCACTGCCAGATATGTGTAGAGCACACATACTGGCTGCAATGTGCTGCTCATTATAGGCTGTCTGTTCCGTAGTTGTACACAGTGAACACATTGGAAGCTTTTGGCTCAGCACAGCTCAGTAACTTTGCAGACAGTGTGATTGAAAGGCAATATAATCCTCCTACACTGGGCACTAAACAGCTGCACTTATCTTCTGGGAATGCTTTCTTTCACTGTGCGACCTTTTCTTTCAAAGTGTACAGATGAACATATAAGTGAAATATATGTAAAGCATATGACTTCAGCATGTGGGTATTACGTGCAAACATTTCTGCTCTCTGCTCGTCCCTCCTCCCTTCTCTGTCCACTCCCTGCCCTCTGTCCATCTTCTCCCCTTCTCTGTGTCCACTCCCTCCCCTTCTCCTGTCCACAGACCTGTCCTGCTGTTCATTTCACCCCCGAATGCTTCCGGTAGTAAAATGATCCGAGATTCGGATCGAAGATCCGGATCTCTTCAATGATCCGATTCGAATCATCCGGATCATTGAAAAGATCCGAACTTCCCATCTCTAATCTGCAGGGGCTCAGGGCAGGCTGAGTGGAGCTCTCGTCTTTGCCAATTAGCAGGCATAAGTTCATAGCGCTCGCTATGCTACTCTGATAAGGCATGTTAACTCTGATAAGGCATGCTATTTGGCTTAGTGCCTCAAGCCCCATGTGAGCTGCTGTAACCAACTGGTAATGGGAGATGGTGGGAAGCATTTCTGCATGTCACAGTGTTATTCAAATACTATGAATTCCAGTCTTTAATAAATTGGCTAGAGTTTATATCACAAACTAGTGCATTGTTGCAGCAGTGCATTGTGGCTCGTAAGGTGTCACTTTATAAATATATACACACCATACTTTTAGGAATATATTTAGACTTTTATAAATGATTTTCTATGGGTCAAAACCACTTATTTATTGCTAAAGTGAAAGTGAAGTAAGTCGGCGCCATGCTAAACTCTCAGGCTGCTTTCACAGTGGGACGTTACAGGCGCACGTTAGAGCAGCCTGTAACGCAGCCCACCAAACAGTAATGAAAAATCAATGGGCTGTTCACAGTGCCCATGTTGCGTTACATTGTAACGCAAGACGTCATGACAAAGTACTGCATGCATTACTTTATACGCGGCTAAGCTGCGTTAGACTGCTTGCACATGCTCAGTAATGTTGGGGAGGAGGGGAGAGCAGCCAGGCACATGGCTAATTAATATTCACTGCACTTTGTGACGTGTGCAGTGTTTACTTCCTGGAGCGGCCGCTCTGTGCGGCGATTGGCTGGCGGGACCACGTGATGCCGCATGCGTCCAAGAGTACGCATCACGGCATCACGGACGCCAGAGTAAGCTAAACAACGCGGCTCGCTCTGACGTCCACATCCAACACCACCAGGCGTTGTGTTAGGGGCACGTTATGCGACCATAATGTCCCTAAAACGCAACGTCCTGGTGGGAAAGTAGCCTCAGAGTAATGGAGAACATTTGTATACTAATTGAGCAGCAGGCTTTATACTGTATGTCGAAATAATATATGCAGTTTTCACTGAAAATATTCTTTGAATATCAGTTTTTTTCCATCCTTCATTATGATTGGCACACATTTGTGACAGAAGTACTTTAACATATGTATAAGCTTTTGTATGCCATAAGTAGTGTGAAGGATTCATGTTACTGTACCTAGTTACCGTTTCATTTCTCATGTAAGCACTGAAACAACGTCAATAAATATTTTATAGTGGCAATTATCAAGGAGTCTGAATTTCATCACTTTCAAAAGCAAGCAGAAATGGTGATAAACTTTTGACCTCACCTGCTGGGGGTCTTGTCAGCACTTCAGTGCTCAGTGTCTTCACCTGGTATAAATAACAGAGGAGATGTAGGAATGTTTCATAGAACATATTAATACTCAAAGTACAATATATTTACTATGCATTTTAATGTATATATTGGAGAATATTACCTGGTATATTATAGGAAAAGTAAATAATTAAACAAGATTAGGAGATATACAGTAAGTTGATTATTGCATTTGCTATAAGAACTGGCCTGGACTTTCTCAGAACTTAGGTTCCCACTTCTTTAGGCATATAAAGAGAGCAAAATCTCCAATTATAGATCTATACCACTAATAAGTAATGACATTAAAGGGAACCTTAAAGAGAACCTGTAACAAAACAAAAGTTCCCCTGGAGGGTACTCACCTCGGGAGGGGGAAGCCTCAAGGTCCCAATGAGGCTTCTCCCACCCCTGTAGCTGCAGGGAAGCCAGCACTGGCTCCCCCGAAGTCTTCCGCAATCCACACTCGACAAGCCTGACAAGCGCTGATAAGCGCTGATTTATTTACCTTTCCTGGTTCCAGCGGGGGGCACTGTTGCGGCTCTCAGGACGGAGATAGGCAAAAATAGCCAATCTCTGTCGAGGTCCACTCTATTGCGCAGGCGCAGGAGACTTGCACCTGTGCAGTAGAGCTGCCTGACAGTGATCGGCTATTTCTGCCTAACTCCGAGGCGGAGAGCAAACACTGCGCCTGCGCTGGAGCCGGGAAAGTAAATATTTACATCCCCGCTGTTTGGGGAGCTTTACCGCTGCCGCCGTGTGACCGAGGAGGACGAGGGAAGCCTCAATAGGATCCGGAGGCTTCCTCCACCCGAGGTGAGTACCCCCAGAGGAGGTTTTTTTCGTTACAGTTTTTCTTTAACTGAGAGGGATATGGATGTTTCCTTTTAAACAATACCAGTTGCCTGTCAGTCCTGCTGATCTCTTTGGCTGCAGTAGTGGCTGAATCAAACACCTGAAAGAAGCATGCAGCTAATACAGTCTGACTTCAGTCAGAGCACCTGATCTGCATGCTTGTTCAGGGGCTGTGGATAAAAGTATTAGAGACACAGGATCAGCAGGAGAGTCAGGCAACTGGTATTATTTAAAAGGAAAAATCCACACCCTTCTCAGTTTAGGTTCCCTTTAAGGCCTTTTCCAGTGTTCTGGCGGTCCACCTATCTTGGAGAATCGCTTCTTTGATTATCAATGCACAGGCTAGTTTTATGCCACAGAGGCAAACGATAGATAACATTAGATTGGCATGTAACATTCTCCAAGATGTAAAGTTAAAAGACACAAGATTGCTAATGTTAAAGTGGATCTGAGGTGAACTTTACTCATTGCATAATTGTGTTCCTTTCCTATTGTTTATAGGGCATTCCTCAAGTCAAATATTTTTTTGTTTTTGTTTTAATACTCTAATTCCCTATAAACTAAATAAACCACGCCCACAGGTTTTCAGAGAGCTGTGGCAGTAAGAAGGGCTCATGGGAGCTCAGTCTGGGCAGGAAGAGGGGGAGGTGTTACTAGCCATTGATTTCAGAGGCAGAGGGGAGGAGGGGGGATTAGGCTGAGTGGTGAAGTGGCAGATAAGCTTACCTCTGTGTAATGTTTACATACAACATGGCTGCTGTCATATCACAGGAAGAAATAATCATTTTCTATTAAAGCTGTTTGCAGCTAGATATGCTGTGTAAAATATCTAAACTTTACATGAGATATATAGACAAGTTACTAGTTATAGTTAGTTTTTCATCTCGTATCCGCTTTAAACCTCCAAAAGGTATATTATTGTTATTATAATATGGTCTTTATATAGCTCCGACATTCAACAGCCAACATGCCTAGCCTTACTTATATACAGTAATGGGAAAAAGCAGGGGCGTAACTATAGCCCCTGCAAGGGACGAAGCCGCAGGGGAGCCTTTAGGGGGAGATGCCTGAGGGGGACCCCTGGCTCTGGGGCCCTCCAATTTTTAGGGGCAGGAGGGGATACAGTGCAGGAAGGGGAGCAGCAGGCACAAACAGCAGCAGGGAGGTGGACCAGACAACACCCCCCCCCCCCTCGCCTCGGGCTACCATCAGCCCTCCCCCTCCAGCAATGGTAGCTTTGGGGGGGGGGGGATACAAAGTTTTGCAGGGAGGCCCAGTGATTTCTTGTTACGCCCCTGGGAAAAAGGGGATTTACAAGGGCTTCTCTAGATGGGGTGAGGGCACTTTATAATAATCCGAAAACCTGTATCACACTGCTAGGGGTTATATCTAATCAAATACAAATGGATAAAGGGACCCATCAGGGGTGCCCTCTCTCCCCCTTTGCTATAGCTCTGGAACTTTTGTCCTTAGCTATACAAACAAAGATATTAAGAGGTATGACATTCAAGGTACCGAATTTAGAGTTTTTATGCAGATGATTCCATCCCTTTTCTATTGCAGCCTTAAACTTCCCTCCTCATCCTACTACCATTACTAGATAGATTCAGTCAATTATCAGGCCTATGAATGTTGGAAAATTCCAGGCTTGACCTGTCAATCTCCTGCTTAAAGCAGTGAAACTTTATCAAGCTAACTTTGATTATGGCAAAATGCCCCAATGTCTTACCTTGGAGCTAAACTATCAACCCAAGGAAGCGATTGAATGACAGGTTTCAGAAAGCCTTGATTACATTTCCACAAGTATCCTCCCTGTTTTATGAGCTGCCAAGCAGAGGGTACTATGGCACATCTTCTCTGGGAACTCCCAACAGCTCACAAACTTTGGACTATACTTAAAACATATTTGGGACAACTCCTTTCCAAATAGGTCTCATTAACAGCTGTACGGACCCTGTTGCTAGCACCAAAACTACCATACGTTAAGGTGGCCATACACTCGTTAGATTAGCAGAAGATAGATCATCAGATAGATTTCTGATCTATCTGATGTGTTTAGGAACATTTTTTTACTAGGAACAGATTTCCAATAGATTTCAGTTTGAAATCTATTGAAAATCGATCTGATGGCATTTTTTTGCCATCAGACTTTCATTAGGGCCAATGCTAAATGATAAGCAATCTCAACAGATCGACCAAGATTTTCCACCCTGCCAGAACAATTGGAATCGATCAAAATCGGCCACAAATCGATCGATTTGGGAATTTGAAAGAGGTTTGAGTTGGAAATTGCCAGGTCTAAAGGTACACTTATAGATTTGCAACAGATTCGACCATCAGATAGATTTCTGTCAGATGCCTGCCAAGTTGAATCTGACAGGAATCTATCTATAATAATAATAATAATCCGAAAAATTGTATAGCGCTTTTCTCCTTTCGGACTCAAAGCGCTTAAGAGCTGCAGCCACTGGGACGCGCTCAGGAGGCTACCCTGCAGTGTTAGGGAGTCTTGCCTTAAACTCCTTACTGAATAGGTACTTGACCTAGCCAGGATTTGAACCCTGGTCTCCCATGTCAACAGCGGTGCCCTTAACCAGTACACTATCCAGCCACCACATCTGATGTGTGCCACACACTAGGAACAGATTTCCAATAGATTTCAGAATGAAATCTATTAGAAATAGATCTAAATGCATTATTGGACCATTAGATCCAATGCAACTCTATGGGCCATTGATCTGCTGCCAGCAGCAGATCCACCTAGATTTTCCATCCTTTCAGATCAAATCGATCGAAATCGGCCGCAAATCGATCGATCAGGGAATCTGATGGAATTGAATTCTGATCGATTCTATAGAATCGATCGATGGTTGAAATCGAGCAGTGTATGGGCCCCTTAAGATTTGAGCCGGTGCTTATCAGGGCAATGTTATGTTATCTGATTGTATTTACCATACCATGAATGATATTTTGGAGAAATATCACTGAAATTGTGATCAGTGGACTTAATCCCGTCTCCTGTTGCGTGCATAAAATTGCACTGGATGGACAGTTTGTTATTTTGCAATTCTGTATTGATAGTTTTTTTATTGATTTTCCTTAAAGAGAACCCGAGGTGGGGTTCTAAGAATGATATCCGCACACAGAGGCTGGGTCTGCTTATACTGCCCAGTCTCTGTTGCTATCTCAATCCCCCCCTAAGTTACCCCTGCACTCTGCTGTCCCCCATAAATCACAGCCGCGCTGTCGACACACTGTGTGTCGCAGCAGGCTGTGTTTACCTCTGTAGTGTCACTCTCGCCGCTCCCCCCGCCTCCTGCATAGCTCCGGTCCCCGCCCGGGTCCCTTCCTTCCCCGCTGATTGGAAGGAAGGGACGTGGGCGGGGACCGGAGCTATGCAGGATGTGGGGGGAGCGGCGAGAGTGACACTACATAGGTAAACACAGCCCGCTGTGTGTCGACAGCGTGGCTGTGATTTATGGGGGACAGCAGAGCGCAGGGGGAACTTAGGGGGGATTGAGATAGCAACAGAGGCTGGGCAGTATAAGCAGACCCAGCCTCTGTGTGCAGATATCATTCTTAAAACCCATCTCGGGTTCTCTCTAAATAGCAGTTTTTGGAATGACTGGCTGTTTGTCATTTTTGTATATTCGTTGTACGATCAGAATGACCTATGTTCTGTTGTTATTTGAATATGTTTATTCAATGAATGAAACTTTCATGAAAGAAGTGTTTCACTGTAACTGTAAACATGGACTGTAAATTCACAGAATAAGATGGAATTCCCATGCAACTAAGGTGCAGATATGAACATGCCATTGCAATATATTTGCACTGCAATGGATGCAGTGTAACAGTACCCTAAAGGTGGCCACTAACAATCCAATTTCTAGCGAAAAATCGTTTGAGTGATCAGAAATTCTGATCGGATTGGTTGTAAAGAATCTCCATTGATGGGCACAGTCGATTACGAACGATTAAAAAAAAATAGTCGTCTGATTGGATTTTGGTCAAATTTGGATTTTCTTATTGGTTGTGATAGGACGCAAAGATTGGTTTGTGTAGTGAATGACTTTTCTTCCGATCAGAATTATCTGATCGCTCAAATTATTTTTCGCTAGAAATTGGATCGTTAGAGGCCACCTTAAAGGAATACTATCGATGTATGCATTTATTTTTAAATGCTGTATGTTGTAGCACACATTAGGACAAGTACTAGGAGCAATTTGATTCCTCACACAGCTGTTCCTCTCAGCTGTAAAATCCTCCGTCAGTTTTGGATACAAAATGTATCTAATAGTGACGCTCCCAGAGGGCTAGACCATGTCTCTGCACAGGGGAGTTGCTATCAACTCCTCAGTTTATAGTTTATCACCTTGCTGAAAGAATCTTGTTGATATGGTGGTAAGGGGTTAACGATTCTAGCAATGTGTGTTTATTATCTTTGCTTCTCTTGACTGATAAAGATACTAATAATGCTAATTGTAGACAGTGGTCTGCCCCTCTCAGCAGCTTCTAAAGTGGATGCAGCCTGGAGTGAATCACCACAAGCAGGCAGCCAGGCAACCAGTCTGAGTGTAAACACAGACTAGTGTTATAGCTAGTTATATTCCAGCAATATTACAGCTCATTTAGTTACCTGTTACCACCTCAGATCAGCCTATTTCTCCTCATGTCTCCTGCATGCTGTGAGTGGCACAGTGAAATATATTTGTGAGCTGTGTGACAGAGTAACCAAGCAAGTGGTAATAATGTGTACACTAATATAGAGTATAAAAAAAAAAAAGTTGTTTCAATCGATAGTATTCCTTTAAGTCTTATTACTAGAGATGGTTGCTGAAGTGCAAATTGTGTTTCAATTCATATGCAGATTGAAATTAGACCAGTTTGATACAATCGCAGCTAAATTGTATTTGTCCAGTATTTTGTGCATACAAAGAGCAACACAATTTGCATGAAGTAAAAAAGAAACTTGGTTCATTGTCTCCCCACATACTTTGTTTTTTAACTTTGATCTGTTTTCAACGTTACTTTGAATTGCTTTCTCATCTATCGTGCTTTTCATCAGTGCCATTGGAATCTAGATGGTTTTGTGTGACGGAAAGCAGTTTACTATACAGTATAAGCAATATAGTCCCTCACAAAGTTTAACTGGCCTTGAGGGAGTATAAGGGAAGATTGTTCCTTAGCTCATAATAGCTAGGATGGCATGCATAGCATCAGTTTTGAAATGTCAATGTGACTTTCTCCTTAAAATGACTGTGAAATTATTCTTTATATCAAACCTATCATTTATCAAGCAGTTGACACTATAACACTTTAACCACTTAAGCCCTTGGTCATTTTCACTTTATGCATCCAAGCAATGTTCACCTCCCATTCATAAGCCTATAACTTTATCACTACTTATCACAATGAACTGATCTATATCTTGTTTTTTTCCACCACCAATTAGGCTATCTTTGGGTGGTACATTTTGATAAGAGCTCCCTTACTCCCTTACTGTAAATGCATTTTAAGAAAAAAACTGAAAAAATTCATTATTTCTCAGTTTTCGGCCATTATAGTTTTAAAATAATACATGCCTCCACAATTTAAAACCCACGTATTGTATTTGCCCATTTGTCCCGGTTATTTCACCATTTAAATTATGTCCCTATCACAATGTATGACGACAATATTTTATTTGGAAATAAAAGAGCATTTTTTTCCGTTTTGCATCCATCACTATTTACAAGCTTAAGTTTAGACCCTTAGGTAACTATTTCTGTGTTTGTTTTTTTATTATTGTAATGTTTTTTTTTTTTTTCTTATTAAACATTTTATGTGGGTATTTTTGGGAGGGTGGGATGTAAATAGTATTTGATTTGGGTAAATATATGTGTATTTTATTTATTTTTTTACTTTTAGATGTAGTTTAACTTTTTGGAAACAAGATGGCAACCTTGAGTTGGTTTACATGACATCACTCTAAGCATACAATGTACGCTTAGAGGGACATAGGAGACAGAAAAGCGAAGCTTCCGAGAGAAGCTGTCGCTTTTTCTGCGGGGGAATGGAATCAGTGATTGGGCACCATGGCCCGATTCATTGATTCCTGGGCTAACAATCCGCGGCCAGGCGCGCGATCGGCCGCGGGAGCGTACATCTCCTCCTTAACGTAGAACTACGTCAAGGAGGACAAAGTGGTTAAATGTGTGTTTACTATCTGCTGGGCACTCAGGCATGTGCCTACAGGCGCCTGGTGCCTCCTTCTCTATGCAGAGTCCCAAGCAGAGCATTAATGAAAAGCTACTCACCCAACTCTTTGCATTCCACTGATAATATCTCCCTTCAGTAGGGGGCACCACCAGCTACTAAATACTGAGGGTATCTCTGGCTACCTAATGCTACGGAATACCTGATGGGCAAGGGAAGTAAGGGAGAAGTGACAGCTGGGTCAGCCAGAACACTTGTTGTGTGGTTCGGCAGGGCTTTGTAGGTGGATGGAGGGTGTAGTCTAGGGTGCCAGGACATCTGTGCCTGTAAGCTAATGTGATGTAAATCTGGGCCTGCTCAGGCGACATATGTGTGACTGTTGTAATCTAGTCTGCAGTACAAAAATAGAGCGACAATACAAAAATGAATTGAGTACAATTAACAATGCCCTAGGTCTGCCTGACCATTGCTTGTATCGGAGCCACAGACTTCTGTGCATGAAGTAGTAAATCATCCGTGGATCCACTGGACTGGACTTTTCCTCATTGTAGAGTGACTCTGACATAAAAGGTCAGACAGCTTAGAGTTCAAGCACACATAATAACAGTATAACAAGTTACTCCTGAATGACTTGATAACACAATTCACTGTTCATTCAAGTATTTATATATAATAGCATTACAAAGTGATTATATAACCATTAGTGTCTTGTGGACTATAATTAGAAGTATTACTTAAGTATATAAACATCTGCTTAAAACCTTTGCATTCTATACCGATGAAGTATCTGTTTCTATTGCACAGTGTAATTGCTGTCCATGCCATTGGATCAAACCCACTTTCCACTTCATTTTACTGAGATAAAACTTGTACTTACAAACAATTCCCATGCATAAAGTGATATCAGATCTGGGTACTAAAGAAACCCTGTCATGAGAGGTACAGAGAGCTGCCATTGTTAAAGTGCTCTCACAAAAATGTCAATATCACAGTTTCTAACTCGGCATCAGAAGAATATCATGAAGGCAGTAAGTTTAAGGCCGGCTTAGCCTTCGCAGCGGGGAAGAATACCGCAGTGCGATGCAGTGCGCAAGTGGCCTAATAAAAATCTGGTGTGCAGAGCAAGATGTGGAAAACGCCAGCACTGATCAGCACAGAAAAAGTCTACATCCAAAAAACTGCATGAAGTTTGTATCTTGATTGTAGTTTGTATCTAGATTGTAAGCCTTTGGGCAGGGTCCTCCTCCTTTTGTGTCCTACCTGATCATGCACCTGCATTACTGGGAACCTATGCTATGCATCTGAGTGAACTTGACATGCCTAATCTCCATGCTCCATCCAGTGACTGACTAAGCATTACCTGGTACTCATACTGTGCTGTGTGATCTGGTCTTTCTTGTTTTCCTGTATTGCTGTATGTCACACTAAATATTGTCTGTAACCTAAACTAATATCCAGCGCTGCATAATATGTTGGCGCTTTATAAATACAATAAATAAATCTTCTCTTTGTGTTTTTGTAGGTTTCCTGCAACATTCCTAAAGCATAGTTAGATATTAGATTGTGAGTTCCACTTATGCTAGGTACACACTATGAGATTTTCTGGCAGATTTACTGTCAGATCAATTATTTTCAACATGTCCGATCTGATTTCCGAGCATTTTCCGATCGGTTTCCTATTGAAGTGAACGGAAATTGATTGGAAAATGCTCGGAAATCAGATCGGACATGTTGGAAATAATCGATCTGACAGTAAATCTGCCAGAAATTCTCATTGTGTGTACCTAGTATAAGGGACAGTAAATGGCCTATTTGAAATTCTCTTGCATTTTGCTACATAAAAAGGTGTTGGTTATCGTATAAAATAAACAAGAAGAGAAGGGTTGGTTCCTGACTCTAGTGTCTGCTTTGTTCTGCAGGCTGTGTCTCAGTCAGAAAAATCACCTTCATTTCCTCTTACAGAGCACACAAAAAGAACTCGGTGGGTTTCTCCAAAGGGAACATAGATATAACTAAATATTTAGAGGTGTATGCAAGAAGTTATAACCTTCATCAGGTTTTGTTTTTTGATATTTGTATTAATTTTAACATTTACCAAATTACAAAAGCATTATAGAAACCTGTATCCAAAATCTAAGGATAAGCATCTTACTGCAAAAAAAAAAAAAAAAACAGATAAGATGGTTTTGCACTCTCTGTTAGTTCTGTGGCAACCAGTAGAGTACCTAAATGAGATGCTGCTTCTGCTTCCTGGAACAGAGACTGCATAAGTGCACTGGGCCAGAGGTGGCAGAAATCCAGGACAGGAGAAAGGGAGAGAGAAAAAAATAAAATAAACCAGCTGTACACCTTTATCCGTTTTATTGCTTCTTGTGTGACCACTGGAAATATTGATAAACTCCATATTACCTGTGACAACACATTTATTCAAAACTAAAATTAAAATCGTGCCTAGAATTCTATTGTAAAGGAAATATTTACACAACATTTCTGGACATCAAAGATCTCTTCTGTGACAAGACACAGAACATTTATGTTGCGCTTTTCTCCTGTTGGACTCAAAGTACCAGAGCTGCAACAACTCAGGTGCACTCAGTAGGCAGTAGCAGTGAGTCTTGCCCAAGGTCTCCTACTGAATAGAGCTCAGTCGTCATGGCTCTGTAGGAGGCCAGTAAGGCTTATCTAATGAGTCTCTTTGAAGACACAAACCTGTGCCCCATCCACGCCAAGAGTGTCACCATTATGCCCAAATACATCCAGCTGACCTGCAGGAACCACGGTGAGAGGAACTGATCATGTCAAGCAGCGCTCTTTTTACGTTACACCACACTACTGAACAGGAAGAGCCGAGGTTCGAATCTGTGGCCATACACTTCAGTGCATTAACGGTCTCCAATCATGTGACCTATCTGCTTAAAAAAATTTTTTTTCATAAAATATCTAAACCTTAAAAGCAAGTGCATATTTTCTGCAGCCTTCATTAGCATAAAATACATGAAAGAATGAATACACAACCCTTTTGCTCATTAAAATGTGTTGTAATTTCATCATCATACTAAAAAATCGTAAATTGTGTGAGACGCACGTTACAACCTCCTACTATCTCACCCACAGCATGCTATTTTCCCAAACTCCATTCTATTTTGATGTGCTTCTCTGTCACATTATGATGCTTGGATTGGGTAATTTCACTTTTTGTTCTGCTATGGTGGTCCGTTTCCATCAGAGTTTTGTAACCGTGGAGTTCAAGTAGGGTACATTACAGCCAGTGTCGCACTGGAAGGTGGAAAAACTGAGGAAATCCACCTGCTGGCCAAGCAGCGGTAACCCTTTGTTATCACTCCCAATAGAAACCTGCAGCAAGTCCTCACTGTGAGCAGCAATACCTGATTACTGCTGCTTGGCCAGCAAGTGGATTTCCTTAGCTTTTCCAGCTCCCAGTCTGACAATCACTACAGTGGTTGAAATTGGGACCAGGTGAAGGGGGACCCTATTGGGCCTCTTTGCCTCATGGCGATCCCTCATTTCCCTCTCACAAGCCTTCTACTGGTTGCCTAGTGGACACACTATGGCGAGCTTGGCATGCAAATGACTTGGCTGATTCCAACAAGACAAGGTACTGAGCTCCCAAATGTACTAAGCAGAAGTGAATTCAGAGGTCACCAGTAAAAAGAAACAGGGAACTTCCACATCAGTGCTAGATGAGGAAGAATGCTATGAAGTAACTGCTGTGCAGTGCTGAATGGAGAAAATAAGTCTGTGTAACATTACCACATGGTTGGTCTATGTAATACGACCTCCTGGGCAGACAGTCTGTGTAATGCACACTTGTGGTCAGAAAGTGCCTGTAACAAAATCCTCTGATGACTTTGTCTCCATATTATGACCATATGGTGTTTTGGCGCCTTCTCATTAAAGTACCTTTTCAGCTCCTAGCAAGCAAAAAAGTGCTTAAAAGTGCTCACCTGCAGTGAGGGGAATGTGAAGGCTGACATGTTTATTTCCTTTTTAAACAGTGCAAGTTGCCTGGCTGTCTTCCTAATTTCTGTTTGTCTAATACTTCTAGGCATAGACCCTGAACCAGTATGCAGGTCAGGCACACTGTCTCTTGTTTGACTAGATACTGTATTTATATATTACTAGTTGACCTAAGCCCGCTTAAAAACAGGCTCTAAGTCTTTGTCCCACCGCCGCATGTTTGTGCGCATGTGTACGCATCCATCCGCCGCACACCCGTCCGCCCAGGCCTCTGGCCTGTCCTCCTCCAGTCCCAACGGCTGTCCGTGCGCACATGCGCATTAGCGCAAATGCACGGACCCAAGGACACAGAGACAGGTGTACGCAGGGACACTTGTCTCTTATTATATAGGACTAGCGATCTAAGCCTGTTTACAAACGGGCTCTAGGTCTGTCACCACCACGCTCGCGCACACACGTGCCCACCCACCCAGCCGGACCGTCTCCTGGCCCATCCTGTGTCCTGTCTCAACGGCTGTCAGTGTAGGAAAAGCACAGTAGAGCAAAAGCACTGACACAGGGACAGGACGCAGGGATACTTGTACATTATTAGGTAGGATAATGTATCTAGTGAGAATTTGTCTCCTTTTTCACCTCCACCTATCCTGCAGCTGGACTGAAGCTCTGCCAGGAACGTTTACTAATTGTGGCTGATATGGAAACATAAACAAGAAAATGTAATGGTTTCCTCAGCTTCGGCTTCAGATTTATAAGCTTCCCACTGAAAAAGACCAATTATTTTCTGGTAGTGGTTTTTATGCTGTAGATAAATTTTTACAACAAAAGTGGAATGCTGAGTTTCATACCACTTTAAAGGGTCTGATGGGATTAGCCACATGCTTGTTTCAGGGATGTGAATCAGACACTACTGATGCCTGAAGATAATCAGGCAACTGGTATTGTTTAAAAGGAAATAAATATGGCAGCCTCAATACCTCACCTCGGGATCATGTTAAGCCTCAATCTACCGTTTTTGTGAATGTGTAGTTGGGCCAATCTTTCTGTTAACATTTAGTTGGGCTTTAACTAAATAAGACAGCGTCACACCAATTGGCATCAAGTCCTGGAGCTGCAGTTTCCCAGGGAACAGGCGCACGCATGCGCGATCATATCCTGCCTGTTCACGGAGTGGAGCTCCGCGATTATCCTGATAGCCGCCGATCGTGGCTAGCAGGCTGTTTGTAAACGAAAGGGGAAAGAAATCCCCTTTGTTTACATGTGTACAGTGCTGCGGTCTCCGGCAGCGCTGTACGAGATCGGCGATCCCCGGCCTCTGATTGGCCGGGGATCACCGTCCTCTCATAGGCTGATGCCTATGAGAGGTGGAACAGGATGGATCCCCTTCCTGTTCAAATTCAGTGAACGGAGGGAGGGAGGGTGAAACAGCCTATACAGGCTGGAAAAAAACAAACAAACTGCTGCCACAGCGATCGGACACCTCAGGTGGCATATCCCCTTAGGGACAGAAAAAGGAGGTGAGTCCGATCGCTGGGCTCCATAGCTGGGCTGTGCAGGAGGATGAAAAGCCTGCACAGCCCAGCGCAACAAAAAACAGCCTGGTCGGTAGGGGGGTTTAACGCTGCGGTCCTCAAGTGGTTAAAGAACTACAGTAAAGGGGTCGGGGGAAATAGAATTGAACTTACCTGGAGCTTCTAACGATCCCCCGCCAACGTCCTGTGGCCGCACAGCCACTCACTGATGCTCGGTCCCCGCCGCCGGTTCACTTCTGGAATTTCCGACTTTAACCTCCTGAGCGATAATCCCGAGCTGAGCTCGGGGTATGTCGCGCAGGAGGAGTTCTCCAGCCCTAGTGGGCCGATTTGCATAATTTTTTTTTTGTTACACGCAGCTAGCACTTTGCTAGCTGCGTGTAACTTCCGATCGCCGCCGCTCGCCGCCGTGCCGCGCAGCCCCCCCCTCCCCCGACCCCTTGCGCAGCCTGGCCGAACAGTGCCAGGCAGCGCTGAGGGGTGGATCGGGACTCCCTCTGACGTCACGACGTCCATGACGTCGGTGACATCATCCCGCCCGGTCAGCAGGAAATCCCGTTCTGAACGGGATTTCCTGCTTACTCTGATCGCCAAAGGCGATCGGAGTGGGTGGGGGGATGCCGCTGGGCAGCGGCTATCATGTAGCGAGCCCAGGGCTCGCTACATGATTTAAAAAATTAAAAATTAAAAAAAAAGTGCTGCGCCCCCTCCTGAGCGATCTTATTGTATCGCCCAGAGGGTTAAAGTCGGAAAACCACTGCGCCGGTGAGGCCGTGTCCTCGCTCCCACTGACTTCACCAGAAGTGTACTGGGCAGGCCCAGAATGGTCTGCGCCTGCGCAGTACGCTCCAGAAATTCCAGAAGTGAATCAGAGGCGGGGACCGGAGCATCGGTGAGTAGCTGCGCGGGCACAGGACGTTGACGGGGGACCATTAGAAGCCCCAGGAAGTTCAACTCTTTTTTTTCCCCGACCCCCCCTACAGTAATCCTATAAGTTAAATGCAACTTTGTCCTCACTTCTTGAGAGATAAGCTGTAGATCACCTTAAAACAAGACAGTGACAAAGGGAGCCCAAATGGTGCAGTATTGTCACTCAAAACTGTGTGGTTATGAAGGGTTGCTAGATGGGCAACCAACCGAGATTGCATGTGGATACAATCTGGATTGCAACGCAGCAGAGAGTTCGTGTAACATGTGATGCGGCACATACAGTGAAGCATACTGTCAATGAAAAGTATGCTTCACTGCAACTGTAAATGCACACGTTATGCACTAATGCACACCATGCCTAGCATTATGCCGACAGATTCTGCCACACCTCACTGCTAACGTGAATGTACTATCCTCTATAATAATCTCTCTGTGTCCCTGCGTGTGCTGACTCTGTGTAGCGTTGTGCGTGCTGAACTGCTGTGCGCATGTGCGCAGCATGGACCCAGCCTCACAGAGATAGGAGGGTGTGACCAGGGAGCCGAGCGGGCGGCATGCAAGCGAGCGGCCGGGTGTGCGGCAGGTCAGCGGGAGGCCGGATGTGCAGCGGGTCAGTGGGCGGTAGTCGCGCGCGTCGGCGGGTGAGCGGGTGGGCGGCCGGGCGGTTTTAAACGGGCTTAGGTCTACTAGTTACAATATAATTGCATTGCGTTAGCCCCAGTGTGAACATAACCTTACAAATCCATCAGCTGATCAAGCAGGTCACATGCTTCAACCTGAGTTCTCACAGATACAAAGGCCTCGATTCATCAACACTTAGCAAATTTGTTAACAACAGTTTGGTAAAATACCGAATTTGTTAACTTCATTTCAGGATTCATCAAAGTTATCTACAGCTGTTAGCGAACATTCGGTAACGATTCGGTAACGATTCGCTAAAACGGAATAAAGTGCAATTCATGAAAAAGAAAGTGGGCGTGGTTTAGCGTTACATTTAGGATTAGTTATTTCCTTCACTGCTCTGTCGTTATTCCTGTCAGATCATTGCTGACAGAGAAGATGGAGCCATTTGAAGTGGTTATGTATCAGCTGAGAGTGATTCAAAGGCGCAGAAGGGCAAGAATAAGGTCTGCAACTACCGTATATACATTTGTAAGAGAATAGATTTATTTGCTATAACACAACATCTGCATTTCTCTTGAATCATCTTGTAAGAGAACACAGGCAGTGTCAGGGTTAACTAATTTGCTAGCTGCACTATAATTTTTTAGAAAAGGCTCCTATCAAATTGTGTGATTGTCCCAAGCCACTTCCAGAATCGTGGTCCAGGTTTAAAGCCCTATTCAGAATGTTGCTACGTAGTGCTCAAAGGACTGCCTTTTACCCACAATTCCATGGGAATCTTATGGCCTTGTGTTAAATTACCGCTGTAAAATGGAAATATCGACACGTTACCGAATGGTTACCGAATTGTTATCGAATTCACACCGAATGAGGAAAAACCTTGATGAATACAACTAGAAATTGCTAAACTTCGAATTCGGTAATTTAACAAACTGGAAAAAGTTATCTCAAAGAGAATGATGAATCGAGGCCAAAGACTCTCTCGTGAACAAGTTGTTAAATTAATCAAAAAGACAAGAATCCATAAAGGAGCCACCTATAGAGGTATGGATAATTTTTCTTTATTTAGCTATTAGATGTTTAGCACTCAGGCACAGGTATGGACCCAGGTTGACCCATAGGAGATAATCTATTCTTAATGGTGTACCGTACTCATTATGGTGTTATACAGCTAAAGCCATGATTCCTCATCTCTCAGTAATGGGCCACTTGATTATCTCCATAGAAGTCACACGCTAATTAACTGTAACCTCTCTAGTCTGAAAAAAAGCACCTTTAATCCTGAAATCTGCTTACATGCTCTGCGGTCTATAGGCCAACTCTTTAGGGTCATTCTAGGTGGGGAAATACCTAGGTGTGAATCAAGGGCAGCAAGATATTCAGCTAACTCCATAATTTAGTACATCCGAAAGGCATGAGTAGTGATAATCATAATCAGCTCATTACGATTATGCAAATTTTCACGTACATTTTCGCAATTACTCCTATACGTATTTGCAAATTGAAGTGATGTCGTATACACATTTGTAATTTCGCGTACATTTTCTCTTAATTTTCGCATAATTTTGTGCTGACTTTAGCAGTGAATAGCAAAGCCCCCATACATGCTACCGTGTTTCCCCGAAAAATAAGACAGTGTCTTATATTAATTTTCGCACCAAAAGATGTGCTAGGGCTTATTTTTAGGGGATGTCTTATATTTCTATGAACACACAAGTTCCCGTGGTTTGCGTCCTCCTGCCTTCCCCACTGTGACGCCTCTTCCTCTGCTGGATCTACCTCGTGCACCCCTGTTTCCCTGTTGTACCTTTAATGTTTTCCTGGAGTCCCACCGTCCCCATGTCCTTCTCTATCCCCTGTCCTCCTGTGTCCCTCCTTCGTCCTCTGCTGCCCCCCATATCCTCCTGGTGTCCTCTGATGTCCCCCTGCATCCTCCTCTTATCACCTGCTCCATGGCGTGCTGTCACCCGTGTGCAATCCTCTGTCCCCCAGCTCCATGCCACTGTGTCCCTGAACTTCAGCCTATGGGTAAGAAGTACGGCAACTTGTGTTTCTAGGCTCCAGTAATACCACAAGTTTGTCATACTTTTTCCCCTTATTGCTGCTAGGGTTTATTTTCAGGGTAGGGCTTATATTTCAAGTTTGCTCGAAAATCTTGCTAGGGCTTGCTTTCGGGGAATGCCTTAATTTCAGGGAAAGAGGGTGCAAAAATGTTTGCATTGAGATTTCGGTTTTCGATTCGAGGTATATCTATATATATCTATCTACATTCTTTGCTTTTAGGGCAAAAATGTACGAGATCAATATTTTATTGTGAAAACATATAAAACCATGTTTTAGCGCAAAACGTCTAAAACAATTATTTTAATTCTAGTCCAAAAGATCAGTATTTTTTTCGTGGAAATTTGCAATGTACGCAAAAATTGCGCAAGATAACGGGATTTTTTTCTTTATCCCAATCACCCCCACTTTTTAATACCTATTTCACCTCTAATGTTTGATTTTATTTATAGTTATATGTTTTTATATATATATTTTATTTTTTTATTTAATTATTGACTGTATGACTACACATGGGTTATGAGCCAATTATTCTTTGTTTACAGCTATTGCTCCGTTGTTATTGCCTGATGAAGCGGGATCAAACCTGCGAAATGCGTTGTATATTTGGAGTTCATAAATAAAATATATTGACTGTCTTTACTACAGTCGTTGTGTGTCTACTTGGAGGAGGTAAGTCCACCACTACCTCCTCTATTTACCAAGTATTTGGTTTTTAAGCTCATTTAGCTTCCTTTTATCCTCTTGGCGCCTCTGTTCTCCTGCATAATATGGATAGATTACGTTTACATGCCAAATTTATTAAGAACTTTCCCAAAAATTTTGCATTAAATTTTGCATCAAAATTGCAAATTATGATGCAAATTTACGACTATTCGAAATTTGTGCTCAACACTAGGCATGAGTTATCTTTCTATTTGATCTGAAGTTGTGCTAAACTCATGAAATAATAAAAAAAATAAAGTTACACAATAACTATAAATCAAAAAAGTGTTGCTTACTGTATACTATAAGTCTAGAAATGTAGGTCTGACTCACTGAATAAAAGTATAGGGGTCGACTTATACACAAGTCACAGGCAATGCTGAGCACACTAAGTAATGTGTGTGCTGTTAGTGACATTCCCATTTGCAGAAATGTACCCAGTGGTAAGTGACACTTTCTTGATAAAGGAAATGCCAAGAAAGAACAGGTCTGAAAGTCCTGGCTACAACAATTACCAAGGAAAGGGGCAGGGGGGAAATATTGGGCTGCAGGAAAAGGGGCCTGGAGGAGTTATCGGCTGCACTTAAAGGGTTACTTAAAGGGAACCACAGAGGATCAAATATACATACCTGGGGCTTCCTCCAGCCCCATACGCACGGATCGCTCCCACGCCGCCGTCCTCCGCTGCCTGGAACTGCCGATACCGGGTCCCGTTTTTGCCGCCAGTCGGCCGGCAGATGCGTCCAATTCTCCGCATCACAGTGGGCTCCCTCCATACAGGTACGCTTGCCGCTGCCTACTGCGCAGCCGCATGCGTACGGGTATGGAGGGAGCCCCTGTGATGCGGACAATTGGCCGCGTCCGCCGGAAGTGAAGGGCCCGGTACTGGCGGATCCAGGAAGCGGAGGATGACAGCGTGGGAGCGATCCAGGCTTATGGGGCTGGAAGAAGCCCCAGGTATGTATAAACTCTTTTTCTATTTTAAAAAATCATTCCTCTCTGGTTCCCTTTAAGGCAACCAAAAAAAAAAGAGTTTTACTCACTCGCTATCCCCCGCCGGCAGCAACTTCTGTTTTCGGCGACAGGCCTGGGAACGTGAGTGATTCTTCGCATTCCTGGCCACAATAGCAGTATAGAGGGCGCTATTGCAGCCAGGAACGCAAAGAATCACTCGCGTTCCCAGGCCTGTCGGTGTGTCGCCAAAAACAGAAGTGACTGCTGGCGGGGGACAGGAGCATCGGACCGAGACTGCGTGGGCACCGGGCAGCTGCAGGGGGCTGGTGGAAGCCCCCGGTGAGTAAAACTAATTTTTTTTGGTTGCCTTAAATGTCCCTTTAAGGGACAGAAAGGATTAATGACTGCAATACTTTATGCAGTGCAGTCATTAACCTCTAATATTGGAGTCGACTTATATTCAAGGATATACGGTATGTGGCTAAAGCAACGGCCATTGGTTACTTTTACTAGACATGCAGAGATATTGGTGTGAAACAGAAGTCAATGTCCCGACACTTGAAGCTCCTGTGTAGTCAAAACCGTGGTGGTTCTGGCTCAGAGCCCTCCTTGCTAAGTTTATGGCAGTGATGCTCATTCAGATTTCAGTACAATAGAAAGTGGATTCCGCACTAGGTCAGTGGAAACAAACTTTGCTTTATTCGATCACGTACATGACAAGCTAAAATCCATCACCACATGCTGACATGTTTCGGACGTTACGTTAAGGACGTGTAACGTCCGAAACATGTCAGCATGTGGTGATGGATTTTAGCTTGTCATGTACGTGATCGAATAAAGCAAAGTTTGTTTCCACTAACCTAGTGCGGAATCCACTTTCTATTGTACTGGACTTGGGGTTCGAGCAGCCCGTTTTTCCTGCACTGTTGGTGGACGGAGCCGTGAGCGGAGTTCCACCTACATCTCATTCAGATTTCACTGCACTGAAATTTACACATTTCTGATCAGAAAATGGATATTGCATTTCTGCGAAAATACCACATTACCGTGACTCTGTAATTTTAACCCATTCACAGAACTCTGAAGCATTGGACCAATCAGAGAATGCAGAGTCAACTCAGAAGTGTTTGGCCAATCAGAGGATGCTAAAAATGACCAAACAAAAAAACCTCATCGGAAATTGGAAAATGGAAATCCACGGAATTGGCAATCGGCGTTGGCAGAAAGCGGAATTTTCGCAGAAACGGAAATCAGCATTTCCGACCATCACTAGGTGGCGAGCCCCTTTTCTCCTAGTTTGCTTAATGTTTGTATACTTGTCTATTAGGCCCACAACTGTTGCATAGGAGCCGGAGTGGACACTAGGGATGATCAATGATATGCAAATTGTTCTGAAATTATGCACATTTTTACGCAAATGTATGCAGTTTGAAAACCGACCAATTACTTTAAACCCAGGTTTAAATTGATTAGTCCATTTTCAAGCTGCATATATTTGCATAATAATTTGCATACATTTGCATCAACCCGGAATATTTTGCATATATGTGATCATCCCTAGTGGACACAAATTGTGGTCCCCACCCTCCAGAGCTAACCGTGGTTTTTCCACATGAGAGGGATTAGCTCAAAATTATTATTACTGCTTACCTCAGACATAGATCATACATTCCATCACTACTGTACTGCAAAAAAAAGGCTTTATACTATTACAAAAAATACAGTAGAGTCCACTGGCGTAACAATAGGGCCTGCTCGGGGCCGTTTTGTGGGGGCTGGAGGGGTGGCAGCATGAGGGGAAAGCCTTGGCCACAGTCCGCGGGGAGAGGGGAAGTTCCCCCCCTCTCCCTCACCTCGGGGCTCTCCCCTCTGCGCTCCCCTCCAGCTTAAGTTACAGTGTGGGCAGCGGCGGGCAGATACATACCTTCCGTGCGTTCCACCGCATACTCCTCGCTCTAGCGTCTGTTGTCACTTCCCCTCTCCCCGCCGACTGTGGCCAAGGCTTTCCCCTCATGCTGCCACCCCTCCAGCCCCCACAAAACGGCCCCGAGCGGGTTCCAGGGAGGGGCGCTCTGAAATTCTGCAGGGGAGCCCGGTGGGGCCTAGTTACGCCCCTGGTAGAGTCCCAGTTATCTGGAACTCAACTAACCAGCAGTCTCAACCAACCAGCACAAACCACAGGCAGTGCTTGCAGTGGTGAAGGCCAACTTCTTAGGCTGTTTGTGGGCTCTGTTGTGCTTAAACACTGGGTTTCACTGTTTCATGGCATGTACTGTATATAGAGTGGAGTACTGTATTCGCTAGGCCTATTTTTAACATTGATTCTCAAGCAACCAGAAAGCAAACTGCTTACACTACTGTATTTTACAAATGTTTTCACACTACATGGCGGGTTGTCTAATGTCAGTGCTACTTAGTTGGAAGTTGTCAGTTTCAGTTAAAGCGGAACTGAAGGATGTTTTTTAATACAATTTGATAATATGGGTATGTACCTTTAAGGATCACATACCTCTACGCATCCGATGTATCTCTTTCCATGCTCTCTCTGTCCCGAGATTCTGCCGGTAAACAGCATCGACTTATAAGTCAATGCTAAAATCAGGCAGAAGAGCCTGTGATCCTCTCCCTGCGAGATATGTTTTTCTTCCCCTCAGGCCAGGTCCCCGCCCCACCAGTGCCACTCCACGCTCGTTCCTTCAGCGCAGCATAAACACTGATTTACTGCACATGAACGAGGAGGAGAGGGGCTGTCTGTGCATAACCTCGCTGGCAGGGGCGTAACTATAAGTCTCCGGGCCCTCCTGCAAGAATTTGAGCGGGCACCCCCACCCTGGGGCCCGCTCATGGCCATTTTGGGGGGTGGGGGCAGGAGGGGTCGCAGCATGAGGGTGAGGGGAAAGCTTTGCACATCAGTGGGGAGGGGGGACAGTCCCCCCCCCCGTCCCTCACCTCGGGCTCTCCCCTCTGTGCTCCCCTCCTGCATCTATCTAAGTGTCAGCAGCGGCGGCGGCAGCAGCAGCTATAATTACCTCCATTCACCACCGGAGGTCTCCGATCTGCAAGGGCCTCACATTACTTCCTGTTTTAACAGGAAGTAATGTGAAGCCCTTGTAGATCGGCAATCTCCGTGGTGAATGGAGGTAATTATAGCTGCTGTGGCCGCCGCTGCTGACACTTAGATAGATGCAGAGAGGAGAGCCCGAGGTGAGGGGGGGGGGGGGGGGATGTGCAAAGCTCTCCCCTCATGCTGCAACCCCTCCTGCCCCCCCCAAAACGGCTATGAGCGGGCCCCAGGGGGGCGGAGGCAGGGGCTGCTTCCCTATTGTTACGCCAGTGCTTGCAGGACAAGACAGTGAGGCAGCACTGTTAGAGGCACACACAGCACATCTCAGCAAGGCAGCCAGGAAAGTCCTCTCGTGCACGCTAACAGCCAAAAAAGAACATACTAATGACGCGCAGTAACCTGGAAGTGATCAGGCACTGCGGCCATCTTGCCTGAATCCCAGAAAGTAATAAAAAATGAAGCGACTGCAGCAGCGGGGAGCGGCGCTAATTATACAGACAGATTGAGTTTATCATGTAGAAGCTACTGGTATGTTTATTTATTTTTTACTTATTCTATATTGCAGTTCCGCTTTAAGGAATTTGGGGACATGCAATTAAACATTCATTTCCTTCTCTGTTAAAAGAAAGAATGATCACTCATCAATCACACACACTTTCAATGATGCTGGGAACTTCCTGCAAGTAATAATAACTTCCTGTAAGTACTAGAAGAGTTTATCATCACACCCCCTATATTATGACCCAACGCTGGCAAGTGATACTGTTATGTGTCGCACTGCTTGCTTTTATTGAGCCATGCTTACCCAGACAGATACTGTGCAAAGTTAGGTTGATCAATACCCAATGCAATCATATCTAAGGCTATCATAACAGGTTTTCTTCATATGATAAACTGCCGACTCTATACTTTCTTAAATACTAATCTATAAGAATTTTTCAGCTATGAAATTGCTTTCAAAATGATTGAAGAAGTGCAGTTTTCACAAATGTTCTCATAGTTCTGCATAATTGCATAGAATGTTGATCATCTAATCATTCATTGCTGCACACCCCATCCCTCTGTTCAGTGATATTTTCATTGTAAACATTGCAACTAAGAAGAGCATTATCGTCCCGATCCCCATTCCAGACCATATCAGCCGGCCTCACACTGTAGATCGGTGGTACGGTGGCCTCACCGCCATAACCAGGGCTTTGAGGAGTATCGCGTTAGTACACGCTAATCCTCATCTGACATCCGCCCAAACAGGAAGTGATGCTTACTTCCTGTTCGGCAATCAATGATGTATGCGGAAGCATATTTCTAAAATGCAGATAACGGCAGTGGGTTTTTTAAAAGTATGTGCGTTGCCATAGACTTCCATGACTTCCGGCATGACGCAGATCCCCTGCGGGACACTGCAGGAGCTGTGTGGTAACGTAGCTATTGAATGGCGTTACATAGGGCACCGTACCGCAACGTGGGGCGTTTGAACTCCCCCATAGACTAGCATTAGGCTGCGGTGTGGTGCGGTAAATTTACCACACTGCCTCAGTGTGAAATGGCCCTCAATCATTCGGTAGCAGTTTTTAGCTTTTACATGACTGGATTCCTAGCTTAGTGTCTGACATTCCTCTTAGTAGGGATGGTCAATGAGATGCAGATAATTCTGAGTTCATGCAAAGTTATGCAAATTCTGTATACAAATACACAGCGCTTGAAGATGGATCAATTGAATGAAGCCAAGATGGGATTCCGTTTTCAAGCTGCATATACAGTATTGACAAAAAACTTTGCATCAACTCACAATTATTTGCACCTCATTGAACATCCCTTGCCCGCAGCACAAATTAAAACTAGCCTTGAGGAAGTAAAAAATGGTGTTGATGTTTCCTGTAGATTCAGTTGATGTTTATACAAAGTGGAATACAGAGACTGCCGTGTGTTTTAGTAACATGTAACTTGCATCCAGACTAACATGTAACTTGCATCCAGACTACCACTGGTCAGGGCCGGATTTAGGCCAAGGCCACCTAGGCCATGGCCTAGAGCACCACAGGAGCAAGGTCACCAAAGCAGCAGGCGAAATTGGAAGGAAGCTTTTAAACTGGAGACGAGCTGAGAAATGAGTGACACAGATGGCTGCTGTGGTATGAAGGCAAACTAACTACGTATACTGAAAGGGGGGGTGGAAAAGGAGGGATTAAAGGAGTCATCTGGCTACCTATACTGGAGAGAAAGGGGGAGGGGTCACCTGGCTACCTATACTGGAGAGAAAGGGGGAGGGGTCATCTGGCTACCTATACTGGAGAGAAAGGGGGGAGGGGTCATCTGGCTACCTATAGTGGAGGGAAAGGGGGGAGGGGTTATATGGCTACCTATACTGAAGGGGAGCGGCTGGTGACAGTGGCCTTGGGCGGTAAAGAGTACAAATCCGGCCCTGCCACTGGTTGTATTGTACTCAGATACTATATACTATGCTGTATGGCAAGCTTTAATCTTATGTGTATGTGATGCTTGCTATAGAGTCCTTTCAGCTAAGCTAATCCTTGGCCACTTTACTTTTTCATGAATTCCACCTTGTATCATACTCTGTACATACACTAATAACTGTTTGTTTGTTATTTGTTTTTGCTTCCCTTCTTTTCTGTTGCACAATGTTTTGTTTTCCTCACATTTTCATTATTCCAGCTGTTTTCTTAGGGATTCTCCTTGAAACATATGCATATCATATACGTTGTCTACGGTTCCTTCCCTTTCTGGTATATTGGCCCAATTTATGTATATAATACAATTGCTATAAGTCATATATAAATTATTATTATCATTATTGATTTATAAAGCACCAACATATTCAGTGGCAATGTACAATGTAAGAAACAAACATGGGGTACATAATACAGACAATGGTAAACACCAATGTACAAAATACAGAATTGGTACAAGATACAGAATTGGTCATTACAGTGACAAAAGTAACATGATGAATAAAATATATGACAGAGCCCTGCCCTTGCAAGCTTACAATCTAAAGCAGGGGTCCCCAACCTTTTTTAAGCCCGGGGCCCACTATCCCGACCAAACTTTTCTCTGGGGCCCCCCGGGGGGGGGGGGGGCCTGGTTAGTGGCTTTTCCCTGATTTTGAGTGTAGTTTATAGGTAAGTAGGTATCTAGGTATAGTTGCCCCCAGTATAGGTAGCTAACACAGTTGCCCTTGTATAAGGACTATAGTTGCCTCAGTATAGTTAGTTAGGTAGTATAGTTACCCCAATATAGTTAGTATAGTTACCACAGTATAGCAAGTACAGTTACCACACTATAGCTAGTACAGTTACCACAGTATAGCAAGTACAGTTACCACAGTATAGCAAGTACAGTTACCACAGTATAGCAAGTACAGTTACCACAGTATAGCTAGTACAGTTACCCCAGTATAGCTGGTACAGTTACCCCAGTATAGCTAGTACAGTTACCCCAGTATAGCAAGTACAGTTACCACAGTATAGCAAGTACAGTTACCACAGTATAGCAAGTACAGTTACCACAGTATAGCAAGTACAGTCACCACAGTATAGCAAGTACAGTTAGACCAGTATAGCAAGTACAGTTAGCCCAGTATAGCAAGTACAGTTACCACAGTATAGCAAGTACAGTTAGCCCAGTATAGCAAGTACAGTTAGCCCAGTATACCAAGTACAGTTAGACCAGTATAGCAAGTACAGTTACCACAGTATAGCAAGTACAGTTAGCCCAGTATAGCAAGTACAGTTAGCCCAGTATAGCAAGTACAGTTAGCCCAGTATAGCAAGTACAGTTAGACCAGTATAGCAAGTACAGTTACCACAGTATAGCAAGTACAGTTAGACCAGTATAGCAAGTACAGTTAGCCCAGTATAGCAAGTACAGTTAGCCCAGTATAGCAAGTACAGTTAGCCCAGTATAGCAAGTACAGTTAGCCCAGTATAGCGAGTACAGTTAGCCCAGTATAGCAAGTACAGTTAGCCCAGTATAGCAAGTACAGTTAGACCAGTATACCTAGTACACAGGGCCGGCGCTACCATTAAGGCAAAGGAGGCAGCTGCCCCAGGGCCCCAGAGATTGTAGGGGCCCCCAGTGGCTACAAGAGGAAAAAAAATGTGCAAATCGGCATTATAGTTTTTGAGAAAATCGATTTTAAAGTTTCAAAGGAAAAAAAAAACACATTTAAAAACCTGCTGACTTTAATGGTTAATAGCAAATCCACCTTAAATGCTAGAAACCCTAAATTTGCAGGATATGTTAAGGAGATCATTAGGAATAAGAGGAAAAAACAATTTTTCAAAAAGACCTTATAGTTTTTGAGAAAATCGATTTTAAAGTTTAGAAGGAAAAAAGTATAGTTTTAAATGCGGTAAATGTAACTTTTAGTAGCAAACCTAACAGTAGTGTAATTTTACATGCATGAAACGAAAGCGCAATCAATTTCCTGACGTGGTTTCCAGGGGGTCTATACGCAGCCGCAGCGCTTTGGCCAGGGATCGCTATACAGCCGCAATATGGCTGTATGAAGATCCCTGGCATTTTTTCCTATTTTCCCAATTTTTTTTTTTTTTATGTTTAGAGTGTGGGAATTTTTTTAAAAAAAAATTATGTGGGGTCCCCCCTCCTGAAACTTTTTAACCCCTTGTCCCCCATGCAGGCTGGGATAGCCAGAATGTGGAGCTCTGACCGATTGGGACTTCACACCCTGACTATACCAGCTGCAAAAAAGGTCCCCTAATGCCGATTTTTGTTCCGGGGTATATGTTGGGGGGGCCCCCCAGGTTTATTTTGCCCTAGGGCCCCGTTGTTGCTTAAACCGGCCCTGCTAGTACAGTTAGCCCAGTGTAGCCAGTACAGGTAGCCCAGTTGTTACCCCAGTATAGCTGCCCCAGTGTAGCTAGCAGAGGTGCCCTCTCCCCCCCGCGGCCACCGCTCCTGTTACCTTATGAGCGGGCGTCCGCTTCCTTCCTTATATTCCTCCAGCCTCGGCTCTCCTCTTCGCAGCATGTCGTATTACAGCAGCGCTTCCTGCGCGGCTGCTGTAAGGAGGGAAGGAGGTAGGGTAGCGGCTTCCTGTAGCGGTGATACGCATCACCGTTACTATGGGAACCGCTGTCCCGGCTCCCTTGGCTCCTTACAGCAGAGTTGCAGGAAGCGCTGCTGTAATACGACATGCTGCGAAGAGGAGAGCCGCGGCTGAAGGAATATAAGGAAGGAAGCGGCCGCCCGCTCATAAGGTAACAGGAGCGGCGGCCGCGGGGGGAGAGGGAGAAGCCGCGGCCCCCCAGAAATCTGCCCAAGGACCCCCAGGGGGCCACGGCCCCCAGGTTGGGGACCCATGATCTAAAGGATAATGTTTGTGGCAGAAGTCTATACAGTTTGTATTGCTGTGTTGGGTATGCTTCCCTGACTGTGTTTTACCACTGAAACCAGCTATCGGCTACCTGTGGCGTTTAAGGTGCAAGACCATTCTAGCCTTGGCAGAAAGTAACTGGCGGAGCATGTAGGACAGTACCACGGTATACTAAAGCCAGATATGTCTTTCTGTCAATCTCACTTCTCATCTGCCTCTTTGCATGCATTTTTTTTTTAAAAAAGAATTGTTTTCTTTTAGCTGCTCATATTCATAATTTTTTTCCTTATGAAAATGCTGCCACAGGGCATGTGATTACACTCCTAAGAGAATAATAACACAGGGATCTTTTAATCCTGATTGTTTTCAAGCATCACGCTGCAGACACAGACTCGTTTATTAGCAAATGCAACAAATGATATCCTGCTACAGACAGTGCATGTATCCAGCATGTTCCTAGCGAGCAGGGTTGATTCAACCAGATGACCGTCTCCTTAAAACCCTGCTTTCAGGGGGAAATAACTCTGCCCAGCAACTAAAGAGTGAACAGAAGGGATTTCCTTCCGAACTGTCTTATAGACTTGTCTGTTGCATGCAACGTGAGTCTGGATTTAATGGAGAGCGGCCCCACTCCACCCCCTGCCTGGGATTACTAGCAGCACGTTCAGCACCACACAGAGAGGACAGCTCCCACTATCTTGCCATTGATCTGGATGCTGCATGCAGCGGCGGATCAGGGAGGGAAAGCAGCAGCCTGAAGCTTTGTAACCAATCGCACCTGTGATCTCTGACCTCCTTCGGGACTTGGTCAAGGGATTTTTTCTGAAGACGTCAGAGAGCCGAGGCTGGGCTGAAGCGATCACTCCTAGCAGTTGTCACTGTTGACAACTCCTTTGGTGTGGCTGGCACATGTTTAGTTTGGAGGAGGTGGGGGGGAAGCACAGTTGGCAGACTCTCTACACTGCTTTTGCCATCCCTGCAAATCCCTAATCCTCGCCTCATCGCTCGCTGGATGCACTAAGGATATCTGGGTCCTGAATTCAGTAGGGGTTACATAGAAGCAGAGAATGTCACTGCCATGAAGCCAGAAGATGAGATGCGCTTTATTTCCATAGATGCTCCTCTGAGATCTGCTCTACTGACGGACCTTAGTGGCTTTGCCTGGAGGAACTGGTAACTTTTTCTGAGCTGCTGGAGGAGAGAAGACAGTCGATTCCAAGATGCCGGTGCGGAGGGGGCATGTGGCCCCCCAGAACACCTATCTGGACACCATCATCAGGAAGTTTGAGGGACAAAGTAAGTGGGTTATAGTTATAAAATGTTTGTCAGATAATTAAGGCTCACCACACACCATGCAATCTTGGTTGTACAGATTTACCAAAATCTATGTAGTATAATGACCATCAGATTGAACATACTTTGAAAGGATTGTTTTGTTAAAGAGACTCAGAGACGAAATAAGATAATAGATTTATACATACCTCCAGTCCCATCAGCATGGATCTCGCCCACGCCTCCGTCCTCAGCCTTCTCTGTGGTCGGTACCGGGTCCTGTAACTCCGGCCAGTCACGGCAAGTTTTGCGCATGCGCAGTGACTCCCTCCGTCTGCCTGGTGCCTCCCTTACGCATGCGCCTGCACAGTACGGAGGGAGCGCACTGCGCTTGCGTCGACTGGCCAAAGTTGCGGGACCCGGTATCGGTGACAGAGAAGGCTGAGGACGGCAGTGTGGGAGTGATCCATGCCGATGGGGCTGGACGAAGCCCCAGGTATGTATAAATGTATTATCTTATTTCGTCTCTGAGTCTCTTTAAGCTCTTAAACCACATGAAAGTGGTAAGATTGAACAACAAAGATTGTATGGTGTGTGGCAAATAGTTCCTAAACACACTACACACACGCGCACGCGCGTGCATGTGCCACAGAATTGTCTGCTGATAGATTGCCATAATCCAGAATCAGCATTGATGTGAACGAGACTCCTCTAAAACCAACAAGTAATTAGTGGAAGTGAAGGGTGCATAGTAAACACAACAGCTGCTGCACCATTCAAGCAAGGCAGCCCAAGATAAACACAAGGAGGACACAGACAAGCTGTTTGTGTTAGTCATATTTATTAATTGTGTGATCAACATACATAAGGCTAGGATGTCTACATGCCATCCAATGCCATTCTGGCCAATCCTACTCTGTTCTAGTGATTTAAAATGAGTGCACAGATCCCTGACAGATTATAGGACAAAATAATTGTACCCTGGTAGCATCACTCAGTATTCATTTTAGCTCTCAGTAATGCTGTTCAGGGATCCATGTAAGACAAGCAATTAGTTGATGCCAAACAGAACAAAGGGACTACTAGTAAATCAGATATGTTGCTTGTCCAGGCCTTTGGCACAAATCGGTGTATTCTAATATTAGTGCTAAAAAAAAAAAACTTAAATAGGCAACATAATTGCTGTACTTAGTTGGGATAGTTATAGTAAGGTCGTCTGAAACAACAAGCATGTATCTGCACAAAGTTTTCACTGATACAAAAAGATCCCTGGTTCCTGAGCATTTAGGTTGGGTTCACACATAAAAAGGTGTCTACCGGTAGTCATGTCTGTTTTTGACAGTTGGCATCAGTTTTGTATGTGTTTCCATGGCTATGTTCACACATAAAAGATGTATATTTCCAGTCCAGTCCTGTCCTGTCAGTTTTGTATCCGTTTTCTGTGGTGTGTTCACACATAAAATGTGTGTATTTCCAGTCCAGTCAGCTAAAACTGATAGAAAAATGACGCAAAACTGACAGGACTGGACTGGACCAGAAATGTACAGATTTATGTGTGAACCAAATGGAAGCTGCTACTGCTGTTGCGAGAAGATCATATGTCACTGGCACTACAGCATCTTCAACCAAAAGCAATATCCTAGTATTGCATGGGCATCAGTGAGGTCTCTGTCCCTCTGGTTTATGGGCCGTGCTTCAGCTGGGAACAGATGAGGCAGATTATCCTGGTCATAAGCAGGGCTGTGGAGTCGGAGCCAGAGCAATTTTGAGTACCTAGAGTCGGAGTCGGTGGTTTCAATAAACTGATTAGTCGGAGTTGGATGATTTTTGAACCAAATCCATAGCCTTTGTTAAAATTAGACTAAGGAGTCAAAGTCAACGAGTCGGAGCAATTTTGGTTACCTGGAGTCAGAGTCACTAGTTTCATAAACTGAGGAGTCGGATGATTTTTGTACCAACTCCACAGCCCTGGTCATAACTCTTCACTCCAGCCCAGCACCTAGAAGAAAGGTGCCACAGTCTTTTTGCTGGAGTGCACAGCTATAACTTATTGTACATTATCAGAGTCCAGCAAAGGAAGAACTATACCCCTTTTATTCCAGCTGTGGCAGGAAGGAAAAGCTTGAAAATTGAATCTGCAACTCATACAACATGCAGGCCACGACTTCTAACCTTTATCTACAAATGTGCTAAGTGGAAAAAGGGAGGTCAAACAGTGTACTTACAACTGTCTTATTGTTATAATCAGACAGGAGGTGAGGATAAACATTGAACTGGAGGCCTTTGAATGTGGTTTTCTATATTTAGATACAATTATCAACTGATGCAAATGAGGAGCTGTTATGATTTCAAGATTCCTCACATTCTTTTTACAATTTATTCCACTATCCTGAAATGTTCACTGGCATTGCCTAAGGAAGATGCTTAATTTTCCATAGATGGTAAATGCTGATTCCAAATATTTTTGAAAATTTGTATGTTGGTCAAAGGCCACACATTTTGCATGGCAACTGTATAATGCATTTAGTTAAGATAAATTTCCCTAGCAGCTCAAGGTGTGCATACTCACTCAAGATCCCGTGCTACAATAAAACATGGAGCAGTGATTGCTTGACATGGAAAAATGCTATCTATGAGTAGATCAGAATCAAATTGTGATTGTGAAGTCAGATTGCGAAATCTTTCATCAGTTCTTTACATTTTCATGGTCATATACCCAGAAGGGAGGTGGCCCATACAAGTGTGCTAGGCAAACAATGATCTGGCTCATCATTATTCAAAGTACAAAGTTTTGCCAGCGCACCAGTCTTCAAAGCGCACCTTTTATTGTGCCATCCGCATGAAAAGTGCCAACAATTGAAAAGTACCAACAATTGCTCTTTATTAAGACATAAACAGACATATCAGGATATGTTACATATGTTTGTATAGCTACGTGCCTTGATAAAGTGGGACCCTCTGAGACCCCCAAACAACTGACGTTATTTTAATGTGGACAGCAGAATAAAAGGCGTGCTTTGAAAATGGATGTGCTGGCAAAACTTGGACTTTGGATATTTTCATAGTAAAATACATTTTGGACAAGACAACTTACCGATAGATTGCACAATTATGCTGTGATGTGTGTGATGGGACGCAGACATAATAAATGCTATACAGATGTGTGTGAATCTATTTGCAGTGCTGAAGTGTTGCTGCAATATACGTCACTTCCTTGGACTATGCTACAGAGCATCTTATTTTGGAAGATGTTTATTGAGCAGGCTGATTTTTCATCCTAGTTGTAGGAAGTTGGGAGGAATATCTGCTTATTTTAATGCTGTGTGAATGGAAGTCACTTATACGATAGCAGAGTATGCTCATGAACATTCTCAAGAGTCATGCTGTGTCATATGATTGTTTATGTCACTTATTGGAGAGATGTTGGCTGTGTCATCTGCTGGATTTGAATGTATCTTGGCAACTTGGGAGCAGTAATATCTCTCTGTCATTGTTGCCATGTTTATTCCTGCCTATGTTGATGTCAAACTTCTCTTGGTGCAACTGGGATGTTCCTGCCTTGCTTTCCCAAACAGGGAGTGTAGCCAGCGTGTAAACTTGGGAACTCAAGTACAAAATGTTTACTGTGGTTACACATAAAAATAACTGAAAATCATTAACCTATAAAGCATGTAGCATATTCAGTGTAGCTGTGTGTTAATTCTGGCGCTGGGTGATATTGTAATTTTATATTACCAGTATTCTACTACAGTGTTATAATAAACTCGGGCATAATAATTCAGGTATAGTAGCACAAAGTAGACAATGGCGCCAAAAGTATAAAATAGGATAACATTTTTAAAAAATGGACGTAGGGGGAGGTACCTTGTGGAGTATATCATAAATAAAAGTATTTGTGTTATAATTTAACACGTCTAATTGTTGTATCCTTTGGAGTGGTTTAGGGTCCACCTCCCCCCACGTCCATTTTAAAAAAATGTTATCCTATTTTATACTTTTGGCACCTCTGTCTACATTGCGCTGCATCAATCCACCCCTGGTGGAAGGGCGGAAATCCTCACATTTCTTCCTACCTACAGAGAGCGACTTCTTAACCCTGAGTGGGGACAGACTTGTTCTCCCCACCTGCCGCTACAGTGGTTGCCTGGAGGTAACCCTGGTTTGTGAGTATACATCTACTTACTCTACTTTCTCCACTTTACCAATACATACTACACCATATTGGGCTCTCGGTGTCTCTATAGTCTCTCCCATTCAGGTATAGTAAACTACCTCTCCAGGTGCCAGACAAGCTCCATTATAAGTCTGTGGGAGCAACACCTGCTATAGTAAACTCTGATATAATAACACTTCTGTTATAGTTAACATGTATTTTTGCCCCTACGTGACACTGACTCTGGATATAGTAAACAGAGGGCGGTGCATGCGTCATATGTCAGTGTGAAACCCATGGTCAGCTGCTCTCTTCAGGCTGGTTGCAGGTGAGTTGATGCCTGATAACATTTGTAAGACATGAAGCATGGCCCCGGTGCTGGATATACAGGCTTCATGGTTGGCTCAAGAGTGAGCAGAAAGTTTTGCAGGACTCATACTGCAAGTCCCGCCCGCGGAGGTATTGGAGCCACTCACAGCAAGCGAATGGCTGCCTCTATTCAGTGACGGCTGCAATTTTTAAGGAGCCCTGGATACTGTACCATAAATTTATCCAGCCTGGCTGTGCAGTACTAAGGTATTATCCTTGCAGTCCACCAAATGTGCAAGTGCTTGTACTGTACCTCCAATGGGAGGACAGAGCTGCTCCTGTGCAGCAGAGAATGTACCAGGGCATGCTGGGCCATTTCTAGGACAAGTATTTGTACTGTACCTCCAATGGGAGGACAGATCTGCTCCTGTGCAGCAGAGAATGCCAGGGCATGCTGGGCCATTCCTAGGACAAGTATTTGTACTGTACCTCCAATGGGAGGACAGAGCTGCTTCTGTGCAGCAGAGAATGTACCAGGGCATGCTGGGCCATTTCTAGGACAAGTATTTGTACTGTACCTCCAATGGGAGGACAGAGCTGCTCTTGTGCAGCAGAGAATGTACCAGGACATGCTGGGCCATTTTTAGGACAAGTACTTGTACTGTACCTCCAATGGGAGGACAGAGCTGCTCCTGTGCAGCAGAGAATGCACCAGGGCATGCTGGGCCATTTCTAGGACAAGTGCTTGTACTGTACCTCCAATGGGAGGACAGAGCTGCTCTTGTGCAGCAGAGAATGTACCAGGGCATACTGGGCCATTTTTAGGACAAGTACTTGTACTGTACCTCCAATGGGAGGACAGAGCTGCTCCTGTGCAGCAGAGAATGCCAGGGCATGCTGGGCCATTTCTAGGACAAGTATTTGTACTGTACCTCCAATGGGAGGACAGAGTTGCTCCTTTGCAGCAGAGAATGTACCCGGGCATGCTGGGCCATTTATTACAATTTCTGATATAGTAATCCAAGGCTATAAATCACAGTTGGGGAACTTGGACTGCAGCCTGATAACTAAGTAGAGGTCATAAAACTGTGATGTAGCTGACAAAAATACTTCTAAGTGCAGGGAACTGATGAAAAGTTTAATTGCCCATCATTTGAATGAGAGGTGAAAAAATATTAAAACTGCAGGCATGTATGAGACAGTCAGTAATTTATGAGGCATATCGATAAGGTAAAACTTCAAACCAAGATTTTTAACCTCTTAAATAAAAAATAATAAAATGGAATTCTGAGAAACTCCTATTTAGAATTGCATCTAATTACTATGGATACAGTTGTATATCTTATCAGTTTACTTTCAATTCAAGTGCATTTAAAAGTATATTGGAAGTGAATAAAATGTAAAAAATTATAAATACCAGTATAATGTATTCTAGCGTTCACAAAATCTGAATCTCCTGACAATTCTAAAGTTTATAGTTTAAGCTACAAATTTAAATGTAAGCTTAATCTTATTAGCATTACATTACAAGAGGCTTATGTAGCACTTATATTCAATTTTATTTAAAAAAAGTGGCTAAGAAGTTAGATGCTATGGGGGCGGTGATGGATATAGCCAGGAACCCCAGTAAGTACAGCTCATCACAGGAGGCATCATGAGACTGCATTTGTCATTCTGATCACTACAAATCCAGTATGAAATTTTGGCCACCTTGGCCTCAAATCACTAAGATCATGCTGGAGATAATAAGGCAAGAGAAAACTTACCTCCACAAAGTGAGAGAGTTATCTTATCTCTTCATTCCTTAAGTTACCTCCTCTGTAGTTAATTTACCTCCTCTGTAGTTATTTTCACACGCAGTTAATTAACAGCCTGTCTTTAACTCTGGAGTTATTTTAAGGATTGAAGAGTTAACTTAAAGACAGAAGAGTTAACTTTAGGTTTGCCTGAGGTAAAATGTTTCCTGAGTACTACATGCCTTGTCACCATGGTGATAACTAGAGAAACGTTATTAAAGACAGGAGAGAAGCTTAGTGAATTGAGGCCCTTGAACCTTGGTATAGAAATGTATACCAGTTCTGTCAGTGCTGCTATCATAATGTGTTTTTTTACATGTGACCATGGGCCCGATGCACTATACTGTGGTATAGTTGCCATGTACACTGCAATTTTACTGCTACCAATGCCGAGGGAGCACTAGTGCACATACATTTTTTAGCACCGCTGGCATTACCGGCTTAATGTGCACGTTGCTATGGTAATGTGTGTGAACTACGTGTTACCATAGCAACGTGCACGTTACTGCAGTGATGCCCACAGCGCTAAAAGCATAATGCACAGTGTCCCCCAGCGTTAGAAACTGTATAATTGGCGTGCACAGAAACGTTACCGCATTATAGTGCATCAGGTCCAGTGGCCCTTATTCTATTCACTTTTTCTCCTATGTTCTCTCCTAGGTGATGTTTTCACACTTTAATAAATAAAAAGCATTTGAAGTCACCAGCAAGCAAGAAAACGCTGAAATAAAATGACAGTACTTTTTTTGCAGAGTGCTGAAAAGTTATTTAAAAAGGAGATGAAAATGCATCTCCTAGGAGAAGATTCTGGAGTAGGGGCTCGATTCTCTACAGCGTGATAACTGTTATCACAGCAGTTATCACGCCATCTGCCGCACGCAAAGGTTATCACACAATCGGCGTTACTTCGCGTGATAAGCGAAGGTTTGTGCGGGATCACGTGCGCGGTTCTTGTGAAATCTTGGCTTATCACGCAAAGTAACGCCGTTCGCATAACAACCTTTGCGTGCGGCAGATGGCGTGATAACTGCTATGTTAGCAGTTATCACGCGTTAGAGAATCGAGCCTTATATGTGAATGGAATAAGGACCAATTTATGTTTCAGTAGTGATTGCTTATTCTTAGTATTCAAATAATATGGGTTTAGATTAAAATTAAAGTTGATCTAGTCAACAATCAAAATATGTATGTAGATAGTAAAATGCCAGTATAACAATAATTTAAGCACTCAAAATGTATCAGTATCTCAGCTGGTCCCCCCCAAAAAAAATCCATATAAAATGTGGGTCACATGATGCCTTTGCTCCTTAACCACTTTACCCCTGGCGGTACGAATTTCTCCGTCCCTTTTTCCATCCTTTAACCCCCAGGGACGGAGAAATCCGTACCTTCCGCGCTACCGCCGCTGTCCGCGCTCCCGCCGCTCATTGTGATTCTCCCAGCCTCCTACTGCTTCCTGTAAGCGTCCTTCCGGACGATTACAGGTCGCATGTAAACAGACTCACTGTGGCCATCTTGTGGCCAAATAGTAAACTACACCCTAAAGTATTTTACACATACAAATACATTGTATTACACAATAAATTAACTCATTACCTCCCACACTCTCCAATTTTTTTTTTTTTGTTATTTAACAAAAAAAAAAAAATACAATAAAAAAATAAACAAAATAGTTACCTTAGGGACTGAACTTTTTAAATATTTATGTCAAGAAGGTATAACACTGTTACTTTACAAACTACAGGCTTGTAATTAGGGATGGACGCAAAACTGAAAAAAAATGCACCTTTATTTCCAAATAAAATATTGGCGCCTAACATTGTGATAGGGACATCATTTAAATGGTTTTATAACCGGGACAAATGGGCAAATACATTTCATGGATTTTAATTACAGTAGCATGCATTATTTAAAAACTATAATGGCCGAAAACTGAAAAATAATATTTTTTCCTATTTTCCCATTAAAACACATTAAGAATAAAATAATTCTTGGCATAATGTCCCACCTAAAGAAAGCCTAATTGGTGGCGAAAAAAACAAGATATAGTTCATTTCATTGCGAAAAGTAATAATAAAGTTATAGACGAATGAATGGATGGAGCGCTGAAAGGTGAAAATTGCTCTGTTGTTCAAGGGGTAAAACCCCTCAGTGGTGAAGTGGTTAATAACTTGCTGTGGCCCCTTAAGAACCAGAGCTTAGGCATGGTTGGGGTTAGGCATGGTTGGATGTATACTTTTCCCAAACCTAGGCCAACTTTCTTAGTGGCCACTCCTTCCATGAGCAGTAGCACCCCTCCCATTTCATGTGCAGCCCCCAATTCTATGTGTAACAACCATGTGCAGCAGTGCTTCTCTTTCATTTACAGCGTCCTGGCCCCTCTTCCATGTGTTCTGAGGTTTAGCTATTTATTCATTAATACCTTTGGTTTGATACATTTATTTTCTTCTTGATGTAATGTAATCATTTTAGAATATAAAACTTTCTCGAAACCGCACGAAAACCTGTAACAAAAAAAAAAACCTCCCCTGGGGGGTATTCACCTCGGGTGGGGAAAGGCTCCGGATCCTATTGTGGCTTCCCCCGTCCTCCTCGGTCCCACGGTGGTGGTGATAAAGCACCCCAAACAGCGGGGATGTAAATATTTACCTTCCCGGCTCCAGCGCATGTGCAGTATCGGCGCTCTGCTCGGAGATAGGCGGAAATATCCAATCCCTGCAGGCCGTTCTACTGTGCAGTAGAGCTGACCCGACGGAGATCGGCTATTTTCGCCTATCTCCATGCGGAGAGCTGCAACAGCGCCCCCGCTGGAGCTAGGAAAGGTCAATAAATCAGCGCTTGTCAGGCTTGTCGAGGGAGGATTGCCGGACACTTCGGGGGAGCCAGCGCTGGACTGCCTGCAACTACAGGGGTGGGGGAAGCCTCATTGGGACCCTGAGGCTTCCCCCTCCCCAGGTAAGTACCCCACAGGTAAACTTTTTTTAGTTACAGGTTCTCTTTTTAAAACAACTGCACTAGTTTTGTAACATAGCCCCAATAAACTATAACCCGATGTATAATGCAGCCCACCAACTCTCATTGTTGATCTGATAACTAAATGCAATGTTTGGTTTGTCTAAACAGACCCCATTATTATTGTGAAGAGTTTGACAATCATATTGGCAGTTGCCCCATCCCAGTTATGGCAAGATGAGCGTATGCCAGCCAGCAGAGCGTGGACAAGTCATCTGAGCCATTTCTCCATACTTACTTTGTAGTAGACACTCTACATTTATAACTGTAGCTGTATTGTTTCACAAGTGCATTTACATTGCAAATTGGTTGCTAGCCAATATAGCAACAGATTTGTGTCGGATTTCCTCTAACTTTGCAATGTGTGCAGGTGCTTAGCACTGCAACATGTTCCTGAAAATGTGTAATGGATGCATAATGCAAATAGGGCTGGAAATAGACACAGCAATAAGAAGTAATGTGAGCACCTCTTATTTCTGCATAGTGTTCAAGCGGAAAAGCAAACGTTAGATACTCACCTCAGTAGAGAGAAGCCTTTGCATGATCCTGAGGCTTCCCCTATTGGCCTACAGCCCACTGTTGCTCGCCTGGACCATCTTCTTCTGCATGGCCGCGCTTCCTCTGTGCATGAGCTGTTATGTGCTACTGCACAGGTGTTGGCTGGCATTGCACCTGCACTCTTACAATGATGGTTGCACTGAACCCTCTTCGCTTTGAGTCCTATGGGAGAAAAGCGCTTTACAAATGTTATTGTATTATTGTATTCTTCTGCATGGCCGCGCTTCCTCTGTGCACGAGCTGTGCTACTCCACAGGTGTGAGCTGTCATTGCACCCGCACTCGTACAATGATGGGAGCGCGAGACCCTCTTCTTCTGCATGGCCATGCTCCCCTCTGAGCACAAGCTGTTCTCTGCTACTCCACAGGTGTGAGCTGTCATTGCACCCGCACTCGTACAATGATGGGAGCACGGGACCTTCTTCTTCTGCATGGCTGTGCTCCCCTCTGTGCACAAGCTGTTCTGTGCTACTGCACAGGTGTGAGATGTCACTGCTCCCACACTCATACAGTGATCGGAGCGCGGGACCCTCTTCTTCTGCATGGCTGTGCTCCCCTCTGTGCACAAGCTGTTCTGTGCTACTGCCCAGGTGTGAGATGTCACTGCTCCCGCACTCATACAGTGATGGGAGCACGGGACCTTCTTCTTCTGCATGGCTGTGCTCCCCTCTGTGCACAAGCTGTTCTGTGCTACTGCACAGGTGTGAGATGTCACTGCTCCCGCACTCATACAGTGATGGGAGCGCGGGACCCTCTTCTTCTGCATGGCTGTGCTCCCCTCTGTGCACAAGCTGTTCTGTGCTACTGCACAGGTGTGAGATGTCACTGCTCCCGCACTCATACAGTGATTGGAGCACGGAACCTTTTTCTTCTGCATGGCTGTGCTCCCCTCTGTGCACAAGCTGTTCTGTGCTACTGCACAGGTGTGAGATGTCACTGCTCCCGCACTCATACAGTGATGGGAGCACGGGACCTTCTTCTTCTGCATGGCCTTGCTCCCCTCTGTGCACAAGCTGTTCTGTGCTACTGCACAGGTGTGGGCTGGCATTGCACCTGCACTCATACAGTGATGGGAGCTTGGGACCCTCTTCTTCTGCATGGCTGTGCTCCCCTCTGTGCACAAGCTGTTCTGTGCTACTGCACAGGTGTGAGATGTCACTGCTCCCGCACTCATACAGTGATGGGAGCGCGGGACCCTCTTCTTCTGCATGGCCATGCTCCCCATTGTGCACAAGCTGTTCTGTGCTACTACACAGGTGTGAGATGTCACGACTCCCGCACTCATACAGTGATGGGAGCGCGGGACCCTCTTATTCTGCATGCCTGTGCTCCCCTCTGTGCACGAGCTGTTCTGTGCTACTGCACAGGTGTGGGCTGGCATTGCACCCGCACTCGTACAATGATGGGAGCACGGGACCCTCTTCTTCTGCATGGCCGTGCTCCCCTCTGTGCACAAGCTGTTCTGTGCTACTGCACAGGTGTGAGCTGTCATTGCACCCGCACTCGTACAATGATGGGAGCACGGGACCCTCTTCTTCTGCATGGCTGTGCTCCCCTCTGTGCACAAGCTGTTCTGTGCTACTGCACAGGTGTGAAATGTCACTGCTCCCGCACTCATACAGTGATGGGAGCGCGGGACCCTCTTCTTCTGCATGGCCATGCTCCCCATTGTGCACAAGCTGTTCTGTGCTACTGCACAGGTGTGAGATGTCACTGCTCCCGCACTCATACAGTGATGGGAGCGCGGGACCCTCTTCTTCTGCATGGCTGTGCTCCCCTCTGTGCACGAGCTGTTCTGTGCTACTGCACAGGTGTGGGCTGTCATTGCACCTGCGCTCTTACAGTGATGCATGGCCATGCTCCCCTCTGTGCACAAGCTGTTCTCTGCTACTGCACAGGTGTGGGCTGTTATTGCACCTCGCTCATACAGTGATGGAAGCGCGGGACCCTCTTCTTCTGCATGGCCATGCTCCCCTCTGTGCACAAGCTGTTCTGTGCTACTGCACAGGTGTGGGCTGTTATTGCACCTGCGCTCATACAGTGATGGGAGCACGGGACCCTCTTCTTCTGCATGGGCATGCTCCCCTCTGTGCACAAGCTGTTCTGTGCTACTGCACAGGTGTGGGCTGTCATTGCAGTGGCACTTGTAAAGTGATGGGAGCATGGGACCCTCTTCTCCTGCATGGCTGTGCTCCCCTCTGTGCACAAGCTGTTCTGTGCTACTTCACAGGTGTGGGCTGTTATTGCACCTGCGCTCATACAGTGATGGGCGCACGGGACCCTCTTCTTCTGCATGGCCATGCTCCCCTCTGTGCACAAGCTGTTCTGTGCTACTGCACAGATGTGGGCTGGCATTGCACTTGCGCTCATACAGTGATGGGAGCATGGGACCCTCTTCTTCTGCATGGCCGTTCTCCCCTCTGTGCTCAAGCTGTTCTGTGCTACTGCACAGGTGTGGGCTGTCATTGCACCTGCGCTCGTACAATGATGGGAGCACGGGACCTTCTTCTTCTGCATGGCTGTGCTCCCCTCTGTGCACAAGCTGTTCTGTGCTACTGCACAAGTGTGGGCTGTCATTGCACCTGCACTCATACAGTGATGGGAGCACGGGACCCTCTTCTTCTGCATGGCCATGCTCCCCTCTGTGCACAAGCTGTTCTGTGCTACTGCACAGGTGTGGGCTGTCGCGCAACATAGTCGACAGATCCTTGTCAAAAATGTTCAGGGGGTCCCAGCACTGGTTCAGTGGCGGTAAGGAGGATTGGTTAAGTCTCTGGATTATCCAATTTTCCCTCTACTGAGGTAAGTATCTAACTTTTCCTTTTTTTCCCTTTAGAGGTACACTTTAAAGTGCAGCTGAAGACTGCGAATAGAAATGACGACACTGCTATTCCAAGGCACAGCCGGCGCCACCATAGGCGGTAATTGGAATTACGGCTATAGCGGCGCACAGGCAGTAACTTTGGCGCCGTCAAAAGATAGAGCTGAAGTTACTTATATAACACTATAATTCGGACGCCAGCAATTGCTGGAAGCCGAATTATTTCATTCCCCACTATCCACGGCGGCCTGGAGGGGGAATAGTATTTAAACCGGCCGGGAACTTGTGCAGCAGCAGGATCCGCCATATACCGGCTGTATCCTGCGCCCAAGTTTCCCGCGTTGATTCCTCTCGTACTCTAGAAATGAATCTATAGGAAAATAAATATATACCTTCCACTTCTGGTGTCTGGTGGTCTGTCTCTTATTGATTTTGCAGATACTGTCTACTCACTGCTCTTGTGACAGATTCATACAGAGCCGGGACAAGGTCCTCCAGCACCCAAGGCTGAGACACCAAAGTGCGCCCCTCCATCCCTCCCACCCCAGCCGTCACACACTGATTGCTATTAGACTAACAGGCGCCCCAGGGCCCCCAACACCTTAATCTCTAGTTATCGGGCTTGTAGTCACTTCCATGTATCTCCTTTTCTTATTTCTTTCTGCTTCAAACACAATTAGGAATGACAGTTGAATGAATTGTGCGCCCCCTCCTACACTGCGCCCCGAGGCTGGAGCCTCTACAGCCTATGCCTCGGCCCGGCCCTGGATTCATATTATTTAATCTAAATACAAACTGCATACCAGCAGTGGCAACTAGCACAGCATATGATAAATATAGCATCTTCTAATATGTTTACTATGTCCAAACCTTTCAAGTAATCAGCTGTATGGAAAAGCGGCGGGGGGATGGGGTAGCAACGTTAATTAGCTGAGTCATACCCACTTGTCATTGTCACAGTTTGTGTGACCAGAAGTGGAAGGGTGAACAGCTTTGGAGACTGAGGAGTCACCTACTACACCCTTCAGTATGCCAAGTCATTTTTGGAACAAAAGAAGGATAAGCCACCCTCAGGAGCCCTCCTGGAGGGATAGGTGTGTCATTTTGTCCCTTTCATTTCTAACTAGAGATGGGTTTTATTTAATCTCTTCCAATAAAAATCACAAACACCTGTTAAGCATCCCCATCAAATGCCAATATGAACGTGGCTTTAATGACTTTGACAAATGCAAAGAAAATCAATCACACCTTTAGCTGAAATTACTAACCTAGATTATATTCAATAATGGACTTGATAAACAAGAATCAATCAGTAGACAACGATAAAATGCATGTTTCTGTGCAGCTAGTACAAGTTCCTATTTCCTCATCGATACTACTGGCTTCCTGCAAGCTATTCCACAGCAGTAGTCTAGAAGAACAGAGGCTGTACTGTGACCTAATCAGGCCACACTACATAGAAAGCAGTCTAACATGTCATCCTCCTCAAAGAAGGCAGAGGCCAAACAGACATCTTCCTTGTTTGTCTATTCCTAAAAACGGCAATGCCTATATGTGGTCAAGCAACTGAAAATGTTCACCATTCTGGTGAACCTGTTAGGTAGCTGCCGACCTGCAGTATCCAGTGTATGAACGGGGGTGGAGAAACTGCTGAGGGGAAAGGGGGGTGCAAGGCTGCTCATACGCTAAGCCTGTATGCAGGGCCGTTTCTGGTCATTTTGGTGCCCCAAGCAGGGCACCTATTGTCCCCTCAGGAAGAGCATAGCCTATATTCATTAGTGAGGCACCAATAACAAATTGATAAGCTATATACAGAAATTTTGGCTCTTAAAATAAGTCTATAATGAAATTAGCTATTGCATATACATTTCATAAAGTAGTGTGTTAAAAGCTCTGTGGTGCCCCCTCCTGTAAGTGTCACTCCAAGCATCTGCCTTGTTTGTCTAATCCTAAAAACGGCAATGGCTATATGTGGTCAATAAACTGAAAATGTAGGAGAGTCTGGACATAATTTGAGATCTTTGTGCAGATAAGACACTCCAAATACTCCACAATATGTGTATTTAGATATCTGCCAGCTGTAGTACAAGATTTCCATTTAAATGATGTCTACAGTTACAGCTATGGAGTCCTGCGCTGGCCAGGTAGAAAATGGTCTCCATATAAGTGCCACTTCCTAGTCATAGGATATTATATAGAGAGTTTCACAGAGTTCATGGCTTCTGGATGTTGCAGGCACTGCTGTCAACTATAACTGATTATAATGTGCTACTCTGCTTTGACACTTTTCATTATGAGCTCTACTTCAATGTGTTATCACAAGATAGCACATTATAATCATTTTTCCATAGAAATGGGGAGCCAAGAAAGATAGCACTCGGGAATTCCACCAGCCGCGATCACGATCTCTTACAGTTAGAGCCGGCGTAAAACACGACACAAGTAAGAGTCATTTTTGAATTTCTGTAACAGAGGTCAATAAAATACAAATTTCTGTATGTTCTGTCATATTCTAAAGAATTCCACTGATCTCTATAGGAATCTTAAATGTCAGCATAACATGACACTATTCTCACTGTAGAGAAACTACAATCCTTTACATAAAAAAATCCATTTTATATAGTTCCTTGCTGTGTTATGCATTTCACATATAACGGGCCCAGACTCCGGGTGTTTTCCAAAGTATGGCATCCTTGCAAAGCCTTTAGATCTGCGCTGAGATTTATTCTGTGTAAATCTTCCAAGTGTGCCTCCAGAAGATAATCCATACATCTGCTGCACCCATTCAGATGTATAGCTCTGAACTCCATAAGGTTTTGGCTGCTGGGTTAAGCTTAAAGCACACGTTCAGGAATTGAGAATATACTGTATGTATGCATATACAGTGACAGACCCCTGTCCTAGACAGACATCCTGAAAACTAAACAAGCTGACACATCATTGCTTTCCAGCGGTTCTGGAGGTGTGTTTAGCTTTCAGGAACATCACAGAGATGATTTGCATATTCAGCAGTGATGCATTGTGGGATACCTCAGAGCTCACTCCAACCTGAATGATTGCTAATACCTTCTGTTTTAAAGGGACCCTGAGCAGTGATTACAAAATGAAATGGGGACTTACCTTAGGCTTCCCCCCGTCCCCCGGTGGCCTGCGAGGTCCCATGGTGTCCTCTGGGTTCCCTCTGTCAACCCTTTGGCAGCTCCGGTAGGTGTACGACTTTGGTAAAAGTTGTGCATGTTCAGTACAGGGCCCCGTCCGTCCACCACATGTGGCGTCATCAGGCACGTCACCGTAAGGGTCCACCCTGTGACCACGGAGGGGACCCAGAGGACACTGAGAGACCTCGCGTGCTACCGTGGGCTGGAAGAAGCCCTATGTAAGTCCCGATTTTATTTTTTAATCGCTGCTCAGGGTTCCTTTAAGAAGGCAAACTTCTGTTTTTCATATCATGTAAGTAAGAGGGATTGGGAGTTCTGGTTCACCATGAGCTTGCTGGGTACTCTAATCCTGAAAACTGCAACAATACTGCAGCCTGGTTCCATTGTGTCATCACACAGCACTCCAGGATGTGCATGATTGGCCTGGGTGGGACCTGGTGCCAAACATACAAATAACTAGGCTGTGTTTATTTTTTACTTTTTGTTCCTGAAAGAAACCATTCACTGGGATTACAGCCATAAAACTCATGCTTGGTAGAGAACAACTTCTGAGAGCAGGGGATAGATAAAAAAGGTCAATGGTTCATGAATGTTATCTTTGAGACACTTAATAGACTGCTATTGAGCCGATGCAATAAAACATTAAATCTACTTTCTAAATGTTTACATATAAAATAAAACCATGGGGTATCATAAAAAAGTAATTTATAGGAGTAGGAGGATAGATGCAATTGTTTATCTCTTCAGTTTATTTTCACCTCGAGTTCACTTAATGAATGACTTGAATGCATGACTTGCACTTATGCACATGCAAATACCAAATAATCCGGGTTTTGGGAATTACAAATCAACCCCTCAACCAAGGTGATTTGCTTGGGCCTTGCAGTTGGCAGGCTTTTGATGTGTGCAACTAGGAAGTACAGTGCTGCCCATAACTATTCATACCCCTGGCAAATTTTGACTTAAAGTTACTTTTTTTCTACCAGCAAGTAATTTTTTGAGAGGAAATAACATGGTGTCTCCCAAAAGATAATAAGACAATGTACAAGAAGCATTATTGTGGAAGAAAACATTTTACAGCTTTTTTTTACATTTGAGCAAAAAGTGTCCAGTCCAAACTTATTCATACCCTTCACAAACTGTCACAGTCTGTGGGAAAATCCAGAGTTCTATACCATTCCAAATAGTCCAAGCTGTTCTAAAGCATCCTAATTACCCTGATTAATTGGAAACAGCTGTTTTAATCAACTCAACAGGTGAAAAAAACAGCAGCTCTCTGGAATTGGTTTGTGTACTGTCATTTCTAAGACAAAGTAGCTTGTGAGGACCTGCGGCTGCGCATTGTGGCTGCTCACAAGTCTGGAAAGGGCTACAAGGCCATTTCAAAATGTTTTAAAGTTCGAGTGGCTACAGTGCAAAGTATTATTAAAAAATACAATATGTTCCATACTGTGGGAAATCTCAGAGGACGTGGTCAGAAGCCAAAAGTGACACCTGTGCTGGCCAAGAGGATAGTGAAAGAGGGGGAAAAGAATCCAAGGAACACCACCAAGGCCTTCCTGGTGAATGCGGGTGGCAATGTTTCAAGGCAGACAATCCAACAGACACTGCACACTGCTGGGTTCCATGAATGCAGACCAAGGAGGTCTTCTCCAGATAAGGTACACAAAAGCTTGTTTGGCCTTTGTGTTATGGTCAGATGAAACAAAAATTTAATTGTTAGGTCACAATGATATTTCCTTCATTTGGCATAAAAAAGGAGAAGCCTTCAACCCAAAGAACACCATCCCCCACTGTCAAACATGGTGGTGGGAACCTAATACTTTGGGGTGTTTTTCAGGCAATGGACCAGGGAACCTAATCACAGTAAACGGCACCATGAAATAAGAGCAATACATGAGGATTCTCAACGACAACATCAGGTAGTCTGCAGAGAAATTTAGCTTTGGGCACCAGTGGACATTTCAGCATGACAATTACCCAAAACACACAGCAAAAGTGGTGAGTCCTGACTTGAATCCAGCTGAGAATCTGTGGAGGGAGCTAAAGATCAGGGTGATGGCAAGAAGACCCTCCAACCTGAAAGATTTGGAGCTCATTGCTAAAGATGAATGGGCAAAAATACCTATGGAGACATGCAAAAAGCTGGTCTGCAATTATAGGAAGTGTTTGATTGCTTTAATCTAATCTAATTTAATTTTCTATTTATTATTGAGAAGGGTGAATAATTTTGGACTGGACACTTTTTGCTCAAATGTAAATAAAAGATGAAATTTTTTCCCCCCACAATAATGCCTCTTGTACATCGTCTTATTACCTTTTGGGAGACACCTATGTCATTTCCCGTCAAAAATGTACTTGCTGGTTGAATAAAAGTAACTTTAAGTAAAAATTTGCCAGGGGTATGAATAATTAGGGGCAGCACTGTATCTCTGGCACTACAGTCATAAGTTGTTCATCTTGAGAGAAAAAGCAGCCATACTCACTTTTTTCCCCCTTTTATTACAGGGTCACATTGCAGGTACTGCAGTGTGAACAATGCTCAGGCATCATTTGTTGTAGGGAAGGAGGCGTGTCTGAACTGCTAGGGGGCCCAAGATCATTTTGGGGTTCGGGGGAGGGCATAGGTGTGTGATTGAATTTTGAGTTAACTTAAAGCGGATCTGGGATGAAGAACTAACTATAACAAGTAACTTGTCCATATATCTTATCTAAACTTTAGATAGTTTACACAGCAAATCTGGCTGCATACAGCTTCAACAGAATATGATTATTTCTTCCTGTGATACAATGACAGGGGCCATATTCTGTTTGTAAATATTACACACAGGCAAGCTGCTCTGCATCTCCAGCCTTCAGCCTGTGAAAACCTAGTTCCCCCTCCTCCCTCCTCCCCTCTGCCTCTGAAATCTCTAGCTAGTAACACCTCCCCCTCCTCCTGCCCAGACAGAGCTCCGATAAGCCCTTGCTACTGTCTGAAAATGCCAAGGCACTCTGAAAAGCTGTGGTCAAGGCTTGTTTAGTTTATAGGGAATTAGATTATTAAAACAAAAAAGTATTTGGCTTGAGGAATGCCCTATAAACGATATGAAAGGAACACAATTATGCAATGAGTAAAAGTTTATCTCGGATCCGCTTTAAAAAGAGCAGTAAGGAAACTTTTGAAATGTTATGTCATGCATATGTTATGAAGTGCATTTGGGGAGGTAGTCCTCTTTGATAAGCTTAAACTAGAATCACACGCTAGATCATCATAAATGACGATCGTTCTTGGTCTTCACGGCAAAACTTATCATCAGTACAATGGTCGCAAGACAACACTTGATGATCTGTAGGGATGGTGAACAAGATGCTAATAATTCTGGTTTGCTTGCAGATTTGATGTATGTACATTGTATTCAGCTTGTATCTGAGCCAGTCAAATGCACTTCCTGACTTCAGTAGAGTCGCAGTTATCTGACACTGACAATGATCGACTGATGACACATAAGTGTGGTTTCTGGTTGCTTGAGACTCCGTGTTAAAAATAGGCCTAGCTAATACTGTACTATACCCCACTCTACATACATACCATGCACTCTGTATTACATGTTAAAATTCAATCATTGAAAGTATATGAACCTTGGGTGAGCCGTGGAAACCACAACAAGGCCCACAAACAGCCTAAGAAGTTGGCCTTCACCTCTGTGAGTACTGCCTGTGGTTGACACTGCTGGTTAGTTGAGTTATGGATAACCAGGACTCAAACAATTAACATGCAATCTATGGACAATCTCTAGTCATTTGTTACTTGACAGAACACTGTATGACAAATGTCAGATGATTGTATTGTTCTTCCAGCCACAGAGCACTGTAGACTCATCCACTGCTCGTAGTCCCCATCCCCTTTCCATGGAACAAAACCTGCACAGCGCTCATTCCTACTTTGTCATCTGGTGCAATCAATTAACAGTTGTCTCAAGTGACATCTGCTGAGTGTTTACAAGGCTTTAAAGGTCTCCTTTGAAAAGACCTGGAGATACTTCTAGGCGTCCAACCCACTCGTGCATCTATTTATAGCAGGTAGATAACCAGCCTGGACCTAATTAGAAGGAAAGCTGTGCCTTTTCACTTATTAGGGAGATATTACTGCTCCTGTTCCTATATTTCAGCACATAGGAGTCATTAGAATGCAGCAGGTTGCTGTCACAGTCACGACAGTCCCAAGTTGTTTATTAAACCACACCAGTTAAGATCTGAAGCAGAAAGTGCCATTTAACTGAGAACACTGAGCTCTCATCTGTCTGGCAAGCTCTCCGCTCCGTGCTGTGGCCTGGGGCGCACAATCGTGTCTGGACACCTCACAAATTATTCAGCAAGTTTGGGTGAGATGCTGTCAGTTGGCTCCTGCTGTGCAACTCCGAGAAGATGCTAAAAAATACCCTGATTTATGAGAGATGTCTTTCTTGACAGAAAGATTGATTCCGTGTGCTAAAATTTATGGGAGAAAGGAGATGCTATATAAATTGTGATGACAAGTTCATTGTTAGAGAAAGAATTTCACACGTATAAAAATATCTGCACTAAAGGCCAATTTCTAAACAAAGTATAAGCGTTAAATCTACTTATCATTCACTGCTCAGTGTTTAAGTTATGAAAACAGGTGCAGTGGCAAGTAAATACCAGGGACTACTGAAAGCACTTTGGAGTTTGAGGTTTCTGAATTTTGTATCCTTTCAAGGTTCAAATACTTCTCTGATGCTAAAATTCACAAGCTAAAACAATCTGTATTGGGTACTCCACAATAGGGTTTAACGGCATTTTAATAAAAGTTCCTAATGTGACTTAAAGAGTATTACTAAATGGGAATCACAAGCGCAAATGGCGCTGAATCGCAAGATTCTGCCCTCAAATCACGATTGCGGAGCCAAATGCAATTGCAGGCAAGCAGCGCTCCAAGCGCCGAGTGTGAACCTGCCCTAACAGGGGCAGATCGTAAATAGATTATAGGACACAGAGGCGCATGTTCTCTGCCCAATGACATACTTCTGTGTCCTTCTGGTGCTGCTGTCCCCTCAAAGCTAGCGAAAAGCTAGTGACAATCTGATTGTCGCCAGCCTCCTTTTGCCCTTCCAGCCGTCAATCACCTTGCTCCCCCCGCCTCCGTCAGCTTGCTCCCTGCCTCGCTCCCCTTCCTCCAATCAGCAGCTAAGTCATGACCCAGGAAATACTTCCGGTTCATGGCCATCTTGGATTTCCTCTGCCGATGATCGGAGATTACACCGGCTGCAGATGATGAACAGGGCCACGGAGAGCGGCGTGGAGCACCACCGATTCATCCGGGAGGCAGCGTGAAGCAGGCAGTATGTTTTTGTTTTTTTACTTTTTCATGCTGCCTCGGTTTCTCTTTAAAGTGGACCTGAACTCTCAGCTCTAAAAGATACGCAACAGCATAACCACCTTTAAAGAAAAACATTTCTTTGTTACAGCTAATATAAATCTCCAGTGCTTCTACCTCCTGCTTTCATGGAAGCAGACATATTGTTAACATGTTGTGCTTTCAAATGAACTTATCTGCCATGGCAGTCTGGTGACACAGGGGAGAGATCAAATTACAGTTGTGATTAGACACAGATGAGGGGGAATTGGACAGGCTAAAGGCTCTAAATACATACAGGGTGCATTTCTCTCTGTTTTACTGTCCTGCGCAAGAGTTCAGGTCCACTTTAACCACCCTGGCGTTCTATTAAGATCGCCAGGGTGGTGGCGCAGCAGTATATATATTTTTTTAAACCATGTAGCTAGCCTAGGGCTAGCTACATTATTTCCCCCTCCCGGCAGCGTCTTATTCACCTTTCCGATTGCTTCCGGCGCTTCCGGCGCATTAGCCCATCCGGAAATCCTGTTCTGAACGGGATTTCTTGGAGGGCTTCCCCCGTTGTCATGGTAATGATCGTGATGACGTCACCGACGTCATGCCGTTATCGGGAGTCCCGATCCACCCCGCAGCGCTGCCTGGCACTGATTGGCCAGGCTGCGCAGGGGTCTCGGGAGGGGGGGGGCCCCTTACGCGACGGGTAGCGGTGCATCGGCGGCGAGTGGCGGCGATCGTCCCCCACACGCAGCTAGCAAAGTGCCAGCTGCATGTTTAAAAAAAAATTTGTTAAAATCGGCCCAGCAGGGCCTGAGCGGCGCCATCTAGCGGTCATTGACGAGCTGAGCTCGTCCATACCGCTAAGATGGTTAAAGGACAACTGAAGTGAGAGGTGTACAGAGGCTCTCATATGTATTTCCTTTTAAACAATACCAGTTGCCTGGCTATGATCACATGCTTCTCCATGAGTTCTCCTAAGAATTGCCACCCCTACCCTTATTGTGTATACACACCAAAAAAAGTGTACCAAGCTTCTCCTACGTATGCATTTTTCATTTTCCAGCCTTTCCATTGACTTTAATGATATCCATTTCCATAGAAACAAAGTGGCAGTGTCATAGGAAAACACTGCACATGAATGCAGTATTGGGAATTCTTATATGGATTCACATAGATAGAAAAATACATGCACTTGTAAAATGCAAAATGCATGCATATTTACCTCAGAAATCCCCTGTGCTGCTGGTTAATTCTGCTAATCTGGCAGATACAATGGCTTGCAAAAGTATTCGGCCCCTTGAAGTTTTCCACATTTTCTCATATTACTGCCACAAACACGAATCAATTTTATTGGAATTCCATGTGAAAGACCAATACAAAGTGGTGTACACGTGAGAAGTGGAACGAAAATCGTACATGATTCCAAACATTTTTTACAAATCAATAACTGCAAAGTGGGGTGTGCGTAATTATTCATCCCCCTTTGATCTGAGTGCAGTCAGTTGCCTGATAAGTGCTAATGACTAAAAAGAGTGCACCTGTGTGTAATCTAATGTCAGTACAAATACAGCTGCTCTGTGAGGGCCTCAGATGTTGTCTAAGAGAATATTGGGAGCAACAACACCGTGAAGTCCAAAGAACACACAAGACAGGTCAGGGATCAAGTTATTGAGAAGTTTAAAGCAGGCTTAGGCTACAAAAAGATTTCTAAAGCCTTGAATATCCCACGGAGCACTGTTCAAGCGATCATTCAGAAATGGAAGGAGTATGGCACAACTGTAAACCTACCAAGACAAGGCCGTCCAACTAAACTCACAGGCTGAACAAGGAGAGCGCTGATCAGAAATGCAGTCAAGAGGCCCATGGTGACTCTGGACGAGCTGCAGAGATCTACAGCTCAGGTGGGAAACTATTAGTTGTGCACTGTACAAAGTTGGTCTTTATGGAAGAGTGGCAAGAAGAAAGGCATTGTTAACAGAAAGCATAAGAAGTCCCATTTGCAGTTTGCCACAAGCCATGTGGGGGACACAGCAACCATGTGGAAGAAGGTGCTCTGGTCAGATGAGACCAAAATGGAACTTTTTGGCCAAAATGCAAAATGCTATGTGTGGCGGAAAACTAACACTGCACATCACTCTGAACACACCATCCCCACTGTCAAATATGGTGGTGGCAGCATCATGCTCTGGGAGTGCTTCTCTTCAGCAGGGACAGGGAAGCTGGTCAGAGTTGATGGGAAGATGGATGGAGCCAAATACAGGACAATCTTGGAAGAAAACTTCTTGGAGTCTGCAAAAGACTTGAGACTGGGGCGGAGGTTCACCTTCCAGCAGGACAACAACCCTAAACTTAAAGCCAGGGCAACAATGGAATGGTTTAAAACAAAACATATCCATGTGTTAGAATGGCCCAGTCAAAGTCCAGATCTAAATCCAATCGAGAATCTGTGGCAAGATCTGAAAACTGCTGTTCACAAATGCTGTCCATCTAATCTGACTGGGCTGGAGCTGTTTTTGCAAAGAAGAATGGGCAAGGATTTCAGTCTCTAGATATGCAAAGCTGGTAGAGACATACCCTAAAAGACTGGCAGCTGCAATTGCAGCAAAAGGGGGTTCTACAAAGTATTGACTCAGGGGGCCGAATAATTACGCACACACAACTTTGCAGTTATTGATTTGTAAAAAATGTTTGGAATCATGTATGATTTTCGATCCACTTCTCACATGTACACCACTTTGTGTTGGTCTTTCACGTGGAATTCCAATAAAATTGATGCATGTTTGTGGCAGTAATGTGACAAAATGTGGAAAACTTCAAGGGGGCCAAATACTTTTGCAAGCCACTGTATCATTGTGCATCACCTAACGCTGCCATTGAGAGCCTTGGTATGTGTCGGACTGCTTCACTGCTGTGCTGCTCCTTCCTGGCCATACATACGAGTTTCTGAAATATGCCTATTTGGACCCGTAAAAGTATTTGGAAAACACTGGCCTGAAATACTTATAGAGAGACATATGGAGGCTGCCATATTTATTTCCTTTAAATAATACACTTTACCCAGCTGTCCTGCTGATCTAAAGGCCCATACACACGTCTGATTTTCGTGAACGACGGGTCGTTTGAACGTCCCGTTGTTCAGTCGTTCGCCCGCTAAATCGGCCGTGTGTACAGACTGTCGTTCGCGTGATAAGACTCAGTCTTATCACGCGAACGACAGTCTGTACACACGCCCGATTTAGCGGGCGAACGACGGGACGTTCAAACGACCCGTCGTTCACGAAAATCTGACGTGTGTATGGGGCTTAATACGCTTAGCCATAGACCCTGAACAAGCATATGCAGATCAGGTGTTTCTGACAAAATTCGGACAAGATTAACTGCATGCTTGTTTCAGGTGTGTGATTCAGACGCTAGTACAGCCAAAAAAGATCAGCAGGATGCCAGGCAACTGGTATAGTTTAACCCTCCTGGCAGTATGAAAATTTCCGCCAGGAGGCAGCGCAGCAGTTTTGTTTTGTTTTTTAAAATCATGTACCGAGCCCTGGGCTCGCTACATGATAGCCGCTGCTCAGCGGCATCCCCCCGCCCGCTTCGATCGCCTTCGGCGATCTCCGATCAGGAAATCCCGTTTAAAGAACGGGATTTCCTGGAGGGCTTCCCCCGTCGCCATGGCGACGGGGCGGGATGACGTCAGCGATGTCATTGGGAGTCCCGATCCACCCCTCGGCGCTGCCTGGCACTGATTGGCCAGGCAGCGCACGGGGTCTGGGGGGGCGCGCGCCGCAACGGATAGCGGCGATCGGGCGCGGGGCGGCGGCGATAGGTGTGCTGGCGCAGCTAGCAAAGTGCTAGCTGCGTCCAGCAAAAAAAAAATTATGTAAATCGGCCCAGCAGGGCCTGAGCGGCACCCTCCGGTGGCTTACCCCGTGTCACACACGGGGTTACCGCTAAGGAGGTTAAAAGGTAATAAATATGGCAGCGTCCATATCCCTCTCACCTTTAACAATTGGGATGCTACCGCTTTACACTGCAACACAAAGTCACCTGCATTGCAGCTTTGACCCCATTTATACACCGAATAAGACTCTTTATAACACTCTTAAACTAACACTCTTTAAAAATACAGTATATACTTTATAAGAGAGTGCAATATTGGAAAAGCCCCAGTTTAAAAAAATGGGACTGAAGCAGACCACACACTAAATCATTTTTGGAATTGATTAAATGTTTGATTCTCTAAGGAAATTAAAAGGAACAAAAATCTATCCAACACTGAGAATTCAAATGATTGATGTCTGCTGACTAATTGAATGTATTCAGACATATATGCATAGAGTCCTATTTCCATAATTTTCAGTTATTACATAGAAAAAAAAACTGGCTGAAAGATTTGAAAGGCTAAAGGCAAACATTTCACAAAAGAAAAAGTATTCAGTGATTGCTGCAATGATGGCAATATACTTTACTGTTACCTACGTTACTCCTACATAGGATTCATAACTAACAAAAATAAAATAATTTGCAATAGATGTCCTTTAAATATCTATCAAAAAGTGGTAAATTATGCTCCAAAATGCAAATGCCACTCAGATTTCAGCAGAATTGAATGAATAGAACACAGTGCATGGATGTGTACTAACGGATTTCACAATAGCACATGTAAACTGAGTTGAATCATCAATGACTCATTAACGTTGACCAGCTAATGCATAATTTGACCCGTTCAAGCATCACTCTGGGAAACTGAGCTGATGTCTGGAGTGCTCCCAGTTTCTACCAGTAGCAGAAGAGTATTGTACCGTGTTACCCATCATTAAAAGCAAGACGTTTTGAATCAGGATGATACCATTTATTAGCTAACTTATAAGAATAAGAGTAAGCTTTCGGCTGTGTAGCCTTCATCAGACTCAATCCTCTTACTACCAGGTGATTCCAGTTTCCAACTTGTAAGGAAAAAAATCATAGTGACTGACTTAGTAAAGACAAGACATAGGACATTAATATTGCACTTTTCTCTGGCGGACTCAAAGCACCAGAGCTGCAGCCAATAAGGCACTCTCAGTAGGCAGTAGCAGTGTTAAGGAGTCCTGCCCAAGGTCTCCTTACTGAAAGACGCTGGCTTACAGAACAGGAAGAGCCAACATGTGAACCCTGGTCTTCTGTGTCAGAGGCGGAGCCCTCAAAGTGAACTTAAATTGTAGAAAAAAATGAGTTTAACTTACCTGGGACTTCTACCAGCCCCCTGCAGCGACCCTGTGCCTGTGATGTCACTGAATGATCCTCTGGACTCCGCAGCATCCTTCTTTCTTCTGAGTGTGCGGCCCTGGTCCACGCGCCTCGTGATCACGCTCCTGTGAATGGGACCGTTTTGTGCATGTGCAGCACAGGAAGATATCCACTGCGCATGCACAGAAAATGTGCGCGGCCAGTGCCGTGCATGTGCAGTGACCGTCGACTCGCCAAGTTGCCCATTCGGAAGAGAGGCATTGTCAAGGATTGGAAGATCCCTCAGTGGCAGCGTGGGCACAGGACGACTGCAGGGGGCTGGTAGAAGCCCCAAGTAAGCTAAACTCTTTTATTCTTCGGTTAAGGTTCCCTTTAACCGCTGCACTACCCAGCACCTTCACTACATTGGCAGAAATATAAAACAGCTGTGCTGGGTCCTGTATTTTAGTGAGAGACTTGCTATCCTAATTATTCTAGCCCAGAGAAATTGCTTGTAAAACAAGTACAGCCACAACTAGATTATTCATGTTATGATGTGTATGAGCAGAATTCATAAGTAAATAGTTGAAAAGAAAATTGGATTTCTCTGCTGCCTATGAATTATATAATGCACTATAATATTACTGTCATTTTAATCTTTTTAAGTGCTTCATGTATTGCTGAGCAACAGATTAATTTACAAATAATGCTCTCTCCAGTTAATGGTGCCATAAACTTCAGAGATTTGTTAAATGTGTAGGTAACAGCAGTCTGCTTGCAGGGAGAGCCCTTAATTGGCTATTTAATGTAGGCTCGACTGCGCACGCATGCTTTCCTTAGCAGAACAGAGCAGTGGCAAGGGAGTGCATGGCTGTATTACAATGAACCTATAGGTGAAGGGGTATTAACTCATATTGTTTACAATGAGACTTGAGATACCTGCTGAGGTACTGCTGAGTTCTCTTCCCCCTCTCCTTTTTTTTCCTTCCTCCTCGGTCTGGTAAGTTTTCAAACCCCCCCCCCCCCCCCCCCACACTCTCTCTCTCTCTCTCTCTCTCTCTCTCTCAAGGTAAAAGCCAGACAGACTTAGCTCTCTTCATTCATAAATATTACTAGTAATGATAATATACGATAGATGCTGTGTGTTGACATGAGTTACAGCACTAACATATTATGAATGTTAGCTCATTCATTTTGTTTTGTTTTGAATACTATATCAAAATAAAGTTTTACGGTAGGATAACAAAGGATTGCTTTCTTAAAACAGAAATATTTAAAACAGATTGCTTTCTTAAAACAGAATATGCGATAAGTCAGGTTGGAGTGAGCTCCGTCCCCCCGCGCATCTCTGCTGAAATATGCAAATTATCCATTGTCGTCCCTGTGAGCTAGCCACACCTCCAGATCCACTGGAATGCAATGATGTGTCAGCTTATTAATATTACAGAGCCACAATAATCCTACATGCACAGACTGTTTCAGGTTGATTGATCCTCATCAGTGCATGGCATGGATGCATCTGGCTCTATGGGGTAGGACTTGAGGTAGGATAGAATGGAGAAGGTTAAATACTCTGTTCTGTTTTTTTATGGCTGTGTTCCTGTGTAGGGATTGTCGTCACCTCCTAGTGACACCTAAATGATTTGTGAGCGGAATTTCCTATCCTTACCATGTCCTGGGTTTGAATCTCGGTTCTCCCTGTTCAGTAAGCCAGCACCTATTCAGTAGGAGGCCATGGGCAAATCTCCCTAACACGGCTACTGCCTATAGAGCGCACCCTAGTGGCTGCAGCTCTGGCGCTTTGAGTCCCCCAGGAGAAAAGCGTGATATAAATGTTCTGTGTCTGTCTGTCTGTCCTCACAGCCGGTAAAAGTTGGATGCAAGTTTTACGTGTTTGCTTGAACCTGTAACACCTTACAACATTACGCCTTATCGTTTTCTGCCTTATTCATATGCATAGAATGCATGTGTGTGTTTGTGCCAAATCTCTCGGCACTGGTGGGGCAATCCCAGGGGCTGAGACCTGCTGGCTACTAGGTAGCAAAGATGTATGTTTCCCGCTAGGGTGGCGTCCTATCATCCCTTGTTGTGTGCTCTAAAGAAAAACTGGTGCCACTGAGACATCACGCCTTGGGAAAACCCTCAGCTACCACAGGTGACAGAGCCATCAGAACCTAATAGATCCATAAGAGCACAATCAAGATATATGTATACATTTTTTATGGTATATTTATAGTATGCTTTTAAAAATTATGTTTCTGTACTATAGGATAGTTTTGTACATTTAACACCCCATTTAAAGGAATGTAAGGGTCTGTTAGGTGCATAAAAGGAAAACATTCTAATAAACGATAAATCAGCTGGCCTAGAAATATACTAATGTATATAACTTTAAGAATAATGGACTAATCTATACATAGCTGTCACGATTGTGGAACTTTCCCCGTGATCAGCGCACAACGCGTGCGCTGACACGGCGGAGATCCTCCACAAGCGTATAATTTGCAGGAACCCAGCAAAAGGTGCTACGCACCTGTAGAGGGAAATTCCTGTCGGCAGATGGCGCTGGGGAGTGCAGAGGAACCAATCCTCTGTACCTCCACAAGTGCCAGACAGGAATTGTACGAAGCGCAGAACGCAATCGCAAGAGAGGCGATTGCGAATGAGATTGAGCAAAAGGGATAGGTTGTATGTGTGTGCGCCAATCCAGTCGCCACTCCGCGACCGCGCACACACAACAGCAGATACGAAATAGGAACGCGATCGCGAGAGGTGCAATCGCGAGACGTGACACAAGGCAGAACAGAATAGAATATGAGGGTAGCAAAGGCACAGCAAATACAATAAGGAGATATGGAAAACAACAACGCTAGCTAACCGCGAACACCGCACTCATTCGCAACAGTGCACGCGGTTATGCGCGATCTCCACGTGATAAGCACAATAGAGACAAGCACGCCTAACTAACCATAAACAGACAAACATGAAACAGGGGACGCGAGCGCTTGCTTAACGGTTACCTCACCGAGCCTGTGGCAAGCGCAGCGGACAAGACAGACACACGAAAAACAAGAACTAGGCAGGAAGGATCCACCGCTCTTCCGCCAGAGCAAGTGTGATCCAAGCAGGAACACAGATCAGAAAGATCCACAGCCGCTAACGCTAGCGGCTAGTGCGATCTCAGCAAGACAGAACGATTCGCTATCAACCGCCGCTGGTGACAGCGCAATCGCGACCGACAAGACAGAACAGAAGGATCCCCAGCGCTCGCACAAAGTAGCTAGCGCGATCCCAGGAGACAGAACAGAAGGATCCCCAGCGCTAGCACAAAGTAGCTAGCGCGATCCCAGAAGACAGAACAGAAGAGATAGCTGGTAGCAACCGCTGCACCAGCTATACTCCAAGAACATAGATCAGAACCATTTCCTGTCAACCACCATAGGGACAGGACAATGGCAAACAGGCAAGACAAGACAAAACAGGCAATACAGATAATACAACCTGACTGGGCTAGAAGGGGAGCCTAAAGCAACCCCCAGGAATTAACTATACTAGATAGCAATGGCTGACACTCCAGCAGTGTCCATCAGGAACTGAGCATGGAAGGGAAATGACCAGCGAAGCATTCTGGGAAACATAAAGCTCTTATAGTGCCAGTCATCAAAGAAGGCAGGTAGGGGATTTGCATAACGAATGTATGCAAATTCCCCAGCAAGAGAACAGAACAGAAACTTGCAATGGAAAGACAGGTCTCTGTTCCAGAGACCTGCAGCCCACAGACTAGAGGAATGGACAAACAGCTGTCTGCCTGTGCAGCCAGCTGAGCGGATCATCACAGTACCCCCCCTTCTAGGGATGGATTCCAGACATCCCTCAAGACTGGTAACATCACAAAACTCTAACTGAAGACTCATGAAGGTCAGGACAGCCCGACAAGGCCCAATTCCAGAGTCAGTCCATCCGAAACCGACCTCATCAGAAGCAGAAGCCACCGAAACATGCCCATCAGCACTGCAAGTCTCAGCGCAACACCCATCAGGACTGTGGACACCAGAGAAGAAGCCATCGACACCCTCCAGACAATACCCACCACCTTCCAAGGAGCGTCCAAGAATACCAAACCTGCCGCAATACCTGTTCGAAGTGTCCCTTACAACACCAAAACCATTGCTGATCGCATTCAGGGCACCAAGCAAAACTTTTTCCGGAATCTCCCAGAACGCCTTGAAGCTCCGCAGAGATCCCAAGAAGCCAGAACGCTCACCAGGCTCACATGGAGAACCACCAAGAACCCCTATGGAACCTATGATCATTCCAGACTCAAAATTAGCAGGACACCCATCAAGATCAGGACTTTCAGGGACCACTTCTGGGCATGCAAGCAGGCAGGCTATATCAGAACATGTCTCCACAGAGGAAGCATCTGAGTACGCTGGTAACCGAGGCACACTTGGGCTTTCTGGGTCACAGAGCACATCGGGGTACACTAGTACAGGAGAAACCTCAGGACATGTCGGGGAACTGCCAACCTCAGAGTCCGACACGACAAGACCAAAACCAGTACCGGGCAGAAAATCATCACGAGTAAAGATCACAGGTACTGGTCTTTCAAAAGAAGACTCGGATTCAAATTCAGAATTTTCTGTAACTGTAATATCATCATTGACTACACATGAATGAAGCTCCACAAGAGCTGCAAAAGTAGTCAGCAAGGCAGCAATGCCTATTGAAGTGGGCAACACCTCAGAAGGACCTGGGGGGCAGGAGACATCTCCCACAAGTTCTGCACCCCTTGGGAGGAACTCGGAGACCTTTAGATCATCGAACAAGACCTCAGGAACATCATTTTTCAAGTTGTCTAAGAAGGATTCTGTACTATCCATGTTACAGGGCAAAACTGGAACTTTATTTTGAGAACAGGGCAGATGTCCCAGGGAAGGTTCCACCATAAACTGAGACTGAATGTCATCATCATGAGTGGAACGTACAGGAATATTCACTGGACCACACACTGACTCCCTAACTTTAATCTCACTGCACCCAGAACTCTGCGTAGTAGTCAAACTAGCTTGCAATTCCAAAACTGCAGAAAGACAGGTAAAAATAGCAGCAATACCTAGACGAGCCTCTAGGGGCAGGGCAGGAGATATTGTACAAGGCAATATTGACTCATCCAGAGTACTGGGTGGAGAGTCAATACTTTCTTCAGAATCAGACTCGCAAATGTCAATGCAAGTGGACATCATGCCTTCATTCATGGTACAGGGCAGGTTCAGAGAAAGCTTCTCTGGACAAGGCAAAGAAGCTTCAGCATCAGATTCGCAAAACCGAAGCGCTGTCTCATTCTTAGATTCGGCTAACAATGTCGAATCCGAGGAGTCAGAATGCAAAATTTGCGGATCCAAGATCGCTTTAGGTTGCGAAACTGGCGCTTCCATATCGCAAACTTCCGCGATCTGCGGAGCAGACTGCAAGGCATCTAGGACAGAAACACTGGAGCAACTGTCATCAGGCAACAGGCCTGCACGGGTGTGAACAGGGTGAGACAGAGACTCATTTGCAGAAGAAATGGCGACATCAACAGGATAAACTTTATTAGGCATAATAATTTTACTTTTGACGCTGCATAGTCGAGAAATTTTCCCCATAGCAGGGTCACAGACGGAAGATCTCAAAGATCTGTTTCTAAATGACAAAGGATCCCACACATCCTTGTGGAAACCGGCAGACTCATGCCGATCACAATCTGCAGGAACATCCGAGAAACAGGCATCAGATCGCACAGATTCAAACTGCACACTGTCATTCATTTCAGATTGCACAAAGTCAAGACTCTCATGCTTTACCCCAGAAAGGCAGGAACAATCATCCGACAACGATGTCTCTTTATTGGAATCAATTGGTTGGTGTGTGTGCAACTCATCCAAAATCGTTTGCCATACATAGATCACCAGATCCACATCATCCTTGTCACATTCATCGGAATCAATCAGAAGGTACATAGAATCGAGACAAGCATTCAAGACATCTTCGCTTTTTGCGATGTAAAAATCGCAAAAGGCTTTCCAATCAAAATCGAATTCTTCCAGCAAGGCCCCAATATCCCAGGAAGCAAATGGGGGTTCAAACAGGCCAGTATCCAAATAATCTCCATAGGGGTGGAGTTCAGGAACAAGAACAGATTTTTTAACTGCTTTAATGTAGTGTGCGATCCTACCTATAGCAGGATCCACATAAGCTTTGGATTGGGGCAAAAAAACTGAAAACTGATCAGCAGATGCATTATAAACATCATTATCATACTGCATGGTTTTGCCCATTTCAGACTTGACAGAAATAACCTCTTTATTTGTGGTTGCTAGGGGCAACGGATCTTTCCGCTGGGAAGCCTTCCTAGATCTTTTACGTTTAGACTTAGAGGCTTTGGATGGCTGCTTTATGGATGAAAGAGTAGATGGAACAGCTGATTGAGCTGCTGACAACAACTCATTAAGGGGGTATGGTAATTGAGGTAATCTCAGCCAATTGTGAATTAAAAAGGCCAAGAATTCCAGGGGTCTTTGACTCAGGGTGGTATGATTTAACACATCATAACCCCACATTGACATTTCGCCCCCCAACAGAATGTAGACCATTTGGGGGGCCCAGGTAGACACTGGGGTGCATTGGAATTCAGGGTTCGCTAACAGTTTCGTACACTCAGACAAAAATTCGTCTGCTGATTCAGGTTCAAGTTTTTTAAATCTCTTAAAGGTACAAGAGCCATATTCGACAAAATCGTACAAATCGGAAATTCCGTCTACACTGGGGTTTTGGGTTTGGCTGGTCATTCTGTCACGATTGTGGAACTTTCCCCGTGATCAGCGCACAACGCGTGCGCTGACACGGCGGAGATCCTCCACAAGCGTATAATTTGCAGGAACCCAGCAAAAGGTGCTACGCACCTGTAGAGGGAAATTCCTGTCGGCAGATGGCGCTGGGGAGTGCAGAGGAACCAATCCTCTGTACCTCCACAAGTGCCAGACAGGAATTGTACGAAGCGCAGAACGCAATCGCAAGAGAGGCGATTGCGAATGAGATTGAGCAAAAGGGATAGGTTGTATGTGTGTGCGCCAATCCAGTCGCCACTCCGCGACCGCGCACACACAACAGCAGATACGAAATAGGAACGCGATCGCGAGAGGTGCAATCGCGAGACGTGACACAAGGCAGAACAGAATAGAATATGAGGGTAGCAAAGGCACAGCAAATACAATAAGGAGATATGGAAAACAACAACGCTAGCTAACCGCGAACACCGCACTCATTCGCAACAGTGCACGCGGTTATGCGCGATCTCCACGTGATAAGCACAATAGAGACAAGCACGCCTAACTAACCATAAACAGACAAACATGAAACAGGGGACGCGAGCGCTTGCTTAACGGTTACCTCACCGAGCCTGTGGCAAGCGCAGCGGACAAGACAGACACACGAAAAACAAGAACTAGGCAGGAAGGATCCACCGCTCTTCCGCCAGAGCAAGTGTGATCCAAGCAGGAACACAGATCAGAAAGATCCACAGCCGCTAACGCTAGCGGCTAGTGCGATCTCAGCAAGACAGAACGATTCGCTATCAACCGCCGCTGGTGACAGCGCAATCGCGACCGACAAGACAGAACAGAAGGATCCCCAGCGCTCGCACAAAGTAGCTAGCGCGATCCCAGGAGACAGAACAGAAGGATCCCCAGCGCTAGCACAAAGTAGCTAGCGCGATCCCAGAAGACAGAACAGAAGAGATAGCTGGTAGCAACCGCTGCACCAGCTATACTCCAAGAACATAGATCAGAACCATTTCCTGTCAACCACCATAGGGACAGGACAATGGCAAACAGGCAAGACAAGACAAAACAGGCAATACAGATAATACAACCTGACTGGGCTAGAAGGGGAGCCTAAAGCAACCCCCAGGAATTAACTATACTAGATAGCAATGGCTGACACTCCAGCAGTGTCCATCAGGAACTGAGCATGGAAGGGAAATGACCAGCGAAGCATTCTGGGAAACATAAAGCTCTTATAGTGCCAGTCATCAAAGAAGGCAGGTAGGGGATTTGCATAACGAATGTATGCAAATTCCCCAGCAAGAGAACAGAACAGAAACTTGCAATGGAAAGACAGGTCTCTGTTCCAGAGACCTGCAGCCCATAGACTAGAGGAATGGACAAACAGCTGTCTGCCTGTGCAGCCAGCTGAGCGGATCATCACAATAGCACTGTATAAATGTAGATATCACTCCATCCACACCCAAGTGGACCAAATCCTTCTGGATTTACCATAGCACTTATACTGACAGCCGTGTACAACTCAAGGCTTTCCAAAATAAAGAGATACAGTTATAAATTGCTATTCCATCCAGAGACAACCAAGGATGGAGCTTCAAAGCAGCCATATCAGCTGATGTGTATTTAAAATATGGATCTCTTTGTAAGTAATTAAGTTGATTAATTGGGAAAAAAAAGAAAAGAAATGTACCATGTAGAACCAGGGTTGGACTGGGACACTAAGGGCCCACCGAGGAAGTTTCAGCCTGGGCCCCCCCCCCCCGCCCCCCCACATCCCATTTTGGCCTCACATACACATGTACTCTAGAAATTTTGCATGATTTTATGGTAGGGAATAGATTATAAACACTTCTGAGGACAGTCTCCAATAGGGACATGTCCACATGCGGCAGCAAAAATTAATGAGTGTCGCCACGCACTGGAACATCGGCGTGGTCATGATGGGTCATGGGCAGACTTTAAAAAAAAAAAAACACACAAAATAAGTAGCGGTGTTATTCACAGAGATTAGGTCTGACCAGATACATTTTAGATAAAATCATCAAGTAGTTACATGCCTCATAATTCATCAAGTAGTCAAATGGCAGCAGATTTTCCGACAAAATGCAATCAGATTGGCGGCAGATATCCGCACAAAATGCAATTAAATTGGCAGCAGATATCCCCACAGAATGCAAACAGATTGGAGGCAGATATCCCCACAGAATGCAATCAAATTGGCGGCAGATATCCCCACAAAATGCAAACAGATTGGCGGCAGATATCCCCACAGAATGCAAACAGATTGGCGGCAGATATCCCCACAAAATGCAATCAAATTGGCGGCAGATATCCCCACAGAATGCAAACAGATTGGCGGCAGATATCCCCACAGAATGCAAACAGATTGGCGGCAGATATCCCCACAAAATGCAATCAAATTGGCGGCAGGTATCCCCACAAAATGCAATCAAATTGGCAGCAGATATCCCCACAAAATGCAAATAGATTGGCGGCAGATATCCCCACAAAATGCAATCAAATTGGCGGCAGATATCCCCACAAAGTCAGGTCCCCTGTTAGCGGGGGCCCCCATGCTGAAAGGGGGTGCAGTGGGCACAGAGCGGCAGGGAGGGGGGAAGCTTCCCCCCCTCCCTCACCTGGAGCTCCCCCCTCCCTCACCTGGAGCCCCCCCCCCAGTTTAGGTAGGCAGGTCACAGGTGTCCCCAGTTAGGTAGGTCTAATATCCCCCCCAGCTTGGTAGGGGGGGGGGCAGTGGGCACACAGAGCGGCGGGGAAGCTTCCCCCCCCCCCCCCTCACCTGGAGGCCCCCCCCCCGTTTAGGTAGGCAGGCCGCAGTCACAGGTCACAGGTGTCCCACAGCGCAGGAAGGGGGGAAATTGGGCACACAGAGCGGTGGGGAGGGGGGAAGCTTCCCCCCCTCCCTCACCTAGGGGCCCCCCCTTCCGCGCTCCCCCTTCCGCACTCCCCCTCCCTCCAAAATCTCAGCCAGCGGGTCTCTGTCTCTCCTGCAATGCACTGACCAATCACGCTCTTGCAGTACTTCCTGTAAGAGCGTGATTGGTCAGTGCATTGCAGGAGAGACAGAGACCAGCCAGCGGCACGCAGAGCGATGGATCTCCTCTGATGACTGATGTCTTCATGCCGGTAAAGCTATTCCCCGCTCGCTGCCGCTGGCTGAAATTTTGGAGGGAGGGGGAGTGCGGAAGGGGGGGCGCGGAAGGGGGGCCCCTAGGTGAGGGAGGGGGGGGGAAGCTTCCCCCCTCCCCGCCGCTCTGTGTGCCCAATTTCCCCCTTACCTGCGCTGTGCCGGCTCTAGGAGAAGAGGCCCAACGATGGAATCATCGGCAGTTCGGTGGGTCAGTCCGAGGCTGTGTAGAACTATCCTAAACTTTTAATAGTCATATTTAAAGGACTTGTGCCGTCCATCCACCCCCTGGTCACCCGACCCTCACCCATCTGGGCACTGAAATCAGGTTTGCTTATTTGTATACGCTGTATTGTGTGATACTACTTCTGGCAGAGCGGTAATAAAGCAATTTAAAGAGACAGTGCCTGGGCTAACCTTTGTGTACTGATACTTAAAGGACCGCCATTGTGAAAAATAGTGCAATTTAAAATTCATGTGCATGCATGTTTCAGAATAAAATGCGCTAGAAATTACTTTTCTCCTTTCTTGCAGTCACTTACTGGTAGGCAGAAAAAATCTGACAGATCTGACAGGATTTGGGATTCTCAGGGTTTCCTTCATTTTCAAAAGCACTTACTGAATGTCAGTTGCTTAGTTTAACTGCCAAAAATAGTGTGCAGGAAAGTAGGGAGGCCATGTAGAGCTTTTTTTTTTTTTTAAAGTGACTCCGAGCACCTCTCATGGGCATGCCTTTAAGACTCCAAACAGTACTGCTAAGTACTTAAAGGGAACCTTAACTGCGGATAGGAAAAAAAGTTTCACTTACCTGGGGCTTTCCCAAGCCCCCTGCAGCCGTCCTGTGCCCTCCCAGCTCCTCAAGTGTCATCCGCTCCCCCGCTGCGACTTAGTTTCGTTTTTGGCAACTGCCAGTCGGCTCCCGGCAACGTGTTCGCCTTCCCCGCTGTGAAGCACGTCATGCAAGCGTACTTCGCCTGCACATGACGCGCTTCACAGCGGGGAAGGCGAACAATAGGACGCTTGCCGGGAGCCGACTGGCAGTTGCCAAAAACTAAACAAAGTCACAGCGGGGGAGCGGATGACACTTGAGGAGCTGGGAGGGCACAGGACGGCTGCAGGGGGCTTGGGAACGCCCCAGGTAAGTGAAACTTTTTTTTCCTATCTGCAGTTAAGGTTCCCTTTAAGTACTTTGCAGTATTGTTTGGAGTCTTAAAGGCATACCCATTAGAGGTGCTCGGAGTCACTTTAAGTTTTAAAGAATAAAGAAAATAGTGAGAAAGAAAAAATGGGTTGTTAGATTTTGGGCTGGTGCACACTACAAGAGCTTTTCTATGCGCTTTGTGATTTTAAAAGCTCTTGCTAATGATATCCTATGTGTGTGTTCACACTGGAGGGATGTGATTTTGTAAAAATCCCCCATAGCATTGCATTAGCAAGAGCTTTTAAAATCTCTACCATTTATAAAGCTCTTGTAGTGTGAGTCAGTCCTTTTACTGCCTCCTGTAAGCAACAGCGACATAGGAGAAAAGTAATTTCTAGTGCATTTTACTCTGGAAGAAATGTATTTTGGTGACAGTGGTCCTTTAAAATTGTATTTTATTTCAGAGTAAGTAACATGAAGTCACACTGAGCAATGCAGCTGTTACGCGGTGATACGAAATAGGGTAAGGAGCGTCTCACACATCCCCACAATACAGAAATAGCAGATCCTAATGCTCTATTGTGGACACACGATTCAATTCCCCCTCCATGGAGTGACCTCTTCTAAGGAAGGGAGGGACTGGAAGAGTGGTGGCATTGCCTTAAAGGAATACTGTTAGGGGGGTGGGGGGAAAATGAGCTGAAGTTACCCGGGGCTTCTAATGATCCCCCGCAGACATCCTGTGCCTGCGCAGCCACTCCCCAATGCTCCGGCCCCGCCTCCGGTTCACTTCTGGAATTTCAGACTTTAAAGTCTGCAAACCACTGCGCCTGCATTGCCGTGTCCTCGCTTCCCCTGATGTCACCAGGAGCGCACGGCGCAGGCACATACCATACTGGGCCTGCACAGTACGCTCCTGGTGACATCAGCGGGATCGAGGACACGGCAACGGAGGCGCAGTGGTTTGCAGACTTTAAAGTCTGAAATTCTAGAAGTGAACCGGAGGCGGGGCTGGAGCATTGGGGAGTGGCTGCGCAGGCACAGGATGTCTGCGGGGGATCATTAGAAGCCCCGGGTAAGTTCAACTAATTTTCCCCCGACCCCCTACAGTATACCTTTAAAGAGGAACGGTCACGAAAATCTTAAAATTTAAAATGCATACAAATAAGAAGTACATTTCTGACATTACTGACAGGTTTTGGGCTAGTCCATCTCTTCATAGGGGATTCTCAGCATGGCCTTTACTCTTTATAAAGACATTCCCTGAAAAAGTTTTAAACGATGAAGCTGGCCAGCCTCCTTGCTCACCGTAAACTTCTTTGGCAGTTGGACTGAGCAACTGCCATTCACTAAGTGCTTTTAAAAATAAAGAAAACCCTGAGAACCCCAATGGGAAGATGGGCTAGTCCAAAATCTGGTCGGTAATGTCAAATTTCTACTACTTACTGTAAGTGACAGCAACATAAAATAAAAGTAATTTATGGATCATTTTACTGTGTGGAAGAAACATACTTCTTATTTGTATATGTTTACATGTATTTTAAATTTTTAGATTTTCATGACAGAGATCATTTAAACCAAAAAGCAGAATGGGTCTAATTAACAGACATCTTGAGGCTCAGCTGATGAGTGGTGGCTTCCTTTGTTCCCTCTGCTCTGTGTAGTCCTGTCACACAGACCTTTCCAGCAAGTTGGAATATTTCTGTATAGAGTTAGAAGCACTCACCAAGCTTTACACATTTAATCAGTGGCAGCACTAGGCTGTTAACAGCCACTTATGAGATGAATGCAATCGCACAGAAACACAGGAAAGGAAATATTCAAGAAGAAATCAGTTCTGGCATCCAGCAGTGCGGGCCATAAAAAGAGAGAAAACAATAATCTTCAGCACTGTATTCAGCGGTAAAAACCCACATTACCAAAGTAACCTTTTCAAAAGAGAAATATGGAAGCTGTCATTGCTGACTGCCTCCTGAAAAGGCTAGTTGGTATGTAATGCAGGTCCTCAGGTCCTAATGTGGATTACGGCTATAGCGGTGCTCAGACAGTAGTTTGGGTGCCATCAAAAGACGGATTCCAAAATACTCTAAAAACAGCATCATTTGGCCACCAGCAATAGCTGGCAGCCAAATTACATCTTTACTCGGTGTCCATGGTGGCCTGGAGGGGGTTAGTAAATAATGTCACCAAGATTTTTGCAGGAGCAGGGCGAGACGTTTTTCAGCTTCACCCTGCGGCCAAATTTCCCGGCACCATCTTTGCATGCATGCTATAATACTTTTAAACTTACTCATATGAGTTAAGTTTGTAAAACTTCATACACACCTCGTTCAGATGTCATTCAAAAATTCATGACACAAATGACGGCTCGTACTAACCATTCAATGCTCGAGCATTTCAGATGACCGTCATGACGGATCACTTCAGCGGATAATCGTTTATAGTCAGAAGTAATCCCATTCTCCTCTGTAGTCTTCATCCTATGTGGCATGCCCCCACTCGGCCAAGGGATGACTTTATGCATTGTCCCAGCATTTAGTTACATCCAGGTCTTAAAGGGGCACTACAGCGAAAACCTGTAAAATTTAAAATATGTGCAAACATAGACAAATAAGAAGTATATTTCATCCAGAGTAAAATGAGCCATAAATTACTTTTCTCCTATGTTGCTGTCACTTGCAGTAGGTAGTAGAAATCTGACAGAAGCGTCAGGTTTTGGACTAGTCCATCTCTTTGTAGGGGATTCTCAGAGATGTATTTATTTTTAAAAGCACTTAGTGAATGGCAGTTGCTCTGTCCAACTGCCAAAAAACTGTGGAGCGAGCAGGGAAGCTGGCCAGCATTGTTGTTTAAATCTTTTTTAGGGAATATCTTTATTGTCATACTCACCGTGTCTGTGGTCCACAGCGTCCTCGAGCAGGTGTCTCTATGCGTGCGCACGGGAGGACGTGGCGCTCAGCGTTGCGCGATGTGCGTGCACGCAAAGGATGACGCACGCGGCGCGCTGCTCACTGCGCATGCGCAGGCGTTGATTCTGGCGCCAGATTCACTCACCACCAGTATATAAGCAGCTCTGCTCTTCACTGCAGTGCTGTTTGTTCTGGCAGTTTTGCTAGTGTTACTAGTGCGCTGAACTCTTATTTACCTGATCTCCTGTATTGACCTTTGGCTTGTGACTCCGACTACTCTTGATCTCCGCCTGCCCCGACCTTTGGCTTGTTACCTGGTTATACTTGATCTCCGCCTGCCCTGACCTCTGGCTTGTGACCCCGACCATCCTTGATCTCCGCCTGCCCTGACCTTGGCTTGTTCTAGACTATGCTCTCCATCAAGCAGTGTCTTCCTGTTCTCCAAATCACTGTGGGCTACTTCCAGCGCAACCTGGTGGGCACTAGGCAGCGAAGTCAGACATCCCCGTTAGGGAGGTGTTCCAGCATCTACATTAGGGGGTTGCTGGTGAAGACCCGTGGTCACTTAGACTCTGTGCTGGAGTGGTCCTATCCCAGTGGTGAGGTCAACAGGTCGATACCTCGTGACATTTATAAAGAATAAAAGCCTTGCTGAAAATCCCCTATGAAGAGATGGTCTAGTCCAAAACCTGTCACTTCTGTCAGATTTCTACTACTTACTGTAAGTGACTGCAACATAGGAGAAAAGTAATTTATGGCTCATTTTACTCTGGAAGAAATATACTTCTTATTTGTCTATGTTTGCACATATTTTAAATTTCACAGTTTTCGCTGTAGTGCCCCTTTAAATGCACAAGATATTGAGACTGAGGTTGAGAATGCAAAAATACCTCCAGACCCCCACAAGGCAGGGCACAGGCAGAATAGTACTCAGGCAGGCCGAGCCAGCAAACAGTAATATCAGGAAGTAGCATGGTACCAAATGTAAAACAGGAGGCAGTCCAATCAGGACAGGGTCATAGATGGGAGGTCAGACATTCAGAGAATCCAAGGGCCAGTCAAGGGCAGATCCACTAGTGTGGAGCGAAGCTGTGGCGTGGGCACCGATCAGCAGGCAGGGGCTGCATGAAGCCCCAGGTAAGTGGATTTTATTTTTATTAAGCTTGGATGTGTCCTTTAAAAGGAAATAAATATGGAAACCTCCATATTCTTCTCAATTCAGTTGTCCTTTAAAGAATAAAATGCCTCCCCCCCCCCCAAAAAAAAAAAAAACAACAACACGTGTGTAAGTAGATAAATACTTGCTCTACATACATAACAGTTGTATTGTAGTGTCCACGTTTTGCTTCCTCTCTGTTTCAAGGGTGTTTATTAGTATAAAACTCAAGAATAGGAACATTTCACAGTACAGTAAATTTCCCCACGCAGGAGGAGTAACACATTGAAACACATGGATTGAATCATGCAGCCTGCGGCGGCAGAAGGGCAGAGAGGGGGGGGGGGGGGGTACGCACATGCTATTGGAGGAGGGGGCAGAGGACAGTGACAGGAGATTGCCTCTGGCCCCCCTCCCTGCGCTCTAACAGTGGCTGGACCACCGGAGAGGAGGGGAGACCAAGGCAGCCAATCATAGAGGGGAGAAGTGAGTGACAGAGGCTTCAGCCAATCAGGCTGATTCAGCATGCCTGTCATTTCTCTTTTGCAGCCATACGTACGCTCTTAGAGCCTGGGGGCATGGGGAGAGAAAATCTGCCTGAAAAAAAAAGTGTGATCGAATCGGCTGTATACTTGTTGCGCAAACGCTGACCGAACGATCGATTTCCGTACGAAATTGATCGTTCCCGTCGTTCCTGTCCGTACGCAAAATTTCGCTCGATCGCCGGCGGGTCGGGAGTGCATCGATAGCGGCAAATGTCCGATGACCGACGCAATACAGTGGCAATACATTACCTGATCCGGCCGGCGCGTTTCCCCGCTGTCACCGATGCTTTTTCTCCGCGCTGGGCTCCGAGTCCAGCAGGCTTCACTTCTTCCTGTCCCGGCAGGAAGTTTAAGCAGTAGAGCGCCCTCTACTGTTTAAACTTCCCTGGACAGGAAGTATGGTGAAGCTGGAGCCGAGTGCAGAGAAGAAGACAGCGGAGACCGGGGGACTCGCGCGGCTGGATCAGGTAATGTATGCAGGGGTTAAATCGATTCACAATCTGTTTGCAGTAAAGGCAGCCATACGATCCCTCTCTGATCAGATTTGATCAGAGAGGGATCTATCTGTTGGTCGATCTGATGGCAAATTGACCAGTGTATGGCCACCTTAATGCTGGGAATACACGGTTCGTTTTTGCCTTCGTTTAAACCTTCGTTTCGATTGTGCCTTTTGTCCTTTTCGATCCCGAAATAATCGGTCATATAGTTAATATCACCACCCACGGTTTCGTTTTTTTTCCCGATTCTGATGGTTTCGTTTTTCCAATGATCGAAGGCTGCAAAGAAACGAAACGAAAATCCCTTTTTACAGGGACGGACTAGCATAAACGAATATATAATCGATCTGAACAGCCATCAAGCCTACCAATGGCTCGATTAGATGGATAAAGAGAGATAATATCAAACATGTTCGATCACTAGTCATTCGTTTTTGGGGTCTATTAATCGAAACTATAATGAGATTATGACTATTTTCACATACGTTTTCAACACTCGATTCGTTTACCGAACGAATCGAAGGTTTAAACGAAGGCAAAAACGAACCGTGTATTCCCAGCATAAGAATGATTTTAATCTTTTGAATTGCCTGGTTAGCAGCCTTCCCACTAATATATCAGCCTGCAATAAAGATTGTATTGTGTATTTTATGCCTAACGGTTACTCTTTAAGGATTACAACTATTCAATGCACATATAGAAGTGTTCATTACAAGCATAGCTCCAATGGAAAGCTAATGAGATTAATTAAGAAGGGTCCCTAATAGGCCTCTCTGGTCCAGGGACCCCGGTGCGGTGGCAACCTCTGCATTCCCTATTGCTATGCCCTTGTAGATGCATAATAACAAACAACACTTCTTACACCTGTAAAAAAAAGTGAAGAATGAGGTCAGCAGTTCTGCGGAAAGATTCAGCAAAATTTACTTTGATTAGAGACTGGTCAGCACATTTCAAAGTCTACAATTATAAATGAATAACAACAGCTCCAAAACAAAAAAATAGGCGGATCAGTTTGGAAAGGAAATTATTTTCCTGTAATTGCTTTTAAAGTAATTATATTGTTGGATAAATGGATTAAGATACTCAAGCCTGTTCTTCAGCATTGATCTGTTTCCTACCACTTGGGAGATCAGAACAAAGAAGTCACTCAGCAACACAATCAAACAATGACAGAGGAGGGCAGATGCTGGTCATGTGGGAGCTGACCTCTGTATCCTCTCACTCTGTGGATGTGTCTGTATGAAGTGATCCTACTCTGAAGTGTGCCAGCAGTCTACATGCTTCATTTGGACACATTCATGTGGATGTTTAGATTGACAGTTGCAGCCGCCACCAGTAACTTTTTAACACTTATTTGTTTACATTGATCACAATCACAGCTGCTGGAACTGAGTACTTATTCAGAATGGCTTAAAATACAAGGACTTGGGCATTTTGAAGGCATGCACTACCCCTGAAATAATGCATTTAAAGTTTTCTATTACAAATTTACCACTCATGTAAAGCTCATTTAAAGTGAATCTGAAGTTACATTACAAAAACCCCCAAAACAGATACTTACCTAAGGAGAGGGAAGGCTCTGAGTCCTATAGAGCCTTCCCGTTCCTCTCCTCGTCCCCTTGTTCTTCCGCAGGCTCCTCCGTTCAAATCTCTAGTCGCGTGAGGCTTTGGAAGTCTTCGGGAGCCCGAGTGTTTCTGAAGACGGGCGGTTCTGTACTGTGCATGTGCGAGTGCGCGCTTGCACGTCCACAATATGGTGCGGCTCGTCTTCGGGAGTCCAAGTGCTCCCGAAGACTTCCAAAGCCCACCCGCTGCGGAAGAGAGTAGTCTCCGATCGGTCAGAGGCTGCTAATGGGCGAGCCAGTGCATGAACGATGGGATCAGGAGAGGAGCGGGAAGGCTCTATAGGACACAGAGCCTTCCCTCTCCTTAGGTAAGTATGTGTTTTATTTTATGTTGGCTTCAGACTCCCTTTAAGGCTTAAATATATTTTACTATGAGGTTGCTAATATAATATTGGTGCTTTTTTGTGAGCAGTGCTAAGTAACATATAGCCATGTTATAGTCTATTACAGATGAATGTTTGTGCGTTAAGTTGCCCACAGGCTCCTTGTGTTCTCAGCGATAGTAATCTAAGGGCATCTCTTTGCAACACACTGCGTGAATGTGTTCAGCACCTGCACCAGCACTCAAATGTTTGAACAATAGCCTCTCACAAGATGATATTGATGAGCCCCTGATGAGACATAAGTCGAAACGTGTTGAACAGAGCTAGAGAGGTGGTGACGCGGAGTCCTGCTGGATGACTGGATCGCGAAAGTGCTATTGATTTTATACAAAGCGCTTTTAACTGCAGAGATTGTAAGTGTGATTTTATGTGTTTTATATGGAATAAAATGGTTTTACACTATCGGCGCATCATTTGAGTACATAAGAACTTTGCAAGTTGATAAGAGGGACGGCCATGTAGTTGAAAGCAACTAGATACAGTAGATGCGAGATTTGCTGGTCTGAAGGTTGGTCAGCAATATCATCTGGCAAGAGGTGTTGTTTGAACATTTGAGTGCTGATGCAGGTGGGGGTGTGTGTTGAGCACATTCACACAGCACTGTGTTGCAAAGAGATGCAGTGGAGGTCCAGTGGATGGGAATCCAAATGATAAAGGAAACTACTAGTGCACTTTTCTTGTCTATTCTCCCTGTATTTTTGAGGTCTACTTGACAGTTTTTGCTGTGAGTAGAAGTTAATGTGGATTCTTCTAAGTGGTAGACATACAGTATATCACAAGGGATGTGAACTGCTGCATTTGATCTTGAACATTGTGTGAAGTACTTTTAACTGTTGAAAACCAATACACCAATTTTATACATCCAGGATGCTTGCTTTTACATGAATTATCCTGGTTTCCTTTATTTACAGTATATATCGCTGTATATTGATATGCAGCCCTGTCCTTCCAGTGATGTTTAGCTTAGGCTGTTTATTATGCAGTTTTCTTCTCCTAGTGCACTCTGGGAGAACAGGTGTTGCTTCTGCTCACTTTAAAACACGCAACAAACAAAACATTCCGTAGTGATGATGCTTCTTGCCAGCAATAAAGATGTCAGCACTTGTGGTAAATTTCAGAATGTACAGTACATCAGGGAGAGGAAAGATGTTACAGTGGGTAAGAACTGACTAAATAATTTATAAAGTAATATTATTATAAAAAAAAAAATTAAACAAATTAATCATCACGTTATATATTCAGTAAAGTTCCTCGTGAATTTTACAGTTTTATAGTTTTTTTTTTTACAGATTCACGTAGGCTGTAGTAAATAATTTCTTTCTTCAACTGAACAAAATCACAAGGTCTGAACTACCTGAATGGTAGCAGGAATAAAGAGTGCCGGCTGAGGGTGGACGAAAAGGGCGCCGCCATGGACTTTAATGCATTTCTCTTTAATACGGCGAAAAAAGCTGAAAAAAGGGCGCAGCGAAAGATTTTGTTAATAACATTAGAACATTATAGTTTTTGAGGTAGTTATCGTTTTAGAAGTTTACAACTTTATAGTTTTTGTCATATTATTTTGTTAATAAGTACAGTTTTTTACGTTTTCAAAGGTATTATCATTAATATATGTAAAAGGGTGTTTCTGCAGAGGGAGTGGTTAGGGTTAGGCACCATCAGGGGGAGTGGCTAGGGTTAGGCACCACCTAGGCGGCGGTTAGTTTTAGGCAACAACAGGGGTGGTGGTTAGTGTTAGGCACCACTAGGGGAGTGGTTAGTTTTAGGCACCACCAGGGGAGGGTTCTGTGTGAGGGTAGGGTTGGGTTAAGCAGTATTGACGAAAAACGCAATGACTTTAACGTTAATCTTTATTCGTTATTATATCTCATTTGTTTTTTGCAACAGTAAATATAATTAATACAGCTTGACGATGATGGTTCTCGTTATCATTCAAATTTTGTTAATACCAGGCGCCAAATTCGTTAACAAGTCGGGCCCTTTTTTCACTGCACCCTTTTTTCATGCACGCCCCTGGATTTATTTTAAAATATAGTTTGTGGTTACTGTAGGTGCATCCACGTCTGCACAGACAAGAATGTAATAAAACAGAAGAAACACAGGTAGAGAGCAGCAGAAGGACTCCCCTTACAGGGGAATAAAATAGCAAATGCATGAAAGAGATCCAAAATGACCATTAGCCATTTACCTGAGCTGGACTGGGTACAGAACAGGGATTGTACAGACATCACATTGCAAGTCTTAAGGCCAGGCGGATCGCTCAAGACCAGTCTTATCACCCGAACAACGGACTGTACACACGCCCGATTTGGCGTGCGGACGACTGAACGACGGGATGTTCAAACGACCCGTCGTTCGGAAAAATCCGACGTGTGTATGGGCCTTTAACCACTTTGCCGATCGCACACTCATACCGTGCGGCGGCAAAGTGGTAGCTGGAGGACCAGCGACGCACATCTGCGTCGCCAGGTGCCTCCCTAATTAATCAGTAAAGGCCGCTCGCGCGAGCGGCCGTTTCCTGTTAGATCACGGAGCGGGTCTCCGTGAATAGCCTGCGAGCCGCTGATCGCAGCTCGCAAACTAAATGTAAACGCAGGAGACGTTTGTCTCCTTTGTTTACATTGAACGGCGCTGTTGCTACAGCAGCGCCGTAAGGCAGATCAGCGATCCCCGGCCAATCAGCGGCCGGGGATCGCCGCCATGTGACAGAGGACAGCCTGACACAGGCAGCACAGGACGGATAGCGTCCTGTGCAGCCCCGATCACCAGGGGTAAGAGGGAGGAGAGGGAGGGGGGGAATTTTGCCGCGGGGTGGGGCTTTGAGGTGCCCCCCCCCCCGCAACACCCAGGCAGGCAGGAGCGATCAGACCTTCCTGCACATCATCCCCATAGGGGGAAAAAAGGGGGATGATCTGATCGCTCTGCCTGCAACCTGATCTGTGCTGGGGGCTGCAGAGCCCACCCAGCACAGATCATAAAAAAACACGCTGGTCCTTAAGGGGGGGGGGGGGCAGGGGCGTAGCAATAGGGGGTGCAGAGGTAGCGACCGCACCGGGGCCCTTGGGCCAGAGGGGCCCTGAAGGGTCCACCCTCTATCACAGTATTAGCTCTCTATTGGTCCTGTGCTGGTAATAATCACTTCTATAGATGCTTTGAATAGTAGTACTCCTTAACACACTGTTCCCAATCCCCTTCTTGCAGCTCTGACACTGTGGTTGTCCTTGGCAAGTTTTGGTGCGCTGTATCAATTGCTATGTATAAAGTTCTTGGGGGGGGCCCATGTAAAACCTGCACCAGGGCCCACAACTCCTTAGCTACGCCACTGGGGGGGGGGGGGGGTAAAGGCTGAGTCCTCAAGTGGTTAAAGTAGGCCAGTCATGGGTCACTATGTTCTAAATTGGACTAAGGATGTACAGTATTTTGTTATGTGTGGTCCAGTATTAGTAATGGAGAGAATTTGAAGACATAACAACAAAACTTGTTTAGGTGATGACTTAGGCTACTTTCACAGTGGGATGTTACAGGCGCACGTTAGTGCAGCCTGTAACGCAGCCCACCGCACAGCAATGAAAAATCAATGGGCTGTTCACAGTGCACTGTAATGCAGCAAGCAAAAACAAAGTGCTGCGTGCTGTGCGTTATAAGCAGCTAAGCCGCGTTAGACTGTTTGCACATGCTCAGTAGTATTGGAGGAGGAGGTCTCCCCTCCTCCTCCTCGGCCAGGCACATGGCTAATTAATATTCACTGCACGGTGTGACGTGCAGTGTTTACTTCCTGGAGCGGCCGCTCTATGCGGCGATTGGCTGGCGGGACCACGTGATGCCGCATGCGTCCAAGAGTACGCATCACGGCATCACAGGATGCATGAAGAGCCGCTCAACACGGCTCGATCTGACATCCAGCTTCTACCCCACCCCACGTTACGCGACCTTAGCGTAGCATCTAACGGCGCAACGCCTTAGTAGGAAAGAAGCCTAACTGTACAGGATTTTTCTGCAAGCTTTCAAAACTTTACGTTTCTTCTTCAGGCACGTTTCAGAACTGGTTCAAACCCATACAAAGTAGTGTCACATACTCAAGCTTATATATGATTTTCTGGGGTGAACCGCAATCTGATATCATGTTATACTCTTCCTTTTTTTTTAAATGTAATGCAAGGTACACATCATATAATTTTCTGGCAGATTTACCTGCCAGATCGATTTTTTCCAACATGTCCAATCTGAATTTCCGATTAATTTCCATAGAAGTGAATGGAAATCCATTGGAAAATCGATCGGAAAATCCATCAACATTCAGATCGGACATGTTGGAAAAAAATCGATTGCATATATGATCTCAAAGGTTAGATCTATTCATCCTGAGAACCTTTGACAATGGGTAGAGACACACACACACTAATCAAATTAGCTATTCATCAGTACTTAACTACATGTATACACAGACACAAATCAAATTAATTATCAGAGAACAACAGGTAATAAAACAGGGAATAAGTATAGTCAGTAAAGGTATCACCAAAACAACTTTTGTTGTTATGTCTACAGTATTCTGTGCAATTTTACTACCTCAGCTACTGCATTGGTTACGGAGTCTCATGGCCCATACTCACGGGCTACAATTGTCGCCCGTGAGTATGGGCCGTCGTACGAGCGCGCACCCCGAACTGTCGCCCGTCGCTGATGTCGCCAGGCGATTGAAAGTTTCAATCGCCTGGCGACAGTCACCGCCGCAACTCCGCCGCAACTGTCGCTAGTCCGCGTGAGTACGCGGACTAGCGACAGCAACCTCCATTGAGGTATACGGAGCTTCCGGCGGGGGGAGGAGGAACGTCGGCGACAGCTTCCGTCGCACCGCTGGTCCCTCTTCCGCGTGTGTACGCGGAGGGACCTGGCGAGGAGCTGTCGCCGGCCTGTCGCCCACACGCTCACATGTGCTGGCGGCAGGCCACTTTTGCTGCCCGTGAGTATGGGCCATTAGTGTGTCCCCACAGTCTGAAGATAATTTGATTATGGGCCTTTGACTACCAACACCCTACCCACCTAACCACAAATTGGCCTTGGCAGTGATGTGGTGAGCAGACTATGGCCTCAATTCACCAAGATCATGCTGGAGATAATAAGGCAAGAGATAACTTGCCACCACACAGTGAGAGAGTTATCTTATCTCTTCATTCCTTAAAGAAAACCTGTACTGAAAATTAAAAGTCAAAATAACCATACACAAGTCATACTTACCTCCCATGTAGTCTACTCCTCCATCTCTTTCTCCTCTCCTGTGTCCTGTTTGTCCACTGTGATCAACTGAATTCTCCGTCCTCCATTTTGGAAATGGCCAGTACCCCATAACAGCTTCCTGGTCAGCACACAGTTAAACTGTAACTTCGCCCACTTGAGCCATAGGGAAACATGGACACATCAGTTCTCCTCTCAGCTGTAACTGACAGCAACTGATATATTTCAGTTCTGACAAAATGTTGTCAGAACTGGAAGGGATCACTGTAAGAAGAAAATGGTGAGCTTCTGAGAGGAACTGATGGTGAGGTAACTATGTAATGTTCATTTGAAGTTACCTCATGTGTTTATTTTAAATAATTTTACTCAGTACAGGTTCTCTTTAAGTTTCCTCCTCTGTAGTTATTTTCACACGCAGTTAATTAACAGCCTGTCTAGAATTCTGGAGTTATTTTAAAGATTGAAGAGTTCACTTGAAGAGGAACTCCAGTGAAAATAATGTAATAAAAACAGTGCTTCATTTTTACAATAAATATGTATAAATGATTTAGTCAGTGTTTGCCCATTGTAAAACCTTTTAAATCCCTGATTTACATTCCGACATTTATTACATGGTGACATTTTTACTGTTGGCAGGTGATGTAACTGCTGCATGCTATTTTGGCAGTTGGAAACAGCTGTAAGCAGCTATTTCCCACAAGGCAACAAGGTTCAAAAACAGGAAACTGCCAGAAGTTACACGGTCCTCAGAGTGTCTTGTGGGAGGTGTTTTACCACAATATCAGTCATACAGCGCCCCCTGATAGTCTGTTTGTGAAAAGGAATAGATTTGTCATGTAAAGGGGGTATCAGCTACTGATTGGGATAAAGTTCAATTCTTGGTCGGAGTTTCTTTTTAACTTTAGGTTTGCCTGAGGTAAAATGTTTCCTGAATACTACATGCCTTATCACCATGGTGATAACTATAGAAACGTTATTAAAGACAGGAGATAAGCTTAGTGAAATGAGGCCTATGTCACAGCTGTGGTAAGGAGCATGGGAGTGGTATGGTAAATGGCATGGCTGGGCTAAATGGAGCTGTGGTTAGGGGCAGGGGTAGAAGCATGACAAGACCAAGAAGGGGCGTGGCCGGACTTTCGACAAAGAGCCCATTCAGAAGGGCACCATTCCGGAGGAAAGGCTGTATTGTATATAGTCAAACCTCCAGTTCAGTGTGTTACAATTTTTTACAGGATTGCTTTAATGCCAGGTACACACAATGCAATTTCCCATCAGATAGATGGGTCGAATTGATTACATCCAACAGGCCTGATCTGATTTCCAATCATTTTTCTGATCGATTTTCCGATCACTTCTATACAAAAATGATCAGAAAAATGATCGGTAATCAGATCGGACCTGTCATAAATAATTGATTCGGCTTGTCTATCTGAGGATTAAAGTTTCCATGATGTTCAGTTAACCATCTGGAGATACAAGTATCAATCACAAGACAAGTGTTATACTACTGGCCATTTGCAGGTGTGGCTGTTCACATCTTACAGTTATTGATGAAATAAGTAGTGCACAGTCAATCTTCTAAATGCAGTAGTTTGGGTGTGGTTTGCATAAAATGTACTAATAAGTCTTCTTCAAGGATACTTAGTCACCACAAACAAACTGCACTTTAAAAGCCACATATCCTGTAATCCATTACTCTTCTGTAGAGTGTAAACAAAGCTAAACAGTGCTGTAATTAAAGCGTAACTCCAGAAATTGGTCAGTACAGCTTTCACTTTAGCTGAAAAGAAATCGGAAAAATTGTTGTTATCAGAAATTATTTGAATTAACTCCTTCAAGTGTACCTCACAAATGAGTGCAAACTTACATATCCTGTACTATCTGATTGGTAAATGTAACAAGTCAAAAGAATTCTGTCTAGATTCCCCTGTTAATGCTCCTTCACGTAATGACCGTAAAAAAAGGAACAGACTTGAAAGGTGGCAGAGAGTCTAGATCCCTGGAGGTCTGATGTCCCTCCCAGCAGTTAAGCAGTTAAAAAGGGTGCATAATTTGGGCGCCGGCTAAACCTGATATGAAGCTTATTGTTATTATTATTATTGATTTATTATGTATCAGCAGTGGCGTAACAATAGGCCCTGCAGCCCCTGCGCCCGCTCGGGGCCGTTTCATGAGGGCTGGAGGGGTGGCAGCATGAGGGGAAAGCCTTGGCCACAGTCGGCGGGGAGAGGGGAAGTTCCCCCCCTCTCCCTCACCTCGGGGCTCGGAGCTAGTCTACTTTAGGGGACCCACCGTAAATCCCCATAGAGAATTTGAGCTGTGCTGAAAACGGAGCGAATTTCCGCTTTCAGCTTGTTTAAACCCCCACAAGTCATATATCTATGGAAAGCGAAGTGACGTCCAGAATATATCTATTCCGGAAGTGGCGTCAGCCGCTAGAGCGAGGAGTCTGCGATGGAACGCACGGAAGAAGGTACGTATCTGCCCGCCGCTGCCCGCTGCCCACACTATATCTAGCTGGAGGGGAGCAGAGGGGAGAGCCCCGAGGTGAGGGAGAGGGAGGGAACTTCCCCTCTCCCCGCCGACTGTGGCCAAGGCTTTCCCCTCATGCTGCCACCCCTCCAGCCCCCACGAAACGGATACGATCGGGCCCCAGGGGGGGGCCCGCTCTGAAATTCTGCAGGGGGGCCCGATGGGGCCTAGTTACGCCCCTGTGTATCAGCATATTTTTACAAAATAATACAGACAATGGTATATACCAATATACAAAGTACAGAATTGGTAAAAAAAAGATTACAGAATTGGTAATTACAGTGAACAGGTAACATGAATAAAATATGTAACACATTCCAAGACACAAAAGGGTGAGAGAGCCCTGCCCTTGCAAGCTTACAATCTAAAGGTATGGGGGGAGGGGCAAGAGGTGTGGTAGTATACAATATTCATATGTAGAGGCAGTGTGTTTTGTAGGTTATGTAGTAGGCATACAACTTTGCCAGAGGCCAAAGGGGGAATGAAATAAGGACAGAGCATATGCTTGTCGGAAAAAGTGAGTTTTGAGACAGCGTTTAAATATATCAAAGGTTGGAGAGTGGTGTGGCAGGGGATTCTAAAGAAAGGGTGAAGCACGTGCAAAATCTTGTATACGTGAAGGCAAGGAGGTGTTCCTACAAAAAAAAAGCAGGAGTGCTGGGGCTCGGCTAGTAAATAGTGAAGCTCCATTCAGGATATTTAAAGAGGAACTCCAGTGAAAATAATGTAATAAAAAAGTGCTTTATTTTTACAATAATTATGTATAAATGATTTAGTCAGTGTTTGTCCATTGTAAAATCAGTGATGTAGCTGTTTTTTTGGCGGTTGCAAACAGCTGTAAACAGCTATTTCCCACAATGCAACAGGGTTCACAGACAGGAAACTTTCAAGAGTACATACTCAGAATTTCTTTGTGGGAGGGGTTTCACCACAATATCAGCCATACAGCGCCCCCTGATGGTCTGTTTGTGAAAAGGAATAGATTTCTCATGTAAAAGGGGGTATCAGCTACTGATTGGGATAAAGTTCAATTCTTGGTCGGAGTTTCTCTTTAAGGGGTGCTGGGGCTCAGCTAGGATACAGCCAAGCTCCAAAGATTAGCGTTATGGCAAGGATATTACTGTATATAACCAAGCTCTGGATAGTGCGATAGGTAGTGTTAGGAGGGTCAGTGTTTAGGGGGAGGATAGAGTTAATGTTGGTGAGGCGTTTAAGAAAGGAGTTTGTTTGGACGGGGGTTAGTGTTAATGTTAGTCATTGTTAAGGTGCGTACACACGCACTACAAAAGGAAGCGACGGCTCCACCGGACCCTCCCCCTGGCCGGTGTTTGGCCGATAGTATGTGCGTGTGTACGCACTGTTGGCGGACTGAAAAGGCTGTTTCTGAACGATCCGCTCAGCGTACACACGCACATACTGTCGGCTAAAGACCGACCAGCGGCAGGGTCCGGCGGACCCGTAATTTCCTTTTATAGTGCGTGTGTACGCACCTTTAGAGTTAGGAGTATAGATAGGGGTTTGCTTTTAAAGGGGGGATTAATGGTAGGCATATAGCTAAGTGTTTGCCTTGGAAGGGGCGTTAGTGATAGGCATATAACTCAGGCTGGTGTCATACTGCATATTGGCCACCCCACCGCACCACATCGCCAAAAGCAGGCCTTCAGGGAATACTGCGTTAGTACACGGTATTCCCTGTCTGGCATTTGGCCAAGCAGGAAGTGACACGTACTTGCGGTCACCTCCTGCTTTGGGTATGCGGAAGTGCATGCGCACCGTGACATCACTGCACTAATGTGGTTAAAGAAACCTGCGTCGCCATAGACTAATATGACTTCAGGGCCGACGCAGATCACCGCAGTAGCGGCACCGCAATGTAAGTATGCGCTAGCTTTAAATTGGGCACTTCTGCCGCAGCATACTGCAACATGGGAAGTATGAACTTCCCCATAGACTTTCATCAGGCAGTGGTAGCAGTGTGTCAATTTGAAAGCACTGCACCGCCCCAGTGTGAAAGGTCCCTCATGGTTTGACTTGGAAGGGTGGGTTATTGTTAGACGCATGGTTAGGGGTTTGCTTTGGTGGTGGGAGGGGTTAATGATTGGCGTATAGATAGGGTTTTGATCTGGGAGGGGTTTTAAGGTTAGGCATATAGGTAATAGGATATCACTAATATTCTGACTATGGGTAGTACCTGGAGCCCATTTTAACAAGCAGCGATTATAAATGGACACCCAGAAATGTTTGAAGGCATGTTCTTTTTTTCTGTCTGCTATATTATGTTTGCTTTATCGGGAGGCCTTATGGGAAGACCGTGTATACACTGTGAAATACAACTATCCATGCGTAATGTTAGAGCTCTTCTTTGATGTTACTCATTCTTTCCCCTTGTTAGTACCAGGTGTTAGCAACTCTGCAGGATATTAATGCAGACATTTCCCTTGCTATAATGTGCATTTACAAGCTTTTGGTGCCTAGTAATAAACTTCCTGCAGCAAATGGTGCGGCCTCTGAACTCAGCAGATGTGAGTTATTTACACAGGCAGATATCTTAAGTCATTCAAAGCCTTGGTTTGTAAACATGAAATCACTAATGTGATTACCATAATTTATCCTTTCTTGGGGTTTGTACATATCAGGACCTATGACTACATTGGCCTTGAGAAAAAATAGTTTCAGTAAGTAGAATATGCTTGTACTTTATTTGTAGATGTACTTTCTCTCTTGGATAAAGTAGAATTGTAGAGAAAGCATTTATGCTCACTAAAAATACCCAAAAAGTATTTATATGGATTAAACCCTTAAGTCGGAAACAGGTGATTTTAGCACTGACACACAGCTAAACCTGCAGAGTGGATTTGGACAGGGCAGTCAGTGCCGGTGCTAAAATGACTTTGGCTGTGTGGTTGGATGCCCAGAAGATATGATAGTAGGGTGGTGGAGAGGGTGCCAGAGCTGAAGCTAATTGGCATAGCAATAGGAGAGGCAGAGGTTGTGGCAACACCTGGGGCCCTGGACCTGTGGGCCTATCTAGGACCTTTCTTCAATGAATTAGCTCTTCAATGCTGCTATAGAGGTAATGGTCACCTCTATATGTGCTTAAATAAATTATTATTAATTATTAGCAAACAGTTCTCTCCTCATGTTCCCCACAACTCTCTCACTCTCTGTCATGCCCTTAAAAATATTTGTAATTTTTGACTTAGCATTGTGTAGTTGTCATATATACCCTACTGGTGGGGGAGACATGAAATTTGGACAAGAGCCCATTGCTACACTACTGGCTGGAGCCTAAAGTATGGAACAAGATAGGGAAACATGAGTATCAGTTAGGACTAAGGCCCTGTTCACACTTGCGTTTTGGCAAGTAAACGGACCGGATCCTGATCAGATCCTGATTGGATCAGGACCTGATCCTGATCAGAACCGTACGGTTCCGATCCGGATCCGGTCCGTTTGTATCAGGCATGCATCAGGCTGCCATCCGGATCCATGGGCAAAAAATAGTTAAATTTAAATAAAAAAAATGTTGGGGTCAGCAGAAGGTGCACCTGGTGCACGTGTAGAATCAAGTTCCTCCGCTGCAGGCCTCACCTCCACCTCCGACATTCTGCCAAACAGCTCCAGCACGTCTGTCACTGCTGCTCCACTCCAGACATGCTTGGCCCATGTGTCCCCATCCAAAATGGCCGCTTGGATACGCCTAGGAAGTGAGGTAGAACGTCAGGTTTTTGTAGGCAGTGTGTTCTGTGCCTTCCGTTCCCCATTGGTTTCTGTGTTCCGGATGGTGCTGTCAGGCTCAGGTCCGGCTCCGGTCCGGGTGCGTGGGCCGGGGATCCGGACCCAAAAAATAGCGCATGTTGGAAAAGAGTCCGGAGTCCGGATCCGGTCCGGCTCCGTACTGTACGGAACGGACACGTGTGAACGTTCGAATAGACTTTACATTGCTATGCGGAACGTATGTTCCGTTTGTACAGTATGCGGTCCGGATCAGATCTGGAAAATCCGGAGAGCGAACGCTAATTTGAACCGGGCTTAAGCATTCATTAAGGGGGTTTACATGGTAGGGTAGAAGGAGGTTAGATATATTAGTTTCATGTACAAGTTGAAGATTTTAGGAAGGGTGCATGTGTTAAAGGAGTAGATAAGTATTAGGAAGGGGAGTTTCATCAAGGAGTGTTTAAGTGTACCCAGGATGACGTGACATGATGAAATAAGCATGTGTACATACAGTGCAAAACTTATTAACAACCAGGCTGTTTTACGTGGTTTATTTTGATGCCGGAAAGAGTTAATTTTTAGGCTTGGAAGTGACAGCTTCTGTCTTGTCGGTATATAGTAAGCATCACTGATAAGCAAATCACAGCCATAAAAGTTTTCCTGGCAGAATACAACTTCTGAGGGCAGAGGGAGATAGAAGGCCAGTAGTTCATTTATTTGTATTTAGGGACACTTAATTGGCTGCCACTGAGCAGAGACAACAAAACATTAAATTTACTTTGTAAATGATTAAATATAAAATAAAACTATGGGATATTATTTTAAAAAATTGTCATTTTTAGGAGTAGATGGATAAATACAATTTTCTATCTCATCAGTTTATTTTCACCTTGGGGTCACTCTAAGCATTGAGGGGAGGGGGGTTAGGGATATATGAATGTGAGACACATTATCTGATTAAAGTTAAACTGCTATAAAGAATAACCTGTATAAAACATTGACACAAAGCTAAAAGATCAGAGGGGAGTTATACTTAAAGGGAATTATTTTTTTTAATTTTTAGGAAATAATTTACTCAAGCTGCTACATTTTATGAACCCTGTGTCAATATTTAGCTAAGTTATATTAAATTCATGCCAATGTTTGGCTAATATATCATCATTTGGACAGGTTACATTAGACTTGTGCCAATATTTGGTTAAGCTGCTTGAGCAGCCAATCATGTGTGTGTGTGTGTGTGTGTGTGTGTGTGTGTGTGTGTGTGTGTGTGTGTGTGTGTGTGTGTGTGTGTGTGTGTGTGTGTGTGTGTGTGTGTGTGTGTGTGAGTGTGTGTGTGTGTGTGTGTGTGTGTGTGTGTGTGTGTGTGTGTGTGTGTGTGTGTACGTGTGTGTGTACGTGTGTGTGTGTGTGTACGTGTGTATGTGTGTGTACGTGTGTGTGTGGGGGGAGTATACATGTGTGTGTGTGCGTGTGTCCTTTTCTATTTTATTTCTTTTTCCGCTCAAACTCTGCTGCATTGAAGATCATGTTAACTTCCCAAATCCAAATATATATTTTAGCATTACTGTTTAAATGTTTATGAAAACTTTCCAAGCAATTTGTTGTGTTTTTAAAGCATATGTGTAATTATTAATCTTCAGTCATGCAAAACATTAAAACTAGCATCTAATCAAATGCTCTCAAAAAATGTCTGTGATATGTAGAAGTTGGTAAGGCGGCCATACACTGAAATATTTTGGTGTTTGATCAACCAATAGATTTGATTCTTTAAACAAATTTATTGTAAATTGATTTAAATTTTGCAGGTTTGATCAATGCAAACCAATGGATATCTGCTAGGTAATGAAAAAAATGCTTGATCACCCATAACAGTATGATTATACATGCTTTTGGATCTGATTTAGATCATGGATAAATAAGATAAATAAATAAATACATAAATAAATAAAATGGTGAAGCACTTTGATCTACTGGAGCTTCTAGATTCCACCCTAAATTGACTCCTTTGTTACACAGTAGCCTGGGTCATTTGTAAACTGTTGGCTGCCTGTTCCCCCAGAAACCAAACTGCCCCCCCCCCCCCAATACGGCCAGATTGAGTGAGTGCGCGCAGTACCCAGGGGCATATCTGGGTAATATAGTGCCTATGGAAATCACTGAAATTGCGTCCCACCGCCCTCCAGTCAGAGCCCCCCTCCCATCTAAAAACAGCATCCTTTCTCGCGTCCATGTGTTATGGTTGCCTATGTTTTTTTTGCTCGAGATATTGCTGAACTTACTTTTTTGGAAATATCTCTTCTTATTCCCTCTCTGTCCTCTTTTCTAACACTAAGCCAAGTGCGCCCTACATATATAAATTAAGTAGCCGTGTTTCCCAGATAACAGAATAAATCTGATCTGAAATCTGAGTCACAGGGGCAGGCATAGCGTTGCAGCACCGTGGCAGGCATGGCGCCCTTGGTGCTGTGGCGCCCATGGCAAGAGCCATGCCTGCACCCCCCTGGATACGCCTCTGGCAGTACCCCCACCTACTCTTTGATTATATAGATAGCCAGTTGCCGCTTTGCACAATATGATGTCTCCAGCACTGCCCCTACATTTTTCCACCTGAATTAAATGATTCAGATGGATTCATGGTAGTGGATTGATGGGATCGATCAAATTGGTTAGCAGATTACTGCAGAAGCGATTGATCGGCCACAGGATTGTACCGTTAATAGCCACCTTTAGGTTTCTTGTATATATCTTGTATGAGACGGTTTTATATGCGTGGTAACACCACCACGTGTCAGCGCTTGAAACATGTGGTGTTACAACCACTGCCATTTGGCTGCATTTAAATTGCACCGGAATGGAAGTGGTAGGTGTCAGATAGGATGCTGAGCTGCTCGACAAGCGAGCAGTTCAGACATCTGTGATAAAGAGGCCACAGTCCCCTCTCTCCTCCCTGTCTGACCTGTATTAGTCTTACTGCAACCCCTTTTATTTTCAAGCAAGCCACAAGTGTTATCTCTAATCTATACTATTTTATTACTCCTGAAAAATCCTCAGCGTCAGCTCACATATAATATAACATTCCCAGAAGTTGCTGATGCCGAGATTGTTGCAGTAGATTTGGAGGAACAGAAAACAGTAATTGCATTTTATTTTTACTTTACTTACACTGTATTCACTTTTTGGCAGAGAAGGAGTTTAAAGGGAACTTATGCTGAGAAGGACATTGTTTTTTCCTTTTAAAATAATATCAGTTGCCTGACTCTCCTGCTGATCCTCTGCCTCTAATGCTTTTAACCACAGCCCCTCAACAAGCATGCAGATCAGGTGCTCTGACTGAAGTCAGACTGGATTAGCTGCATGCTTGTTTCTGGTGTGATTCAGCCAAAGAGATCAGCAGGGCTGCCAGGCAACTGGTATTGTTTAAAAGGAAACATCCATATCCCTCTCAGTTAAGGTTCCCTTTAAAGCTGGCCATTTACGTTTAGATTGTCATCCAATGTGGCAAACAGATCAATCTCTCTCTGATCTGAATCTGATCAGAGAGTTATCGAATCCCCCCATACACGGCACACAGATTTTCAGTAGGTTTCACCATTACAGCCCAATCGTAATTTCAATCCTTTTTTTTGTAATTCAAGACGAAGTTTATTGAAGTGCTAAAAGTGGTAAAAGGATCACAAACACAAATAGTACAATAGAATACAAGAAAACGGGAAAAACACAAGATCACTTATAACAGGGGTGTCACTAGAAATCACTGGGCCCCCCTTTTGGACGGGGCCCTCCCCCCCCCCCCCCTTCACATTCTGCACAGGTAAACTGAGATCCAATGTTACTCTATTGGCTAGTGCACACTTGAATATGTTTTCCCAATGCAGATAAAAACAGACAGCAGCGAAGCACTGCAGGCATTTTCTCTATCAATTACATTAGCTTCTGTGATAAAACGTGCATGTTTTCACACATACAGACACACGTGGTGTGCAGAAAACGCATACAGGAAAACGTACGCACAAAACTGACAGACGAGAGTGCTTTGCTCCCAGCCTCAGCTTCTTATTACACTCACTCTGTCCTCCTCAGATGGAGCAGAACTGGCTCTGCAGATTTCTCCAGCATCACTACAGTACACAGCACTTGGGGAGGAGTGGAGAGGCAGGAGGCAGGGCGTGGTACACAAGAGCCTGCTGTACACTGAATTGGGACTGTCTGCAAATCTTTGTTTGCAAGACTTTCATATGCTTCTTTATCAGTGGCTGAGCAGATGCAGTTATTAGAACAATTGTGCAGAGAGTAGAAAGCTTTTTCTCTCTGTAACCTTAGTTGTCAGTCTCTCAGAACAGGAAAATAACCCCCCCCCCCAGGACTGCTGGACCCCCCTGCAGCTGCATCCATTGCAGGGTCTATTGTTACGCCCCTGGCACCAGGGTGATTGAATCTGCCTGTAAAAATGCATGCGTGTATGGCCAACTTTACAGAGGTAGGAATAAAAATCTATTTTTTATCTAATTTTAAGTGTCAGTGTCCTTATAATTTACTGATTTTCCAAGCTTGTCATTATTTAAATTCAGTTACCAGTAGATCGGTCTCCCATACTCAGGGTTTGCAGCTGTTATCGGCACTTCACACGGGTGTAGTGAGTAAAGCCTCATACACACACTAGATAAAACTAAATAGACCGCCCCTGCTGAGAATCTAGCATGTGTACAGGGGCTTATGCCATCGGACACCTTTGCCAGCGATCAGCCTGGAGGATCAATATGGCCGATTGCTGGCTAAAAGCATTGCTCTCCACACTCATCTCGGCTGCTGACTGATGACACTACTATATAGCCTTGGCCCTGCAATGCTGCACTAGGGATAAGCTCCCAATCCCTGCCGGATGACATGCTTCATAGTACGTGTGTACGCGGCTTACATGTATAGCTGTGGAAGCAGTGGTGCATTTTAATGCAACCACAATGCTCATGTCTGCAGTTGGCCCCTATGGCACGCTATTCATCTGATGAATTGCAACACAATCTGCTGTTCAAGAAAACGCCTGCAGCCGGATTTTTTTCACAATGTACAAAAATGAAACAGATTAATGTGAACTAATGTGGGTAGGACTGGGACCTTTTGGACTAGAAGAGAAAACAACCTAGAGACCCTTTAATAACACCCCATTCTAAATGCATTTCTGTCTTGTGCACAGATATATCAATGGTAGTGTAAAGCAGCAAAACATTTTACAGCTGCATTAAAGGGAACCCGGGTGGGGACAAATTAAAAAAAAAACCAATGTTACCTGATCCGGGGGGCTGGGCGGATTAGATAGCTGCAATCCCCGCCGCTCCATTGGCCTGCATTCCCTCACTTTCGGTTTTGTGACTCCTGAGGTCATGATGCTGGAAGAAGCAGCTCTCACACAGCAGCGTGCAGGGAGGCGGGAGAGCGTCAGGGAGAGACAGAGCTGCTCAATGGCAGCTGGGGAAAGCCTGCAGGAACACCCCAAGCTGGCTGCACATCCATATAACCCCCCGAAATTGGCAACAATGACTGTCACTATTCCAGAGGGTAAGGGAGGAGAGAGGTATTCCCTACTTAAATGCCCATGCACTTAAGGGAATGCCTCTCTTCTCCCTTACCCTCCAGAATAGCGACAATCATTGTCGCCAATTTCGGGGGGTTATAGTGCCTCGGTGGGGGCAGAGAGTGTTGGACGGACACACACACACACACACACACACACACACACACACACACACACACACACACACACACACACACACATTTTCCTGGCTCATTTTAGGCCTCTTAGTACCAACTGAGCATCGTTTAAATGTCACAGTCTACCTGAGTATTGTTGCTGACCTTGACTGCCCCTTTAAGACCACATTATACCTATCTTACTATGCCTACTTCCAGCATAATAACGCACCACGTCACAAAGCTCACATTGAGTCACTCAGGAGCAATTGGCTCAGCAAAGGTTTATATAGCTTAATAGCTTATACTGTATACTCTTGTATTTTTATGCCTTTCTCTCTAAAATGGGGTAAAAATTTCCAGCTTCTAATGTATTACACTGGAAAATTGGGATGTGTTCCCCTGTCCACACTCGTAAATGATGAAGCTCTCCTTCTGCCTCCATCATGGACACAGCCAGGGGTGTAGTAGGCTCCCAAAGATCTGCAGACAGTTGTGTGCATGCTGGACATGGTCATGGGAGTTTGTGGGAATATAAGTATGTGGACCTAGAAGGGGAGGAGGGGTGTAACTAAAAATCCGAAACTCAGCTAGTCAGATATGCATGAAAGTCACACAATAAGATCAGAAGCAACATTCAGCAACTTATGAAAAACATAGCCAATTAGCCATGAAAGACAAAATTGGGAAAGCACTCAAATGGGCATGTAATACGACCCCCAAAAAAGAAAAACATAGCCATACTCAGTATTTTTCTCTACTGTATATCAATTCTTCCTCTAAAGGCCTGTACACACTTGCAACTCTGGCCAGCCAAAATTAACAGAAATGTTGTTAGCGACTTAAAGGACAAGCAGTAGCAGTAGGGTATTGTACCGTGTTAGCCATCATTAAAGGACAACTGAACTGAAAAAGAGGGAGGCTGCTATATTATTTCCGTAGTTTCCTAGCTATCCTGTTGATCCTCTGCCTCTAATACTTTTAGCCATAAACCCTGAACAAGCATGCAGCAGATCAAGTTCTTCAGATATTATTGTCAGATATAACAAGATTAGCTGCATGCTTGTTTCTGGTGTGATTCAGACACTCCTGAACAGGGCCATCATCAGAAATGTTTGGGCCCCATACTGGGTAAAACTACTGCCCCCCCCCCTCACTCCCCTCTGCCCACACATGGCAAATCAGAAGGCATGAAGGCATGAACAACTCCAAGGTCCGTGTGTCCCCTTTTCATGTGCTCCCATGGCTGGGAGCATTCTGTGTATTCTCAGTTCGTTAAGACTGTAATTGCACTTGCACAGAATGCTCTCAGCTATGGGAGTATGATGGAGGAGGTGTGCAGCCCAGAACAGTGCATGTGCAGTGCCCCACAACCGAGCTGGATTGTGTGGACTTCACAGAATTGGATTGGAAGTGCACTGAAGGAGCTGATAGACTACAGGGGGCTGGAAGGAGCCTCACGTAAGTAAAAATCCTTTTCTCCCACTCATTCTAGGTTTACTTTAATCGCTAACTGACTAAGGTAACTCCTGGGTGAGCCTCCAGGCACCTCTCATCACATTATTGGGCAGCCCATGTGTTGCACTGTTTGCCAGGCCCCATATTCACTTGGGCCCCATACTTCAGTCCCCCCTCTGATGCCCTGAAGGCGGCCCTGCTCCTGTAGCCAAATAGATCAGCAGGGTTGCCAGGTAAGTGATATTGTTTAAAAGGAAACAAATATTGCAGTAAAGATGGCCCGAATGGTTCGCCCGCAAACTTATTCGTGCAAACTTCGGTGGTTCGCGTTTGCGATCGAACGCAAACTTTATGGACCCGCCCCCTATACTACATCATTAGGGTCAACTTTGACCCTATACATCACAGTCAGCAGGCACAGGGTAGCCAATCAGACTACACTCCCTTCTGGAGCTCCACCCCCCCCGCCCCCGTTATAAAAGCAGGCAGCGTCAGCCATTTCACACACTCGTATGGCTGCAGTAATTAGAGAAGGGAGAAATGCTGCAGAGACATTAGGAAAAGCTTAGTTAGGCTACAGTTAGGCTTGTTAGGTTGCTCTTTCTTGTTGATACTTATTGCTAAAAAGCACTCCTCATCCTCAACAGCTCTTTTGAGAGCTAATGTTGTTCTTGTGATCTATTTTTTGTGTGTCCCACAGAAACTTGTGTTGCATATACAGCCCTGTCAGTCAGTCTTAGCTGCTGGGCCTTGGCCCCCTTGGTAATTCCTACTGTGCCACTGCCAGGCCCAGCACATTCAGTGATTACCTGTGTGTGTGACAGCTGCACATTTGTAATACCCATCACTGCATATGCCTACCTGGTGTTCAGTGCCCCCACCTACCTATGTGAGTGCACGCAGTGTGATATTTAATACCACCAGTCACTGTACCTGTTCACGGTACCTGTGTGTGTGTGTGTGACAGCTGCACATTTGTAATACTAGTCATTGCATACCTACCTGGTGTTCAGTGCACCCACCTACCTACGTGAGTGCATGCAGTGTGATATTTAATACCACCAGTCACTGTAACTGTTCGCAGTACCTGTGTATGTGTGTGTGTGTGTGTGTGTGTGTGTGTGTGTGTGTGTGTGTGTGTGTGTGTGTGTGTGTGTGTGTGTGTGTGTGTGTGTGTGTGTGAGAGCTGCACATTTGTAATACCCGTCACTACATACCTACCTGTTGTTCAGTGCACCAACCTACCTACATGAGCGCACACAGTGTGATATTTAATACCACCAGTCACTGTACCTGTTCACGGTACCTGTGTGTGTGTGTGACAGCTGCACATTGTATTGATACCAATCACTGCATACCTGTTCACTGCACCTGTGTGACTGCACATTGTATTAGTCAAGTCAGTGCATTTCTTTCACTTCATCCCCCCCAATATGGGCAATACAGGCAGAGGCAGAGCCAGAGGCAGGCCAACCGGCAGGTCTGTTTGAGGGCATGCTGTCGCGATTTCGTGCGGCCCTGGACCAAAGTACAGTGTTCAGAAGGCGCGTGCCATCAACCCCCAAGATTGTCAGAACGTTGTTGACTATTTAACACAGAACACCTCATCTTCCTCAGCTTCTGCACGGAACAGTGACATATTTTCCCCCTCCTGCTCTGATTCTGGCACCACACTTAACACTCAGTCGGCCGCCACCACCAAAGTGCCATCACCCCAGGGCTCAGCGGTGTGGGCATTTTTGTGTCTGTCTGCCTCAGATGAGAGCAATGCCATCTGTACTCTCTGCCACCAAAAATTGAGCCGTGAAAAGACCAAGACCCGCGTAGGGACAACCTCCTTACGAATGGCACATGATGACAAAGCACAAACTGCAATGGGATGACCACCTGAGGAAAAGCAGCACACAAAAGCAAAGCCACACACCGCAGTGGAAGATACCAGGCCACAATTATTTCTCAAATAAGGCGACACCCAAATTGTACTGTGATGTTGAAAGGCAAGTGGTGTCATCTCTGGCACACAGCGTTGGGTCAAGGGTCCATTTGACCCCGTGGTCTGCAAAGCACAGTCAGGCCTGCCCCAAGACTAAGTCAGTCCCCACGCACAGCATCTCTGCTTGCACGCCGTGTAACTGCCTGCCCCAAGACTAAGTCGCTCCCCACACAGCATCTCTGCCTGCAGGCCACAGACTGCCTTCTCTGCCACCACCAACAGGGTCCAGGACTCCAGATGGATTCCTGAATTTTTAAGGCGGCCGCTATAATAATTTTTCTGATGCGTGTACATGCCTGCCTAATATTTCTGGCTGCACTGCAGCTGCAACAACAAAACAAAAGGCATGTACATGTGCCAATTTCCCTTCGTGATCGTTACCTTGCCGCGGTGAAGGGGCTTGCGTATCACAATGAAGCATTGACCGACGGCTATATGAGTGTCTCGGGGGGGAGGGGGGGGGCACACCCACAATAATAAGGTTGTTGCTTCATTGTGGACAGACCAAATTTGATCAGCTGGACAGTCACTGTTCTGTCATTCAGCTACCTCAGCCCGGCAACCATATGGGTTGGAAAGCCACCATCACCTGCTCTCTCGTCCAGCGCGGCTGTCACTACACAAACAGCTGTTTGCAGTCACTGCATACCTTTCACTGCATCTGTGACTGCACATTGTATTATACCTGGCAGTCAGTGCATACCTTTCACTTGAATGGATGGCAGACTTACCCTCCATAACAGATTCTCGTTAAAGGATTTAAAGTTGATACGTCTCATATATAGCAGGGCCTCGAAAGTCCTCCTGTATTGTTATTTTTTGTCACTACCTCAGGACTTGCATGCCATGCCTGCTGCCTTCCTTGGATGTGTGGCGGTAGCCGTTTCCAGGCTCCCACTCCGGACCGGAATCGAACCCTGATTCCCCGGCCATTACCCGTGGTCACCATGGTACTGAGAAAGTAATATGGAAACTTGTTTATCAGTCGCACAGTTGAATGGATGGCAGACTTGCCCTCCATAACAGATTCTCGTTAAAGGATTTAAAGTTGATTCTTCTCATATACAGCAGGGCCTCGAAAGTCCTCCTGTATTGTTATTTTTTGTCACTACCTCGGGACTTGCATGCCATGCCTGCTACCTTCCTTGGATGTGTGGTAGCCGTTCCTGCTCCTTTGCCCACAGCGTGCCTGATGCCTTCCTTGGATGTGTGGTGGTAGCCGTTTCTCAGGCTCCAACTTCGGACCGGAATCGAAACCTGACACCCCGGCCGTACGCTTTTTTTTAACAATGGTAGAGAAAGAACCATCGACAGTCTTAGCAGCGATGGACTACTGGGTGCGCAGGCTTGACTTGTGGCCAGAGCTGTCACAATTTGCCATCCAACTTCTGGCGTGCCCTGCCTCAAGCGTCCTAGAAAGGACCTTCAGCACAGCTGGAGGCATTGTCAGTGAGAAGAGAAGTCGCCTAGGTCAAAAAAAGTGTTCAGTACCTCACTTTTATTACAATAAATGAGGCATGGATCCTGGAGGGCTACTGCCTGCCCAAAGACTAAGTCAGTCCCGACTCCCCACACACACACACACACACACTGTTGTTCTATCATTGAGCTACCTCAGCCCGGCGACCATATGGGCTTGAAAACCGCCATGGCCTGCACTCTCGCCATGGTGCGCACCAGTCCAGCAAGGCCGTCACTACACAAACAGCTGTTTGGTGTGTCAGTGTGAAGCAGTACACTAATTACACTACCTGATTGATGTATACACATGCAAGATGTTTTAAAGCACTTTAGGCCTGCAATTTAGCATGCAATGTGATTTCTGCCCTTAAAACGCTGCTGTGCGTCAAATCCAGATTTTTCCCCGGGACTTTTGGCATATATCCCACTCATCCATGCAAAAACTCAGATGTTAGACCCCTTGAAACATCTTTTCCATCACTTTTGTGGCCAGCATAAATGTTTCTAGTTTTCAAAGTTCACGTCCCCATTGAAGTCTATTGCGGAAGTTCGCGCGAACCAAACTTTTGCGGAAGTTTGCGTTCGAGGTCCGCGAACCGAAAATCGGAGGTTCGAGCCATCTCTATATTGCAGCCCCCATACTCTTCTCACTTCAGTTGTCATTTAAATGTATACAAGTCATTGCAAGACTGATATACTACAAAGCAAAAATACAGTATATGGATATCTGTATATATCAATATAGTTTCTGATTCTTGCTTCCATGTCTTTTCATATTGTACATTGTAGATGCCCACCAGCTGTATGGAAAGTTATGTCCCTATTATTATTACCAGCCACTGGTGTCAGTAGTTTGTCACTACTTGTCCTCCCCCCTCTCTAGGCACAACATGCTGCCTGGCAGACAGTCGAGAAACGTGTTTCTATGAGCAAAGTAAGCTCAAATTAATCAATAGGCATAATTTAGGGCAGCCTTTAATGCCAGTGTGTAAAGGCTTTACATTTATGGTATTTGTTGTATGAGGTTCAGAGCAGATGTCTGCTTGTTTCTGGCATGGATTTGGGGGATAAACTTGTGGATAGTGACTGATGTTGTAAATTGGCAACTCCACAGTTAGGCAGATTTGTTTGGGATCCAGGACTGGTGTGTATTGGGAGAAGGGTGGACCTTACATGATACTCCTCCAAGTCCAGGCCTAAGTCCAGCAGAAGGAGGGTTAATTACCTCACCTGCATCAATTGCATGAGAAACTGCAGCTCTCAGTATGCAGTGGGCTGTGTGTGGAGCAAGGAGGCTCCTAACGAATGTGCAGCAGAGAGGCTGTCAAGTCTGATGCAGCAGAGAAGCTGCTAAGGTGCTGGAGGGAGTTGAACTCCAGTACTGGTAATCAAGGAGAAACCTGGATAGGCGAGTGGCTGAGGACTGCCATTAGGTCCGTGGCAGGGTGTCACTCAAGAGCCAGTGTGACTGCAGATAGTAACAGGGGTGGCACACTTTGACTCTGAAGAGAACCCGAAGTAGGGTTGGTACAGAACCAGAAGGTTGTTTATCTTGTGTGTGACTCTATACTGCTGAATACCCAGTGTGGTGTATTTTTTTGTTGTTATTGACATTGCTTGACTGACCAATAAAGTAGTGTTATTTTATTTTTACCCTAAAAAGACTCACTGACTGGTATGTTATGACCCTTCTATGCTTTTATCTCTTCTGCTAATATAAGCTAAACAACTTCCCCCAGAACATCACAGTTGGTATTCATGAGTTATTTTTGGAAATATTCTTAAAGGACACCCGAGGCGCAAATAAACGAATGAAATAAACAATTGTATCTATCTTCCGTCTCCTAAAAATGACTTTTTAAGATATTCCACAGGTTTATTTTATGTTTAAATTTACTTTTTAAGTTTTAACTGTTTTATTGTTTTTGCTCAGTGACACATTCATTGATGTATGCCAAAGCTAAAATCTATGGACTATTTGCCCTTTTAATCTCTTTCCTGCTCTCAGAAGCCATTTTCTGCTAGGAGAGTGTTTTATAGTTTCCTCCTGTCTGAGTCAGGACTGAGTCAGCCACTTGCATACCTGATATTTAACTCTTCCAGGCAGAGAAAGAAAAAAGGAATACAGCATAATTATTTGTGTGCTAGGCACTGTACATACCCATGTCTATATCATCATGTCACATGTCACCTCCGGTATTCTTTAAGTGCTGGAAATTTTTCTCCATTGGCTGTTGTTCACAGCAAGATAATTTCTGCATGCCCCATGTTACCTCCATAGCATAAACAATGATGCACAGTCAACCTGTCCGTTTAGCTTTGTTAAGCTGGCCAAATAAATATACTGCATTTTCTGATGATCAAATCTTACATACAGTATCTGAGCATCAGCCAATTGGTGCCAGATAACTGAGACTCTACTGTACAACGCTGAAAGTTAAAAGGAACAGAAAAGAGTATACAGAGCAGCAGTGTTTATCAACACCACTATAAAGTCCACCTTAACCGTTTTCCGACCTTGGTAATTCAAATCTATGCCGTTTGGGACGGTCAAACTCAGACTAATAGGCCTTCAAACCCTCAATTTGTGTTCTGTTTATTCTTCTACTGTTTGGAGCTTGTTATAACTGGCCAAGGCATAGATTTAGATTACTGCACCGTTTACTACCGCGGATTGCGCTACTCTCCCAAAGCTACAGCCCACTCACTCTGCTGTCGGTACGACAGCAGAGCGCCATGAACCGGTCAGGAGCCAACTTCATTGGCTCACAGTGATCACAGGGTCTGGAGCCAAAGAAATTGGCTCCTGGCCAGCTCACGGAAGGCAGGGTGAGTGCGCTGCAGCAACTGGTGAGCAGTAAGAGAGACGGGTCCGTGCCACGCGACGTCAGTGAGTCCAGTTTTTTTGTTTTTTTTGTTTGTTTTGTTTTTTACCAAAAAGTCTCTGGTCCTTCCTTCCAAAGACTTCTGGTACAGAAGTGGTTAAAGTAAACCATTAACTAGGACAACATTTTTTCAAATGAGACAGAAGAATTAACCAGCTAGTCCAAAAATACAACCACTTCCTGTTTGTATAATTTTGTCTTGTTAAAAGAATGGAACTTTGTTTCATCTGCAGACAACAGAATGATCATAAAACATTTCTCTGTGACTAAAGTCACATAGGCCTCAATTCACTAAGATCATGCTAGAGATAATAAGGCAAGAGAAAATTTACCTCCACACGTGAGAGAGTTAATACCTCTTCATTCCTTAAGTTACCTCTCCTGTAGTTAATTTACCTCCTCTGTAGTTAATTTACCTCCTCTGTAGTTAATTTACCTCCTCTGTAGTTATTTTCACACACAGTTAATTAACAGCCTGTCTTTAACTCTGGAGTTATTTTAAGGATTGGAGAGTTAATTTAAAGACAGAAGAGTTAACTTTAGGCTTGCCTGAGGTAAAATGTTTCCTGAATACTACATGCCTTATCACCATGGTAACAACTCTAGAAGAGTTATTAAAGACAGGAGATAAGTTTAGTGAATTGAGGCCATACACACCTAAAGCTAGGTACACTTAATATGTGGTAGATCAGGTATCTGCTATCTTTCTGGTATTAATGTGTACGTAGTCCTCCTTACATCAAAAGGTATTAGACAAGATTTCAGCTCTGCACATCCTTGCCTCTAAATCCCTTTTCTTTAAAAGACACTTTTCATTGTGGCACTATGTTTCATTTATAGATTGAGGCTCAACGCTATAGTTTGAACTCTCTAATTCATATGGTTGACAACCTTCAAATATGACAGTGACATCTCTTTCAGACAAATGAAGGATCTTTTTTGAGTCGTCTCCTGTCTCAGTACTTTATGGATGATCTGGAACATCAAAATCCTGCAGGGAATCTGTTTGTAATTTGATCCTCTGAATGGAGAGTTAAATCCCTTGCCCCCTCCCATTAGTTCCCTCCGCCTATTTTACATGCTGTGCAGGTTTAGCAATGAGCATGCTGGGAATAGATGGATTTGTAGAGTGGGTTATGTCAGCAGCTGGCCAGGAACACGGCGTGTCAATGGACTGAGCATCTGAACTGAAGATGGCAATGTGCTCTGTGTTTAAAGCGGATCCGAGATGAAAAACTAACTATAACAAGTAACATGTCTATATAACGTATCGAAAGTTTAGATAGTTTACACAGCATATCTAACTGCAAACAGCTTCAAAAGTGTATGACTATTTATTGCTGTGATACAATGAGGGCAGCCATGTTCTGTTTGTCAGATTGTCACAGGCTGAGGGCTGGAGATGCTATCAGCTTGCCTGTGTGTAAATTCAGTCCCCTCTCCTCCCCCCCTCCTACCCTCTGCCTCTGAAATCAATGGCTAGTCATCTCCTCCTCCTCCTGCCCAGACTGAGCTCCCATAAGCCCATGCTACAGGGCCAAGGCACAAAAGGAGCTGTGGGCGAGGCTTGTTTAGTATCTAGGGAATTAGAGTATTAAAACAAAATAAAAATAGTATTTGGCTTGAGGAATGCCCTATACACTATATGAAAGGAACACAATTATGCAATGAGTAAAAGTTTATCTCGGACGCTATTAGCATGACTCACAATACTCGACTAGTGCGACCATAGCTATGGTATGTGCGTTACTAACTAGTGTTACCTTTATTACCATGTTACCCTAGCAATGGTCACGCATGTTGAGTATCACAATGCACTGTCTACTCTCCTAGGTTACCACTTAAGTGGAACTGTAGTGAAAATAACAAATAATACAATTGCTTATTTTTTACAATATTAATGTATAGGTTATTTAGTAAGTGTTTGTAAAATCTGTTCTCTCCCTGATTTACATTCTGAAATGTATCACTGGTGGTGACATCTTTAGTTCTGCCAGGTGATCTGTGTGGAATGATTGTTACTGAGGCCCGGTTCACATTAGCGTTTTTTTCATGGAACCGTCCATACAGATCCGGCCATCAGGATCAGGTAAAAACTGTAGTTTTTTTTACAGCCAGTGTGCTGTAAAATGTCAGTTTTCTATTTGTTCCTATGTAGCTGCAAAACTTTCCGTTTCTGGTCCGCTGGGCAAAACGGTCTAGGAAATTAGGTCCTGCTGCATTTTTTTTGTCCGTTGAGTGGAACGCACAACGAATCCGTACAAGCGGATGGATGTGAACGGATCCATTGGTTTAACATTGGATCTGTTCGCATACCAGTCGGTTTGTACATTATACGCTCCGCTTACCGCTAATGTAAACCTAGCCTGAGAGTTCTATCCACTGAGGGAGGTATTACTTGTTTGGCAGTTGGTCAAAGATAATGCAACAAGGATCACAGACAGCAAACTGTCAGGACCATGGTCATGACATCACCCTGTGGGAGTGGTTTCACCACAATATCAGCCACTCAAACCCCCACGCAGACCCTCCCAGTAAATGAACGTCCACCTGAACCAGCCCTAAAGTATCCATTTCTAGTGTGAGATTTATTTACAATACTTTATAATGTTTAGGCTTTGTCAACACTAGCAACAAGGGAGCACTTGGGGGAAAAAAAGCAAATGCATTTCAGTGCAACTCTAGTCCAGCATCACTTCTGCATGGTAGTTACCCACTAGGTCAAATTACCATGTTATCTGAGAGAACATGTGAAAGACATTGTATGCAGCATCCACCAGACACAATTTTTCTCTACCGTTAAAGGATACCCGAGGTGACATGTGACATGATGAGATGGATATGGGTATGCACAGTGCCTAGCACACAGATAACTGCTGTGCTCCATTTTTTCCTCTGCCTGAAAGAGTTAAATATCAGGTATGTAAGTGCCTGACTCAAGACAGAGAGTGTGACAGTGTGACCCTCACTGATAAGAAATTCCAACTACGAAATACTTTCCAAGAGGAAAATGGCTTCTGAGAGCAGGAAAGAGATAAAAAGGGTCAATAGTTCATAGATTTTTAACTCTGGCATACTTCAATCAATGTGTCATTGAGCAAAACAATAAAACTGTTAACCCTTAAAAAGTAGATTTAAACATAAAATAAAACTTTGGAATATCTTATAAAGTCATTTTAGGAGAAGGAAGATAGATACAATTGTTTATTTCACTAGTTTATTTTCGCCTCGGGTGTCCTTTAAGCACAAATGTAGTGAAAATAACGTAATGAAAACAGAATGTTTAATTTTTACACAAATTATTTATAAATGATTTAGTCAGTGCTTGCCCGTTGTAAAATTTTCCTCTACCTGATTTACATTCTAACATTTATTCCATGGTGACATCTTTCCTGCTGGCAGGTGATCTCTGTGGAAGGAGATGCTGATTTTTTTTGGCAGTTGGAAACAGTTGGTTTTTCCCACAATGCAACAAGGCTATCACAGTGTGATGTCAGTACCTAGGTGCTTACATCACACTGTAGGAGGGTTTTCACCACAATATCAGCCACACAGAGCCCCCGATGATCCGTATCAAAAAAGGAAAATATTTCTTATGGGAAAGGGTGTTTTAGCTATTGATTGGGATGAAGTTTAATTCTTGGTTACAGTTCCTCTTTAAGCTCCATGTCTTGTGGTGATTAGTAAAAGTTACAATACATCTTAAATACAGTATAAGTACTTTTGCCCCAGGTTAAAATGCCCTATAAATTACTTTTTCCTATGTAGTTGTCACTTATAGTAAATTGTAAAATATGATAACTCAGAGAGGTTTTAGATTAAGGTGCCCATACACTCGTCAGATTGGCAGCAGACAGATAAGAAATGCATCTGATGATCTATCTGATGCGTTTTTAGAACATTTTTTACCAGGATAGAATTCCAATAGATTTCAGTTTGAAATCTGTTGAAATTCGATCTGATGGCATTTTTTTGCCATCAGATTTCCATTAAGGCCAATGCAAACTGATAAGCAATCACATCAGATCGACCTAAATTTTCCACCCTGCTAGTTCGATGGAAATCCATCGAAATCGATCGAAATCGGCCGTCGATCGGTCGATTGGCCAACCGATTTGCGATCGATCGATCGATCGATCGCGATCGATCGGTCGGCCAGAAAATCGGCTGAGTGTATGGGCTGCTTTAGTCCTTCACCTCATCAGGAGATTCTCAGTATTTCCTTTAGGCCGGTTTCACACTGCAAACCAGCGTTAGGCCTTCAAGGATTATGCCGTTAGTATGCAGTAATCCCCTTCTGGCTAACAGCCAAACAGGAAGTGACGCTCACTTCCTGTTTCAGAAATAAGGAAGTGCACGGAAGCTTATTGTAAAAAAATGCTTCCGAGCATGCGTCCCCATAGACTTACATGACTTCTGGTCCGCCGCGAGTAGCCGCAGGTCGTCGCAGAGGTTGCGAGGCAACGTAGGTATGCGCTCGCAGTAGATCAGTGACTTCCAGCGTACCGCATGCTGTATGAAACCACCCATAGGCTTTCATTGGTAAAATGACGCACTGCACTAGTGTGAAAGGCCCCTTACTTGTTTCAAAAACTAAACCACTGGAGAGGATATACAATATACAAAGATTTCAGCTGGTCTGTCTCCCTCACTTAGGGCTGCTGCACACTACAAGAGCTTTTTAAACGCTAAAGATTATAAAAGCTCTTGCTAATGCAATGCTATGGGGGATTTTTACAAAATCACATCGCTCCAGTGAGAACCTACAGAGCCATGAGTCCCATGAGTTTATCATTGTTATTATTTAGTATTTATATAGCAGCCAATGCCCTGGCTGAGACTCGAAACCAGGGACCCAGCGCTGCAAGGCGAAAGCGTTAAGCGATATGCCACCGTGCAGCCCCAAGTTTTATACTAATATCCCCTCCTTACCCCTGCCCCCCCCCCCCCCCCCCCCCTTCCCTACACTTGCTGACTGACGATAACTATACATACATTTGTATCATCTGTAAAGATGGTTTAAACGTAAATAGGAACCATAACAACATATAGTAGAATGCAGTAAATACTTCAGGATATCCACTTGTACGCTAAATATCATGGTTTTAGCATCAGCAACACCTCCTACAGCTGTGTAATTTGCTAATCAGTGATGTTTACTATATTCCCGTCAAGATACTGACAGGACAGAAGCAGTCACTTGCATGCCTAAAAATTAACTCTTTCAGGTAGCAAAATAAAATGAGTAAAACAGCCTGGTTATTAATATATAATGACAACAGAGGCGCCAACAGAATAAAAAAGGAGACCGTATTTAAAAACAATAAAAATAAGGGGGTAAGGGTGGACTTACCTCCCCAATGTTCAAACACAACCACTGTGATCAATATGCTAAAACATTTAATCTGTACTCCAAGATAAACAATTGCAACGCGTTTCGCGGGTCTCAAGCCCGCTTCCTCAGGCAAAATACAAAAAGGGAGCAACTCAGAAGTGTGCAGAAATAGCGCAGCGCCTCTGGTTATTAATATGTTTTGTACTGTACAAAGACATGTTTATCTCATCATGTCACATGTCGCCTCGGGTACGCTTTATGACATGTTGGTCAGAATAGAATAATACAAGCCAATATTGATATATAAGCCAGAGGATAGATAGCACAAAACTAGAGAAGTTAAGGCAGAATTGGGTTAATAGGCACTGCAAAAATCCCTGATAGCTTATCAGACTCCCAAGGTCTACAGGTGACATGTGCCAACATTCAACAAAGCCAGAGACCACTATTGGATGGCCAAAAGTCCATGTCACTTGGTCTACTAGGTCACAGCAACTAGTTGAACCACAAACAATTTGTCACTGTGACTAGTTGCTATCGCTAGCAACTCAATGAAACATGTTAAAGTGAACCTCCAGTCCAGACTAAAAATCTACTCAGCAGCACTGAAAAGGCTTGGTGTTTCTTTAACAGTTTCACAGCATCAGAACTTTGTTTTTCTTCCCCAAGCCTCATTTTTAGCTGCACAAAAGAAAACTGCCTGGGCATTTTCCCCCTGATGCTGTGCAAAGCATGATGGGATTTCTGATGTTGTTGTTCTCCTGCTGTTTTTGTGCAATTTTTTTTTCAAATATTGAATATAAGATATATACTTCAAGCCTAGTGCACACAGCTGGGAGGGGTGATCAGGACACAGGACAGTTGGAACTGTGTCTCATGCTTCCTGTCACCTCCTTTCAACCAAAAAGATGGCTGCCCCCATGAAATCACAAACATTTACCTGTTCTTTTAAAACAGGGTGGGTAAGAGATTATATTACCTATCTATTTTAATTAACATAACTAATGTAACTTAATGACAGTATGTTTGTTTAGGCTGAAGTTCCCCTTTAAAGTCAAGTTGCAGCTACTAGTTGCTGAGACTACTTCCTAGCAACCGTGAGTGTGACATGGCCCAAACCATTTATGTGTCTGGAAATCAGCAGATCATTCGCTTTTCATGAATATGCCTACAGTTATAAATAAACACTGTGATGTTTTCTTACTCTAAGTCTCTCACTTCATGTTTAATTTCCTGGCTACACCAACACACCACCAGCTCTGCATAATAACTCCCATTCCTATACATATTAAAACCCAGGAGAAGAAAACTAATTAACAAATAAACTACGGGTATATGTGTAGGAAAAAAAATACAGGCAGCTGGGGCAGAGAACAAGAAGGAATGTGGTTTATAAATAACTCCTAAAGTGTTTTTATATATTCATATTTTTGAACAGGAAGGGTTTTTGTTTTTTTTCATTTTTCCTTGATCTGACATTCTGCTGAAATTTCACAGCTCCAAAACAATTGATAAAATGGCAGTTGTGCTGATTAATTCAGTCCCATTCATTTCAGCTTCACACAATAAGTCTTTAGCAGCACTTCTGTTATGCTCAAGATGAATGTGAAACGCAGGTAAATGTGCTAATGGTGAACACTGTGTTTTGGGGGAGGAAGGGGGGTGGGGAGTGTGAGAGAAAAAAAATTAATAAGTTTAGTCTTGTTATTCAGTTACAAGTTGAGGAGAGCGCAACCTTTTGTGGTGTAATATGTGTCAAAAAGTACTCTGGTTACATAACTAAAGAATAAAAAGGGGGAACGCACACAGTGAAAGTGATTGTGTTACAAAGGGTCTCCAGCCCTACATAGTAAAATAATCACAATATACAACTTGTCCAAAAAAGGTCACACGCTATTTAGGGGTGTCCAAACATTTTAGGCTAAGGGCCATATCGCCATGCTTGAGAGTGTTAGGAAGCCAAACTACAAAAATTAAACGCAATTTTGCTAATATCTATGGACTATGCTTATGACATATGCTGGCATAGTGGCGGCTGCCAATCAGTGGCTGTTACTGCTACAGTGGTGGCTAATAACCTGCAGGCAAGCAAAGAGGGGGGGGGGGGGGGGGGTATCAGAGATGCCATACAAGGTGGCCACTGCAGCAACGGCCTTCCAGCCATATGGAATTTACAACAGTTGAGAGCTTTGGTGGCCACCAGAAAAGGCTCGGCGGGCCATATTTGGCCCCGGGCCGGACTTTGGACATGTCTGATTTAGTTGGACCATCCTCTGCACACATTCACTTTGGCATTTTTTCATTGTGCTTCTGCAATATCACATTTATTTCTGTCCAAACTCGCATTAATTTTTCCCAAGGTCTTGTAGATATGATGGGAAAGTGGGACTGCTGCGCAAATTGTTCTACACTGGGGTTAAGGTCCGGACTCTGTGCTGGCCAATCTATGTGTAAGAATGTAAGCCTCATGCTCCCTCTGAACCATTCTTTCACAATTTAAACCCTAAGAATTCTGGCACTGTCATCTAAAAATATGCCCATACCACCAGGGAAAAAGAAATTCACTGATGGAATAACCTGGACATTCAGCATATTCAGGTAGTCAGCTGACCTCATTCTTTTTGCACTTAACATTGCTGAACGTAGACTTGACGAACTGCAGCAACTCCTACTTGCTTTGTTATGTCCAGGAGGTGACTTTTTTGTGTGTGCAAAGTAAGTGTATTTGTCACTGTAACCACTATGTTGTCTACCAAGTCTGTATTATGTACCAATGTCAGTATTTATATGTACCCATGTTTCTTATTGTACAGTGTGACATAAAGTGACAGCACTATATAATTCATGAATACAGTAGTAATAATTTCATCTGGATTGACAGAGCTGTTCCTAACAAACAAGTAATAGAGCAAGCATGCCACTTGTGTCTGGGGACTGGATGTGAATTGCAGTCGTCCTGTAGTAGATCCTATGGAGGAGACACTTGACCTGTGTGCTGTAACTATGTTGATGTGCTGTGCACCAGAGCATGTGGCCGGATTCACTGTGTGTGCTGCCCGTTTGTCTTCTCCTTAGAATACTGCAAAATTAAACAGCAGCACTAGCACCTTTCTGAGTCACCAGATCACTCTCCTGATCTGGATTAACTGGTTCTAAAGTTCTTAAAGGGGAACTTCAGCCTAAACAAACATACTGTTATTAAGTTACATTAGTTATGTTAATTAGAATAGATAGGTAATATAATATTTTACCCACCCTGTTTTAAAAGAACAAGCAAATGTTTGTGAATCATGGGGGCTGCCATCTTTATCATGGGGGCAGCCATCTTTTTGGTTGAAAGATTGGTGACAAGGAGCAGGAGACACACTTCCAACCATCATGTGTCCTGATCACCCCTCCCAGCTGCACACGTTAGGCTTCAAATGTCAAATTCAAACTGTAAAAAAAAAAAATTGCACCAAATCAGCAGAACGAGAACAACAACATCAGAAATCCCATCATGCTTTGCACAGCATAAGGGGAAAACTGCCCGGGCAGTTTTCTTCTGTGCAGCTAAAAATGAGGCTTGTATAAGAGAAACAAAGTTCTGATGCTGTGAAACTGTTAAAGAAACACCAGGCCTTTTCAGTGCTGCTGAGTCGATTTTTAGTCTGGAGGTTCACTTTAAGATGTCCATTAACTATATAATTCTCCAGATTATCATTTGTCCAATTTGATTGGAATATCAATCAGAAATGATCCTTCTGGCCCACTAACAGAAGGAAAGCTACTATGCAGATCCATCAATTTGATCGAATTGTATACAAGCTTTCCTTCCATTAGTGGGCCTGAATGATTTTTTTCTGATCAATATTCCATTCCAATCACCCGTAGTATTTTATCATTAATGTACCAGAACTGTCCTCAGGGAGGGTTCAGGACTCTAGACCTCTGCACAGGCAAACTGCTAGCCTCAAAAATTGCAATCCCCTTTAGGCTGCTTTCACAGTGAGACGTTACAGGCGTTAGTGCAGCCTGTAACGCAGCCCACCGCACAGTAATGAAAAATCAATGGGCTGTTCACAGTGCCCACGTTGTGTTACATTGTAACGCAGCACGTACGTTGAAAGTGCTGCGTGCTGTACGTTGTAAGCGGCTAAGCCGCGTTAGACTGTTTGCACATGCTCAGTAGTGTTGGAGGAGGAGGTCTTCCCTCCTCCTCCTCGGCCAGGCACATGGCTAATTAATATTCACTGCACGGTGTGCCGTGCAATGTTTACTTCCTGGTGCGCCGCTCTGTGCGGCGATTGACTGGCGGGGCCACGTGATGCCACATGCGTCCAAGAGTATGCATCACGGCATCACAGACGCCAGAGTGAGTTGCACAACGCGGCTCACTCTGACGTCCACATCCAAGAGCACCAGGCGTTGCGTTAGGGGCACGTTATGCGACCATAACGTCCCCTAAAACGCAACGTCTTGGTGTGAAAGTAGCCTTAAGGGATAGATATTAATGTTTCTATGTACTCTGTAAAGCTGTGGTAGACTTACTTCCCCAAAGAAGACTCAATATTGTTGAATTCAGACAAAAATAGCTTTATTTGACTACTCCACAAGACCAAGCGCCTCTGGACAGAGGTGCTTGGTCTTGACCACACTCATTTTTGTACCTTAATTTGCCTGATGAAGCGGGTCACACCTGAGAAACGCGATGCATTGTGGAGTAGTCAAAGCTATTTTTGTCTGAATTCAACAAAACTGAGTCTTCTTTGGGGAGGTAAATCCATCAATAGCTCCCTTTTTTTAAACTATTTTTAGTATATTTTATTCTATTGTTGGCACCTCTGTTTAAGTGTTTCCTGCCAGAGTTAAGTGCGCCCCTGGTTTATTCCCCTTTTTTTCTTCCTAACTACGGAGAGTGACTTCTTAACCTAAATGGGGTCAGGTCTAATCTCCCCATCTGTCTAACGAGTGGTTGCCTTAGTGCAGGGGAGTCAAACTCAAATACAAAGTGGGTCAAAATTGTACACTAGGATCTAGTTGAGGGCCAAAATTGTACACTGGGGACTAATCGCGGGCCAACCTCAATGTCTACTGGCCACCTACCTCCCTTATAAAAAGATATCTGCTGTCTAGAGGTCCTCCCTCCCTATACAGTTCCCTGGTGTCTAGAGATGCCCAGACTCCCCTATACAATTCCCTAGTGTTTAGTGCTTTCCCCCTTTCTCCCCATATGGCTTCCCTGGTGGCCTAGAGTGGGCCAAACATAATGCAAAGTAGGGAAACCACTTGAGGGCCAAATTTAATGGCTCTGAGGGCCAAATTTGGCCCACGGGCCGGAGTTTGACATGTATACCTTAGTGGTACCCCTTGTGAGCATCATTTTACATTCAATACCTTCGACCATTACTCTATCCTACTACACTATCCGTGGCTCTCGGTTTTCCATGTTGTTTATTTTACAAGTGCTGCCATTCTGTTGGTGCTGGACTACAATATTTTGAGCTATAAATGTGTTGTTTTTTTAATAATGATGTACTTTACATTTGCTGCAATACCGATAAGATGATATGGGAACCTACTGACGATAAGCGTCAGTAGTTTACTTGCTGGTGTCCTTCTTCCCAGTATCGCAAAGAAACTACACATTTTACGTGTGTGATGAAACGGTTAATAACAGAAGGATTAGTGCCTGATGGCACTACAGTTTCATCAGAAGGCTACATGTACTTTAACTGACCCCTTGACAGGAAAACAAAAGCCCTGTTTATGATGCATTAGCGAACAATTTACATCTGTTAGGCTAGTGATGTCCAGAATATTTGGTTGCCTGCAGCAACTGATTAGTATCATCTTTTAAAATACATGTGTCTGCAGGTCCTGTGCTATTTAGATTTGTCTTGACTACCCTACATTGAGAGAGAAAACTGGGTTACCCTATTAGCCTGAAGCATAAATGAATTAACATGAAATTGGACCCTAAGCAAGATAGCGTTTTTTGCCAACTGCTGATGATCACCTGGCTTTTTAATTAAGATTTAGTGGGGGCTAGCATCCGCCAGACCCTTAGACTCTCTCCAGGCCCTAGGCAACTGCCTAGGTTTGCCTTGTGGATGATCCAGCTCTGACCTGACGGACAGCCCCTTCTAAGAACTATGGAGTATCCCACGCTGGTCACCTTCACACACAGTTGGTAGGCAAAGAGGAAGCCAATATGGGAGTGAGTGTTCTAAGTGTGACATTAAGAGACTCTGTAACAAAATTTTCAGCCTTAGTTCTTCTATCCTATAAGTTCCTTTGCCTGTTCTAATGTGCTCTGGCTTACTGCAGCTTTTTCCTAATTGCACAGTGGCTGTTTTATCAAATCTTTTTTCTTCTGTCGGCACAGTCGGGCTAAGGCTGGAATGTGCAGGGCTGCTTGTGATTGGTAGAAGCTATGCACACCCCCTCCAGGCCCCCTGCAGGCTCTGTATGACTCACACACTCTGCTTATGTGAGCCTATCACAAGCTGGTTAGTTTGTTTGTAAACACTGCCTAAAACTGGCAATTACAAGCCAGGTTTGCAGCAGAGAGTGGCAGAAACAGCACAGAGGGGCCCAGGAGAACATAATGAATAGAATGGTATGCTTTTTGCTGTAAAAATTTTAGAGTACAGATTCTCTTTAAGACTTGGAGGCAAGTTGAGCTGTCACACTATGTATACTAATTTCCTGAATGGCTCTCTAGCCTATGGTACAAAATACGGTGGCCCAGGAGATACTACAACTCCCAGAAATATAATCTCCTGGGCTGGCCTTCTGACAAGTTCAATTTAAGTAAATATTTCTTAGCATGACACAAAAATATGGGTAACCTAGTTTTACTAGAAAATAACATATCTGGGAGTATCTGCAAGATCAGGAAGAATTGCATGGATGTCATATAAAATAAAAAGCATGGAGAAAACAAAATTAAAATTCACTGTACTGGCTATTTCCAGAGCAGGATGGATCTTTTGCAGTTTGTGTGAACAGGATAGCGTAGCCTGGGGAACAACTAATTTTTAATAAAAAAATATTTTTTTTTTCTGTAATGACTTCTTTACTGTTTAAATTTGAACTTTGGATCACCTCCTGCTCCCAGCTTGGTTAATCATATACAGCTCGCTCTCAGGTTTATGACCCATTTGGAAGCATCTGCCCCCAGCGAGCATTGATGACCCTACATCTGCCACTACCTATAGTATTATATTTCTTTATATGGTTTTGTGGCTGTTTTCTGTTTGGAGCTGTGAGTATGATTACGTGGACTTTATTAGAGACAGTCTTCTCAAAGCAAGCTATCCAAGCATTGGCATCCTGCTGGGCATGTTCCTCAATTATCTCTACACCTGTTTAACCTCAAGCTTTGTATATGCTCAATATTTGAGATATTACAACCCATTCTCACCTGTACCATTGCAAACTGTCTATAAAGAACACTGACTTCTGCTATTCAGGGCTGTAGAGTCGGTACAAAAATCTTCCGACTCAAACTCTGACTCCGACTGCTCAGTTTATGAAATCACCGACTCCAACTTCGACTCCGGGCACTCAAAATGGCTCCGACTCCTCGACTCGGACTCCCTAGTCTAATACTTACCAGGGCTGTGGATTTTGTACAAAAATCATCCAACGGTTTATGAAATCACCGACTCTGACTCCAACTCCGACTCCGGGTACCCAAAATTGTCTTGATTCCGACTCCACAGCCCTGCTGCTATTTGGTCTCATGTAGATGCTAAGCCCATGTGCAGTGTTGTTTAAATGAATCTCATAATTGTTACAAGTGGCTTTTATATTTTTTGCTTATAATAATAGTTGATTACATTTTATCTCCATGTATTATATATACCTGTTTCAGGCTCTGGAAATGCCACAGAGGCCCAGGTCTTAGGGAGCTGCAGCACAAGGGGCAGGTGGACATGGAAGAGAGGTGTTTTGACATGAAAGAGGAGGATGAAAGTTGGAAAAAGGAGGCCGCAATAGGGGGCAGCACATTGAAGAAGAGAAGTGCTGCCCAAGGAAGCAGTGCATGAAAGAGGCTGCTGTGTTGGGATAGTATGCATGGAATAGGAAAGCTGCACATAGAATAGGGGGGTGTTGCTGCTCATGGAAAAGAAGCAACAAGACAGTTGGCCTGGGGGCACTAAAAGTATAATCTGGCCTTGACCAAATTACATTCTTGTCCTGAAAAGCCCAACCAGTACTTTGAAGTGTACCAGAGATCAAGTTTAGTCAGGATCGATACTTACCCGGGGCTTCCACCCGCCCCATAAACACTGTGAATCCTTTGCCGTCCTCCCGCGGTCTGCCATTCAGCCGCAATCAGCCCTGGTAACTTGCTCAGTAGCGTTCAGTCTGGGTCTTCTGCACATGCGTGGAGGATCTACTGCGCATGCCCAATAGATCCGGACTGACGTCACTGAGCAAGTTACCGGGTGAGCTGTACGGCAGACCACGGGAGGACGGCGAGGGACTCACACGTGTTTATGGGGCGGGAGGAAGCCCTTGGTAAGTATTGATTCTGACTAAACATTGATCTCTGGTTTCCTTTAAAAACTACATTTTATGAAAATCAAATGTGCTGCCACAGTAAATCAGATTTTGATCCAGCTTGTAGCAGATCTTCACAAACAGCAAGGACTATGCTAATTTCTCTATGTACTGGGCTGGATCATTTGTTCCATCCTGATGACGGTAATGGTGAGAACATAGCAATCCAGCCTAAGGGAAGGGAAGGGGGGAGAACATTGGGGTGCTCAATGATTTCTAGTTACCCCGCCTTGCACTGCACAGGAGGTGGAGGAGGGAGGAGCACGGTAAGGTGATGGATCTATGCAGAGGAAGATACACCCACCTTGCCTGCAGTGCCATACTGTGTGCACAAGTCTTGTGTCATGTAACAAATTAAGTACGTCAGGGTATTATATATTAAAGTGTACCAGAGCTGAGTAAAAATAAAAGTTGTATACATACCTGGGGCTTCCTCCAGCCCCATCTGCGAGGATCGCTCCCACGCCGCCGTCCTCCGCTGGCCACAGCTCCGGTACCGGGTCCCGTAACAGCCGCCGAAGAGGTACGTAGAGGGCTCACTTCTCTTGCAAACTGGCCGCGATTGGAGGAAGTTATGGAACCCGGTACCGACGCAGGAAAAGGCGGAGGAAGGCGGCGTAAGAGCGATCCGTGCGGATGGGGCTGGAGGAAGCCCCAGGTAAGTATAACACTTTTATTTCTACTCAGCTCTGGTTTGCTTTAAGTTCATTTTGACAAGTTATATTAAACGTCATATTAAATACCTTTTTGGATCTGCTTGTGTACCTTCCTATCTATATTTGGAGATTTTTTGTAGCTGAAGAGGTTCTGCAAAACAAAACACCCCAAAATCTATTACTCAAAACCGTTTAGATCCAGAATTTCCTTTGTCAGTGCTCTTTCCTATTCAAGGCATTTAGGCTAGCTTCACATTAGCAGCGGGGTACATTGACAGTGCGAAGAACAAAAGATGGGTATTGTCTCTGTTATCATACATTATGCCTGGATGTTGGTTCGCATAGTATGACCCGATTCACGCTCACTGTTTAAACTCTGTCAATTTAAATGAATAGACAGCAATCAGTCCCATCACTTACCATCTTATGGAAACGCTGCGTTTCGATCCCGTTTTTTGCTGTCATCTGCCTGGCCCATATTTGATCCTGAAGCACCAGTTTGCTTCCAGGACCGCTTACCTCCAAGCCTCTGCGTCCCTCTGCAAGGGTGAAAAACGCTGCATGCTGGGAAGTGTTGCCAAAAGCAAACAAATACTTGTATGCAGAAAAGCATTTGCAATGAGACGACATATCTTTTGCAATAAGACACCGGGCTGCTGCGGGTGGCTGGTTCAGACGCCTCTCTGAACCAAGCCTAAATTCTCCTTCTGGAAGATTACTATGACACCAATATGTTCACACCCTTCCTTAAAGGGAGCCTAAACTGAGTAAAATTATTTAAAATAAACACATGATATAGCTGCAAATGAATATTACATTATTACAATATTACATTCTAACCTCACCGTCAGTTCCTCTCAGAAGCTCACCATTTTCTTCTTACAGTGATCCCTTCCAGTTCTGACAAAATTTTGTCAGAACTGAAATATACCAGTTGCTGTCAGTTATTTCAGCTGCTGTCAGTTACAACTGAATGTGCAAGGTAATGTCCATGTTTCCCTATGTCTCAAGTGGGTGATATAACAGTTTAACAGTGTGCTGACCAGGAAGCTGTTATGGGGTAATGGCCACTTTCAAAATGGAGGACAGAGAATTCCATCGATCACAGTGGACAAACAAGACGCAGGAGAGGAGAAAGAGATTGGTGAGCAGACTACATGGGAGGAAAGTATGACCTGTGTATGGTTATTTAGAGTTTTTATTTTCAGTTCAGGTTCTCTTTAAAGGGAACCTGAAGTGAGTAAAACATTTTTTTTTTAAAAACACATGACATAGCTGCAAATGAATATTACATACTAACCTCACCGTCAGTTCCTCTCAGAAGCTCACCATTTTCTTCTTACAGTGATCCCTTCCGGTTCTGACCATATTTTGTCAGAACTGAAATATACCAGTTGCTGTCCGTTATATGTTAACTGCTGTCAGTTACAACTGAATGTGCAAGGTAATGTGCAAGGTTTCCTTATGGCTCAAGTGGGCGATATAACAGTTTAACAGTGTGTTGACCAGGAAGCTGTTATGGGGTAATGGCAATTTTTAAAATGGAGGATGGTGAATTCCATTGATCACAGTGAACAAATGGGACACATGAGAGGAGAAAGCGTTTGAGGAGTAGACTACATGGGAGGTAAGTATGACATGTGTATGGTTATTTTGACTTTTTATTTTCAGTTCAGGTTCTCTTTAAGGCCCCTTTTACACTTAATCAGTTGCTCTCAGTTATAACTGAAAGAAAACTGATTTTCAAAGTAATACCCATGTTTTCCTATGGCACATTTTCCTTTTAACTTGTTTTAACTGAAATCTTTTTCACAATGCACTGCTATGGAAAAAACTCGTACCAACGTGTACTAGCGCACTAGACACATTCAATTGCGACTTGTACACAATTGGTATTGTTTAAAAGGAAATAAATATGGCAGCCTCCATATAACTCTCACTTAAGTTGTTCTTTAACCAGTTCAGCCTACCTGGACAAGTAAGTTCGTCCAGATAGGATCTGCTGCTGCTGCGCGCGATCGGGCGCGCTCCTGCCGCCTCCCGCTAGCCCCCCCGATCAGTGAATGGGAATATAATTCCCATTCACCGATCTAACTCCCCCCGCAGAAAAACCGACGGTTTCTAATTAAAGACCGCCTTTCTTTCTGCCCAAAAAGTTTCCCCAGCCTCCTTGTAGTTCCTGGATTCGAGATCGATCACATCCAGGACTTTTTTGACTGTGGCCATCTTGTGGCCAAATAGTAAACTGCACCCACATACATTTTTTATTAAAGAGGAGCTGTTAGGTATAAGGTCTCAGAGAAAATAAACACATATATCAGTAGCTAAAGATTGGCTGTACTTACATTACATATGCATTTCACTGTCCACGTTTGGATTTCACAGAATTTGTATATAGTATATGCAGAGATAGATGCTCCTGACAGCTCATGGCAGGCTCCATGTTTTTCTGCCAAATGTGTCGTCATGTCCTGCCTGCTTCCTGATCACAGAGGAGCTCGTACAGAATAACACAGTGTGCAGGGAATATTAATGAGCCATGTGGCTAGGAACAATAGCTGACTCCTGCAGTGTACTCTGCCCCGAGATTTATCAGTGCTTCGCGCTGGACTGATTAGAAAGCTGCTGTAACGTCTCATTAGCAGCCGAGGGGAGGGCCCCAGAATGCTTTGCAGTTTACTATGCGGCTTGCGTCCTTATGGGTCTATAACAGCCTTTAAGATAAGCACACATCAAAGGTAACTGAGATTTTTATCTTCACTAATGGCTTTCTGGCTTCCTTCTAAACTGTTTAACACAGGAGAATAGAGGTTTAAATTAGCTTCTGCAGCCTGACAGTTACTCTTTAAACAATTACATTATTTTACATTTAAAATTAGCGGTTTTCCTCCCACACCCAAAATTACCCAAATACATTTTTTAATAAAAAAAAAAATTACAATAAAAAAAAAAAACAACGTAAATAGTTACCCAAGGGTCTGAACTTTTTAAATACGCATGTCAAGAGAGTATTTTATTGTATAATTTTAAATGAGAAGCTTGTAAATAGTGATGGACGCAAATTGAAAAAATGCACCTTTATTTCTAAATAAAATATCGGCGCCATAAATTGTGATAGGGACATCATTTAAATGGTAAAACGGAGAAATAATGCATTGTTTTCATTTCTTTCTTAATCTTCCTGTTAAAATGGATTTAGAAAAAATAATTCATAGCAAAATGTACTACCCAAAGAAAGCCTAGTTAGTGGCGGAAAAACGATATAGATCAATTAATTGTGATAAGTAGCAATAAAGTTATTGGCGAATGAATGGGAGGTGAACGTTGCTCGGATGCATAAGATTTTCGACACTGTGGGGCTGAACCGGTTAAAGTCAGTTAACACTTGCACACTCACATGAAAATGTTCATACAAATGCATTCACAGAAATCAATCATCCAGGAACCACTGCTATCCCTACAGCTACAGGTACAGTGGGTTGCAAAAGTATTCGGCCTCCTTGAAGTTTTCCACATTTTGTCATATTACTGCCACAAACATGAATTAATTTTATTGGAATTCCACATGAAAGACCAATACAAAGTGGTGTACACATGAGAAGTGGAGCGAAAATCATACCTGATTCCAAACGTTTTTTTTTACAAATAAATAACTGCAAAGTGGTGTGTGCATAATTATTTGGACAGCGGTTTTGCGGCGATTTTCACTGCCTCTGGTACCTGCTCTGCTCTCTCCCTGCTCCCGGCCCCCTCCTCCAGTAAGTGCTGATTGGACGATTGGACTCACCGCATTGCTGGGGTTCTGGGGGAAGGGCCTCTAGGTTTTGTTCCCCCCCCCCCCCAGGCCAAAAGGTCCCAGTTCTCCCCTGGGCACACCGCCTCAAGTTAGGACATTGAAATAAGAATACTGGGGTACCTCTGCACGGTGTAGGTGACTACAAGAAAATTGTATTCTTTTGTACCAAGACCCTGGCATTTAACTTGTTGGTTCCTGGATGACTGATATCTGTGAATGCATTTGCATGTGAGTGTGCGAAGGGTTACCTGCCTTTGCCATTTAGCTGGCCACCCCCCCCTTTTGCACCTCCCTAATAACTTACTTAAAGTGAACTTCCAGACTAAAAATCTACTCAGCAGCACTGAAAAGGCTTTTCTTTAACAGCTTGACAGCATCAGAACTTTTTTTAACCAAGCCTCATTTTTAGCTGCACAGAATCTAAGCTCCGCACCATCAAAGAAATCTGCCCAGGTATTTTTCCCCTAATGCTGTGCAAAGCATGATGGGATTTCTGATGTTGTTGTTCTCGTTGCCTAGCACCTAGGTTCTCAACGTGTGGTACGCGTACCCCAGGGGGTACTTCTGATGGTTCCAGGGGGTACTCGAGCTTGATATACTTAACCAAGAGTAACAAATTTAGAGGTTTAGAAAATGTTAAATCTTAGTTAAGCAACACCAAATTAGTATTTTAGCTAATCAAAAACCATAGTAAATGCTTGGAAATTGTTTAGAACCTATTATGTACTGTACTATGATTCAATATATATTTGTCAAGGGGTACTTGTGACAATGTTTACTATGCTAGGATGCACTTAGTGAGTAAAGGGTTTTAAAAGGGGTACATACCAATAAAATGTTGAGAAACACTGGCCTAGCACACACAGCTGGGAGGAATGATCAGGACAGGGCAGTTGGAACTGTGTCTCATGCTCCCTGTCACCTCCTTTCAACCAAAAAGATGGCTGCACCCATGAAATCATAAACATTTGCCTGCTCTTTTAGAACAAGGTGGGTATGAGATTATATTACCTATCTATTTTAATTAACATAACTAATGTAACTTAATGATAGTATGTTTGTTTAGGCTGAAGTTCCTTTTTAAATGCCCTATCTCAAAGTTATGTGCCTGGATTTAGGTGTTTGTTAATTGTAAAATATTGGTAATATAAATTTACAATAATTTTTACATTGGCACCATCCAGCACTGCTGCTACGCATACTCACCTGTGCAGTGGATAAAAGACAGCTACCGTATTTAAAAAAAAATCAGAATTGTAAACCTTCTCACTGTAACCAACTCCCCCAAAAAATGTTGTTCTGAGTTCTGCTTTAACTTTTCTGTATTAGTAACGAGGTACTAAGATAGAAATTAAACACATGCTTTGGCTGTACCTTGGAGGACTTTTCCACACAAAATAAATGGATGTTGATTGGCCTGCACTGTGAAGACTTTGCAGCTGGGAGACCTTGATAAATGACCCTTTCGGGAGTGTGTATAAACTGAGGTGCCAGCCGCTAATATAGCAGTGGCTGAAATCCTGCTGCTGTTTCAGTTGTCCATTTAATTATATCCAGTGGTGAATGTAACAGATGGCTGGCCCCACGCATGCAGAGATCCCGGCAGGATCAGGCAGGACGCTTTAACCAGCATGGATGATAGCTGTTGTCAGCTGTATTTGTACATTAACCTCTCAGGCACCTGCTAGACAGACTTAACCCTTACAAATACAATTTGGCTGTTTTGTATCCAGTCTTACGTTTTTTTGTATAGTTGTATAGTTGGAGCATTTGTAATGTTGGTGACCCCAAGTAACAGCAATGTTATTAATTTATTGTTGATTGTGAGGTTAGTAGAGCAGATAACCACCTGTTCAGGGAACAAACTGATGAAGTAAAAAGATACAGACCTCTTACAGCCCCAGATACAAATTTGGCCTTGACAAGATATATTAAGCCAATGATAAGAGGCAAATTGTTCTTCTGATGACCTTTAAAAGGATGTTTGTAAAACACTGCAGGTCACAGGGAGTTTCCTCTAACTTCCTGTCCCTAAGAGGACTTCCATGGTCCATATGGCTTAAATACAAAACTGGCTGTCCTAGGAACAGGAAATGAGGGATAGCAATAAACGCTAGTCATGCATTGACAGGAAGTAAAGAAAATACAGGCGAGGACATAGGACAGCAACAAAAATCCAAAAGCCACAGCAGGGCATAGCTATAAATCATGGATCCCCTTGGCAAAATGTTGGTTGCCTTCCCCCCCCCAAAAAAAATTATAAGGTACTTATGTACCCTCTTGCGCCCTCCCACCTGTTTTGGATAACCTTTGTGGTTGGTACCCAGAAGTGTCTCCCCTCCTTTCTTCCCCCATTATAAGTAGCTAAATGTACCACCTAGCACTAGGTTGTCCCCCAGTATGGGTAGCCAGAGAATTAAGTAGCCAGAGAGTCCCCAGTATAGGTAGCCAGATGTCCTTCCAGTATAGGTAAAAAGAAGTAGTCCCTGGTACAGGTAGCCAGAGGAGCCCCCAGCATAGGTACTCATATTTGCCCCCGAGTATAAGCAGCTCTCCTTCCCTGGTTTAGGTAGCCAGAAGTAGCCCCCTCAGCATAGGTAGTCAGATGTGCCCCCCAGTGTAAGAAGCTAGAAGTAGCTCCCCCAGTATAGGCAGAAAGAGCAGCCCACAATATACATAGACAGAAGTAGCCCCAAGTATAGGTAGCCTCCAGTAGAGGTAGCAATAGGGGCCCTCAGTATAGATAGCCAGATGCCCACCAGGTTCCACTGATGATCTACCTTCTCCATGTGTCCTCATCTCTATGATTACAGTGCCGTCTCTCTTCACATAACCCACATGTGTTTCCTCATGCCCATTGATTCAAGTGCATAAAGTGAAAATCACTTTCTGCATGCATGCCATTACGTTTTGCATTCCATGAAGATCATTTTGTTTAATCACTTCAGGATGAGAGCAATTTTCACATATCAGCACTGTTCCCATTCATTCGTCAATAACTTTGTTACTACTAATCACACCTAAATTATTTATATATTGCTTTTTTCAGGACAAATTAGGCTTTTAGTGTGTGAAAATTTTCTTTAGTAATTACTAAATTATTAACTTTCTATGCATTTTAAAGGGAAATTAAGATAAAAAACACACTATTTCTCTATTTACATGCAGTATAGCTTTATAATAAACAGTGCTAAGTATAAGTTAAACTCACAAATTGTATTTGCTCATCCATCCTGGTTAGTACAAAATTTAGATTATGTTCCTAGCACAATGTATTTGGAAATAAAGGTGTCTTTTTTCTGTTTTTTGCTTTCTCATTGTACACGATCGATGGTTTTGAGACCTTATTTGCAAAAATAATTGTAATATACTCTCATGGCATACACATTTAAAAAGCCAAGTTCCTAAGGTAACAATACATAAATTTTCTCTTATATTCTGTCACTTTGTTTTCATTTTACAAGTCTTTTATTTTGGTACAGAATATGCGAAAATGTAATTGCTTTTTATTCAGTTTGTGGCTAAAAAGAATACACAAGACATGGGCCTCAACCCTAAAACTCTCTAAACTCATCACATATGTCTCTTGTAGTTTTGCTAAGACATTCCCAAGTTTGATCATAGTTTTAAAAATTACTTTTTTATGTTGGATTGAGTGTGTCCCTACCCAATTTTAATATGCTGTGCGCCCAAGCTTAAAGGGACTCCGAGCAGTGCAGAAACTATGGAAAGATGCATATCATTTTAAAGCTCTCTTTCTCCTCTTTCCAATGATATATAAACCGCTGCCCTACACCTTTTAGTTTTCGCTATTTTCGCGATTGAAATTGCCGCGGCCGCGATTTCAATCGCGAAAATAGAGAAAACTAAAAGGCGTAGGGCGACGATTTAGGTGTCGCCAGAAAGAGGAGAAAGAGAGCTTTAAAATGATATCCATCTTTCCATAGTTACTTGTATTATACAGGGCGACTTTTTCCTAAAGTCAGCAGCTCCATTCTGCTGAATGGAGCTGCTGACACTGGGGAAAGTGTCGTCCTGTGTAATACAAGTAACTATGGAAAGATGGATATCATTTTAAAGCTCTCTTTCTCCTCTTTCTGGCGACACCTAAATCGTCACCCTACGCCTTTTAGTTTTCTCTACTTTCGCGATTGAAATCGCGGTCGTGACAATTTCGATCGCGAAAATAGAGAAAACTAAAAGGCGTAGGGCGGCGGTTTATATATCATTGGAAAGAGGAGAAAGAGAGCTTTAAAATGATATGCATCTTTCCATAATTTCTGCACTGCTCGGAGTCCCTTTAACCTCCCTGGCGTTCTGATTCCGTGCTACGCACGGCCGCAGGTGGGTTTTTTTTACCTATTTTTTTTTCCATGTAGCTAGCCTATCGCTAGCTACATGCTTCCCCCCTCCCTGCTCCATCCCTCCCACCCTTTCCGATCGCCGCCGGCATGATGACCCATCCGGAAATCCCGTTCTGAACGGGATTTCCTTTAGGGCTTCCCCCGTCGCCATGGCGACAATCGGACTGACGTCATCGACGTCATGAGACGGAGTCCCGATCCACCCCTCAGCGCTGCCTGGCACTGATTGGCCAGGCTGTGCACGGGGTCTGCGGGGGGGCCCTCTTTCGCGTCGGGCAGCAGCGGATCAGCGGCGAGCAGCGGCAAGCGGAGAAACATGCAGCTAGCAAAGTGTTAGCTGCGTGTTTCAAAAAAAATTATTCAAATCGGCCCACAAGGGCCTGAGTGGTGACCTCCGGCGTCTCTGCTAGGGAGGTTAGGACACACCAAAATGTATTCTACAACTCTTCATGGTTAAAATGATACCACATATGTCTAATTTAGTAACAAACTGGTGGTGCAGTCTCCACAACTACACTGGACAAATGTATTCATCCAGTTAGGCTTAAAGTAAGTGTCCAAGCAAAAAAAAAAAAGATAAACTTACCTGGGGCTTCCTCCAGCCCGTGGCAGCCGTCCTGTGCTCTCGCCGCAGCTCCGGAGGCTCCTTGTGTTCTCTGCTGCAGAACCTAACCTCGCCAGGTTGGGTTACGGGTCAGCGTCTCCTGCGCTCCACCGCGTGGGTCACGTGGTCCGGCCGACGTCATCAGGACGGTACTGCGCAGGTGCAGAACTACTGCATCTGCGCAGTACCATCCTGATGACGTCGGAGCCTCCGGAGCTGCGGCGAGGGCACAGGACGGCTGCCACGGGCTGGAGGAAGCCCCAGGTAAGTTGATCTTTTTTTTTGTTGTTCTTGGATGTTTCCTTTACATGGTTAAATTGGGGAAAATTACGTGAAATCAAGATTACATGGTAATATTAATTGCAATCAAGCGACAATTCACAATATCCATTACAAGTCAAAATATCCATAACAATCAACACAAGTCTGTGGTCACATTTCTGGATGTTGAACACAAAAATGAACACGTTGACGAGATCCTATCATGGGAGCAGTTCAAGTCCACAACATTCTTCCCACAATCTGAGTATTGTTTGGCAATCCAGCTTTTTCACTATATGTGGTCAATGATACCAAGCTCGCCATCACCATCTCAATTGACATGCTACAAAACCCGCTGCGAACGTTGCCCATTTGAATTAGGGCTTATCTTTTTATACTCTGCCTTCTCCCAGCCATTAGAGCCTACCAAGCTTCAATGCCTTGCTCTCTTGGGAACAGGATCTGGGCAGTTCTCTCCACTGCCTCATTGGGCCAAATGTTATAGTGCCCTATTCAAGGGCAGTATCAGTTTCTCCCATACAGAAACAAATATGAGCATTCTCCACCTTACTTATCTAACTCCAGACAAACTACACCGTATACTATCAGTCAATTCATGCTTACGCTTCTGATGCTGCTCCTGCAACGGTACCTTTGTGCATGTATGGTGGTTCGGTCCAGTGGTAAAAGCTTACTGGGCAAAAATGTCTACCCTCGTAATTTCAGTTTTGGACAGAACTATCCCTACTGGCCCTCTCATGCTATTACTTGGGGCCAAACCCTGGGGCTGGAAATTCCCACAACATAGATTAGCACAGCATAATGCCAAGGCTGCCAGATTGCACATAGCAATGGCAACAACCAACCCTCTCTTTAGACTTGACCATAGACATTATCACTAATATTCCTGTTTCTGAGAGACTCATAGCTGTGGTCATTGGTCAATGACACAATGGAAGTCTTTACAAAGATGTTGCAGCCATGGCTAACCCATATTGATAACACAGGCCTCAGATCGATGGTCTTCTCTACATGAATATTGTCTGTAACAGTGAGTGTTACATTTTTATGATATATTCTGTGGCTATCTAGTTAATGATGCACTGTGAATGTAAAATGTTTGTATATTTTTTCTGTAAGTCACTTATTGAATTTTGTTGTTGTCATCTTTGAATGTCCCGCTGGGGATAAAATTGCTACCCGCAATGTTGCTCAAATTACTTTTTGTCAATAAAAACCTTTTGAAACTAAGAATGAACACGTACCATAGGAACTGATCAGGCTGTGTAATAACGCACATTGTAATACTTACAGTGTGCAGTACATCGCACACATTTTGCAACGTAAAGGATCAGCATACAGATGTGTTTGTGGATGGTATATGTTATGCACTGTAAGGGCGCAGGGAGAAGCCGAATGATGGCGCTTCCTGCTCTAGGTAATCTTGAGGTATACAACAAATATATTCCCCTACTGATTACCTAATTTGTTTCTTTGGATGTGTAATTCGGGTGTTGGCTATTGCCTGCTCCCAAATTATGTTCTTGTTTTTTTATAGTAATTCAGGCTTCGGCTAATGCCGGCACCCAAATTATGTTTTTTTTTATATAGCAATTCATGCTTCGGCTATTGCCGGCACCCAAATGACTCAGTGAGCACCGCTACGACTGCCCCCAAATTAGCTGTCTCACTTCTTCCTGCATATGTAATCAGCTACACGGAGCAGGAACACTTGCTTACTTTCCATACTTGCACTAATTCAGCAACTTGCAGCAACTTTGACAGACTGATAATAGGATCCCTTTGAATTGATTGTATTTTATGTGCACAGGAAAGAAAGTGTGCAAGCTGAATAACTAACTAACTAATGTGCAAAGATACAGAGGCGCCAATAGAATAAAACAAGGTAAAAGGTTTAAAACGGTTTAGGTGGCGGTGGTGGACCGTCCACACACAAACAGACCAAAAAGCTGTTGATTGTAGAAAAAAACAATTTATTCACATACTCCTACAGTGAGTATGTGAATAAATTGTTTTTTTCTACAATCAACAGCTTTTTGGTCTGTTTGTGTGTGGACGGTCCACCACCGCCACCTAAACCGTTTTAAACCTTTTACCTTGTTTTATTCTATTGGCGCCTCTGTATCTTTGCACATAAAGTTATCCACCCTTGGTGGAAGGGTGACATACCCTCCTTTCTTCTGTCTACAGAGAGCGACATCTTAGTCCTGAGTGGGGACAGGCCTAATCTCCCCACCTGCATATACAGTGGTTGCCTTAGAGCAACCCAGGTTTGTAAGTATAATACTTACGATTTATATTTCCTCCTATTTATACATAATATACTACACTATATTGGGCTCTCGGTCTCCCTTTTCTTAACTAACTAATGTTTGCCATTAATCCTTGCAATTTATAAGATGAACCAAGCTACTTATTTTTTAAAATGGCGAGTTCTACTTTAACACTCTGTGGACTGGCTGCCTTACCCCCCTTAAGGACCAGCCTATTTTACATGTGGGGGGGTCAGGCAGCTGGATACCCAGTATAGATAGCTAGGCATGGGGTCCTCTGTATTGCCAGGTGCCCCCAGTATTGTCAGCAGCCTTTACTCACCTCCCAGCCACCAGTGATGAGTAGCTCTAGACCCTCCGCTCTGGCCGGCATCCCCGCTCGCACTGCCGCTAAGTTCCGGGTCGCGGCTTGATGATGTCATCAAGTCGGGACCCGAAACTTAGGGAAGAGCGAGTGGGGATGCCGGCCAGAGCGGAGTGGGTGAAAATCACCAGGGGGACATCAAGAAGGTGAGTCCCTGTCTTCTTCTTCCCCTCAGACCGCCGCTGCCAATAGTGATCACTACAATCAGCCAGCGATCATAGTGATCATGTGATCAGGAGCCAATCGCTCCTGATCACTGAGGGGAGATATCAGCTGTCATATGACAGCTTAATCTCCCCTCTCGGGTGCACACGATCGCGTCAGGAATGGAAATGGCAGGTGGCGTAAATCCTACACCGCATCAGAGTTAGGCAGCCACAAGTGCAGCGTAGGATTTACACTGCACGGTCCCCACAAGGTTAAATGTAAAACTTTGATTATATGGTTAAAGCAGGAGGCAGCTCTTCTCTATAATGATACAATATTTGTATGTCATGTCACTCTTTAAAGAGAACCATAGACAAAGCTCAGGTTCAGAAACAATACTTACCTAAGGAGAGGGAAGCCTCTGGATGAGGCTCCTAGAGGCCTCTCAATGCGGCTTCCCACTGCATCCTCTAGTCCCTGGTTGCTGTTTGTGGTCCCTCCGGCTGATCAGGTTCTTCTTCTGGCATGAGCATGGCTGTACAGCCACACCTGCTCAGTAGCACGGAGCCACTCATGCACAAGAGGCGCGGCTGTACACACATAGGCGCAGTACGGCTGTGCTCATGCTTGAAGAGGAACGTGGCTCCAATCAGATTACCAACAAGCCCTTGTGGGAAATATCATTCGGATACAGAGGTTTTCCACTTCTACAACAACAACAACAACAACAAATAACATTTGTAAAGCGCTTTTCTCCCATGGGACTCAAATTTCATAAGCATGGCTCCGACCATCGTGGTACAGAGGAAGAATTTTATAAGTCTGGAAATGCCAGGCTAAACAGGTGGCTTTTCAGTCTGGATTTGAATAGCTCCAGGGATAGTGCTGTCTTTACTGGGTGTGGCAGGGAGTTCCAAAGAGTAGGGGCAGCATGACAGAAGGCTCTGTCTCCAGATTTTTTGAGGTGCACTCTGGGAGTGACCAAATTTATAGAACTTGCTGATCTGAGGTTGTGAGTATGTGATTTTGTCAGGGGTACACTTAGAATTTTGAAAAAAAAATATCTTTTCAAACAAAAGAAAGGCAAACAACTGATTGATGCACAACCAATTGACAGTGGAAAATATATAAACACCCCTTGAGTCCACATCACAATATTAATGACAGAAGTATACATTTGAAACATAAAATGGGATAGTCTGTACCATGATGCATAAAAAAGAGCAATAAAAGCCCTCAGACCTAGGCTTATCATATAATAATAATAATAATAATATGAACATCAGAGGCAGATACATTTGTGTACTCATAGCGAATCAATGATGTTAGGAGTAATATCCAAGTTGGCAATAACTGACTCGTTACGTTTTAACCAAGAATTCCAAACTTTGTAGAATTTGGAGCCTGAACCCCTGGCCAACCAGGTCAACTTATAGAAAGGGAGGGAAAAGTAAACTAGCTGCATCCATAAAGTAAGAAGGGGACTCAGTTGTTTTTTCCATTCTAGTGAGATGGACTTTTTCACGTAGAAAAATAACAATCTTACCAATAACTTCTTATGACTACCCAAAGGCCAATCCTCCACCAACCACAACAGGCATGTTTTACAAAAATAAGCAACAGGGATGTTTGTTTTCTCTCTGAAAGGACAACTGAAGTGAGAAGAATATAGAGGCTGCCATATGTAGTTCCTTTTAAACAATACCAGTTGCCTGGCAGTCCTGCTGATCTATTTAGCAGCAGTAGTGTCTGAATTACACCAGAAACAAGCATGCAGCTAATCTAGTCAGATCTGACAATAATGTCAAAGACACCTGATCTATGCTTGTTCAGGGTCTATGGCTAAAAGTATTAGAGGCAGAGGATCAGTAGGACAGCCAGGCAACTGGTATTGCTTAAATGGAAATAAATATGGCAGCCTCCATATCCCTCTCACTTCAATTGTCCTTAAAGAAGGTGAGGACTTTATGGTACACTATAAATACGAATTCCAAAATTGCCATTGCTGTGAATTCCTTTCATAAATTTATGCTATTAAAAAATTATTCTAATTCCATTTAGAGCTAGGTAAGAATTAAGAAAAACTTACCTGGGTCTTCCTCCAGCCCCTTTGAGGCCGCTCGGTCCCTCGCCATCTCCCAGCGCATTCCAAGATGAAGCGTAACAAGGCCACAGTTCTGGACTGTCTAATGGGGAACTAGAGCGGCCCGGGGTGACGGCCAGGGGACCGAAGGCCTCAAGGGGACTAGAGAATTTCATCTCAGGTATACTTTATATACACAGATCAAAAGTGTTAATAATTAAAGTCTTATTAATTAAAGTCTTAAAAATTATTCATTTTTAAAACACAAACCAATCCACTCACAGGAAGCAAACTGTTAGGGCCCTTTCACACTGTGCAGGTTGTGTTGCGATACAGATGTGCAGCGCAACTATACAGTGAAGCTTGATGTAAACGAAAGTATGCTTTACTGCCACTGTAAACACACACACATTACCTGGTTAACGCACAGCATGCTGTATTTTAACCACTTGCCGACCAAGTGGTTTCCCATTGATCTGTGCTGGGTGGGCTCTTCAGCCCCCAGCACAGATCGTATTGCAGGCAGGGCGATCAGACTTCACCCCTTTTTTCCCCACTAGGGGGATGTCCTGCTGGGGGGGTCTGATCGCCGCCGCTCTGCTGTGCCTTGCGTGGGGGGCTCCTCAAAGCCCCCCTCCGCAGTGCTATTCCCCCCTCCCTCTCCTTCCCTACCTCTCCCTGGCTCTGTGGGCGGTACAGGACGGCAATACATCCTGTACCGCCTCTGATAGGCTTCAGCCTATCAGACGGCGGCGATCCCCGGCCTATCAGAGGCCGGGGATCGCCGATCTCCTTTACAGCGCTGCTGCAGCGCCGTGCAGTGTAAACACAGGGGATTTCTTCCCCGCGTGTTTACATTTCGCCTGCGAGCCGCGATTGGAGGCTCGCAGGCAGTTCACGGAGACACCCTCCGTGAACTGACATGGAATGTTTCCATGGAAACCCGCAGACAACCAGTTTACGCCAATCGGTGTTAGCTGGTCGTCAAGAGGTTAATACATTGGAACCCTCTGCACCACACTCGATGTGATAGGGCCATAGGAATATCATTGTATCGTGCTGAGATGCAACAATATTGTCCATTGTAATGTGTTTTATATGTACACAAAAACAAAGTAAGTAACCTGAAATATGGGTTGTCATAAATCCTTGCAATATAGAGCAAAAGTGAATTATCTGGGTATTTCCGAAGGAGAGATAAATTTCCCTATAAATGGTTAAAGTGGACCCAAATTAAAAATCTATTTTCTAAATTATAATAATAAATAGTAACCTTTTTTCAGCTGCATGATGACAAATATAAAATATTTTACATTTATTGGAGGAACCCCTCCCTTCCTTTCATATTGCCGGGATTTGTCCGGCAAACTGGTGGAGCAGATAAAAAACAAAAACAAAACACAGGCTGCTACTGATGATGTCACAGGGGAGGTGATCTCAGCTTGTGTGAGATTTCACATAGACGACGCCCCTGTGAGGGAGGGTAGCTGATGACAAACACACCCATGATCTAAACCCTCCTACTAAGCTCAGAAGCAATGGCTGCCACCTGTATAACCCTAGTTATGAAAAGAGAAGGGTGAAAAGCATGCACTGAAATGCTCATAGGCTTGAAGTATGTATGTGTCAGAGTGGTGCAACTACATATTTTGAATTTAAAAAATGTTTGGTTTGGGTCTGCTTTAACCTGGTTTCTGTAGCTGATGCTGGAAGTCTCTCCACATCTATCCATAAGCCACTGTACATTTTACAGTTATTTTCTCCTGCCTGCCAGCAATGTCACATCATCAAGTCCAGGCCATTATTCAAGTGCAGGATGCTGCACACACATTCCTGTAAACCACACTTTCCAAAGTGCCTTCCTGTAGCAGCAATCTGCCCCAAGCCCACAAACCGTAACTCAGAAATGTTATCATTTTAACCATATTTGCAGCTTTTCCCAAGTGACACCTGTTCCTGCTGGCCTCATCTGTATGGTTAGATTCAGCTATGTATTATTTAGAAATGTTTTCTGAGCAAGAGCATTTTTTCTTTACAATAAGAGCATCTATTAGTGTAAAATGGAAACAAATGCAATGATATTATGAAAACGAAAAAATGATAGCACTGTAACCACTCAGCAGCAATAAAAGGTCTCAGGTTTCACCATTAAGGCTTCAGCCAATGTGTGTGTGTGTGTGTGTGTGTGTGCAGAGCTGTGGCCAGTACATTACTCCAGGTCTCCTCTGTTAGCCTGGGCAGCAGAACACAGCAGAAATGGGAACTCTGCTGTCATTATATGCCACATTCTCCACATCAGCAGAATGTGGACACACTGGGCCAGATTTATCTAGAGTGTCTGAGACAAAATATTAGTAGGTTTTTAGAAATCCGAGCAGAACTGTCTCAGGCATTATGGTGGGAATACACGGTGCGTTTATGTGCCGCCGGTGCGTAACCGCTCGTCCACGCATGCGCGCGAATCAATTCCCACTCGTCCTTGCGAGCACTTCCTTATCTGCGCTTCGTTTCTTCCATTGTCCGGGGCGCGGTATCGACCCACCGCGGTGATCGGACAGGTTGAATATTATCAATTGAGCCATCAGCAGCTCGATTGATAATATAAAACGAGCCGTGTATGCCCAGCATAAGACAGTGCAGTGTGTGAGGTAAATTGCTGTTGCTCAGGTAACCAACACACCTGCTGTATTGATAGCAGCAGGCTCTGAGGAGGAATTCAACAGGGGGGAGGAGCACATCACAAATCATGTATAGCCAGCACTCTGCAATCATGTCTAGCCTGCAGTGTTACATCTGTAGAACTGCTATCAAACACTTCTTAATCTGCGCCAGTTTAGTGATGGATTTGCACTTTTCTTAACGGTAATGCAGCTCTAGAAATTCATGCTAAAATTGCCACTGTTACCTAGGATTTAAGAAGGTTCTTATTATCATGCAGAGCTGTTCTACCTGCTGGTTAGAACAGATTAAGAAGAAAAAACTGTCGGTAATGCATTGATAAATCTCCCCCACTGTGATAGAGCTGCAGTTAAATCGGGTTCTGGGGTGATTTTGTGTTGGATCTGCGTGTGGAAATGGGGGAGCCATTGATTTGAACGGGTAGCCAGAAAAAAAGATTGGAATTCTTTAAATAAAAATTATATATATATATATATATATATAGAGAGAGAGAGAGAGAGAGAGAGAGAGAGAGAGAGAGAGAGAGAGAGAGAGAGAGAGAGAGAGTAATGTGTAGCCACCTTGAGTGTCTGTTTACAGTCGTAATTACGTGGCGTTGCATGTCAACATTTATCTTTCCTGACACTTATCCCAGATCTTATGTTATCCTTAAAGTGAAGTGAAGCAGGCACACTATCAAGTACTGGGTGCTTGATAAAGTGATATAGGCAATGTCAATCTACTTTGTACAATACACGAACATAGTTCATCAGCACACCAAGTTAGATGCAATACATACACTTTAATGTGCAGTATTCCCAGGGCAGTTTCCAGGTTGAACTGCACTCAGGGCAAGGGTGTAAAAATGCCCCCCCCCCCTCCTCCATGGTGCCAGGTATAGGTGCTCGCAGTACAGGTTAGCCAGGTCTAGTTGCTCCCAGTATAGTTAGCCAGCTATAGGTCCCCCCCCCCCCACCCCCAGTATAGGTAGCCAGGCATAGTTGCACAGTAGCTTGCACTACTAACTTACTCGCGCTACCCCAAAACGAACGGCTGCTCCAATTGTCCTACTCTGGACCCTGTCAGGTCCTATGACTTTGTAGAACGAGATCCTCGCACTTTCATTGGCCCAATAGGCTGCCTGTCACTTGACAGACAGCCTATTGGGCCAAAGTGCGGGGATATCATCCTGCAAAGTGAATCAACCCCCAAGTCAGCTGCTGATTGTACAAGCTGTTAGTATTTCTCCTGTCTGGCTCTCGGAAAAATTGCTGATGTTCCTGAAACCCATAAGAAGCTGAAGACGTGTCTGACACTTCCGCTGCTGGGCAGATCAACTTTATACACATCACCATGGCAACAGGGATGTAAGCCCTACTATCCCAGTTTGAAACATATTGCATGGCTCTAATGGAATTACATTTTAAAATATGTGGCGTTTATGGCTCTCTCAGACTAAAAGGTTCCTGACCCCTGGGGTAGCCCGTATAGTTGCCACCAGTATAGGTTAGCTAGGTCGGTGCCCCCAGTATAGGTTAGATAAGTAGGTGCTCCCAATGTACAATCTCGATTGTATGTACCCACGGTAAAATAAAATATCAACTTCTGGTTCCGGCGCCTACATGCGAGGTTGAGAAGAGGCGAGCTCCGACAAGCTCACCACTACGCAGCAGGCAAAACTGCATCAAAACACCTGGTTTCTGCCACCCCAGGTGCTCTGGGAACCCCCCAAGCCTCAGAGACGGCACATGGACCGCCATCTAACTCGAGTGGCTGCCAAGCAGGGAGACGCGGAGACCGGTCGACCGCGTGACAAGATGGCGCATGCAGAAACATCCGCCACAGAAGATTCCTCGCTACATGAATGGGATGAGGACTCGGGCCGAGAGGAAAGACGATCCAAAAAGACACCTACAGCACAAAGATACAAGCAAACGGCAAGAGAAGTAGCCAAATTTCTAATGCCTGATCTGCATAACGCCATTGAAGCAGCGATCACTAAGTCCTTAGCAGCCATTACTAAAGAGGTACATGCACACTCGGTACAGCTAGCAGAAGCTGAAAAACGTATATAAAAATGTGAAGACGAACTTGCTACCACTTCTAAAAAACTATCAGAAGCATTAAGGCAAAACTAAGTCTTCCACTCTAGAATTGAAGACCTTGAGAATCGCTCCTGCCGAAGCAATTGGCGTATTGTAGGCCTACCAGAAAGTATCAAGCCTGAGGCGCTGAAAGATTTATGTGAGGACACCCTTCCAAATCTTTTATTCGTGCAAGGCATAAGCAAAACAGAAAGAGCACATAGAGTGGGCACGCAAAAGAGTGTGCAAGAGTGTGCAAAGCAATAATCAAAGCAAAAGGTGGCTACTTTGAAGAACCTAGAATATGACATATTTTCAGTTGTTTCACACTTTTTGGTTATGTACTATACTTCCACATGTGTTAATTCATAGTTTGGATGCCTTCAGTGTGAATCTACAATGTTCATAGTCATGAAAATAGAGAAAATTCTTTGAATGAGAAGGTGTGTCCAAACTTTTGGTCTGTACTGTACGTTCAGGGAATATTATGAACAGCTATATGCCAAACCCCCACCCAACGATAGCCAGATTTTAGATAAATGGTTAGATGAAGCCAAATTAAATAGGATATCCCCACGAGACCTTGAAGAAGTAAATAGTGAGATAACACAAGGTGAAATCACTTATACTATTAAGTCTCTTTCCAATCACAAGGCACCTGGCCCTGATGGCCTCCCAGCAGAGTTTTTTAAAATCCTAAAAGAACAAATCACCCCTACTCTCTGCCAACTTTTTAACAAAATTATACATGGGGAAGGCTTCCCACAATCAGGACAAATAACCCATATTAAGTTAATACCCAAAAAACCAGGAAAGGCTCTTCTCTCCCCAAATTTCTACAGACCAATTTCCTTAATCAACCAGGACATGAAAATATTAACCAAGCTTATGGTCACAAGGCCAAATTGTTCCCAAAATAATACACCCCAATCAGGTGGGTTTCATAAAAGGGCGCTCTGCAGTTACCAACATCAGGAAGGTCCTCGCTGTCTTGGAACATGTAAAGGCCTACCCCTGTACTTTTAAACATGCAGCTTTACTAATGTTAGATGCTGAAAAAGCATTTGATGCGGTACACTGGGATTGGATGGACTTGACACTTTGCAAGATGGGGTTTTCGGGGGCCTTCCTGAACCTAACACGACAAATGTACTCCAAACCGCTAGCACGAATACACTTACCAGGATTCCTCCCAGACTCTTTTCAAATCCACTGGGGCACCCGTCAATTTATTACTCACGCATCATGCCAAATATGCCTTCAATATCAACTACAAAAATCCACCTCTGGGATACTCTGCCCAGTGTCCTAAATGCAAACATCCTCAGGATAATTTGATCCATTGTATTTGGCTTTGTCCTAAGATCCAGAGATACTGGTCTGCAGTTACTAAATTTGTCAATAAAACATGATACAAAAAGTTGACATTGGACTACCTCCTCTTTCTCTTCAACTATACAGCACCAGCTACAGATTCAACCGACATCTCTAAATACCCATCAGAGCTAGCTCATATCATATTTGCTGCAAGGAAAACTATCTTTAATAGATGGATTCACCCAACCGTACCAAATCTTTTGGACTTAAAAGCAGAATTGCAAGAGTTATTTAAAATGGCAAAGTTGGATGCACTTATACATAAGGAAAAATGTAAAAAAAAATTAAATGATGGAAACCTTTCATTGTAAATACTTTCTCTAGGTCTGAGATTATGTCTCTAATGGAACCCTTTAAATACACTGGATGGTTTGCTACAGAAGATCTCCTGGGCACCTTGGGGGCCCTAGCCATACACACTGTCTGATTTCTAGTGCAATTACGTATCCTTCTTGTTTGGTTCCCATTCTGGGGACATGGGGACTACTTCACACCCTTGAAGTTAGAGAGATGAGATGGGGATTGTTTGGGGGTATTATAGTTAGGTTGGGTGGGGAGTAGGGAAAACAATTTTTCTTTTTTGGAAGTGTGAACATCTTTTGTACATTATATCATAAGCTGTACAATGGTTTTCTGTCATTTTGGTAATAAGAATTTCGCCTAATGCAAACAGACAGGACAAAACGTTTTTTCATGTATCACCTTTATTGTGAGCCTTAGGGCAAATTTAATCTGTTGCATCCTAACCATGCCATGTACAACTCTCTCTATATAATGTTCATGCTTCAAAAGTGAAAATAATAAAATATGTTTAAAAAAAAATATAAAAAAAATATCTATTTCACGCTGGAAATTGGGTAATTTCACTGCCACCACTCTTCCAGTTCTGTAGGGAGGAAAGAGACTCCCGCTAGCTATTCCTAGAAGGAAGAAAATGGTTATTTACAACCTAACTAGCAAAACGACAAGAAAATAATAAAACAATGTGATAGTATGATTCTTCGGGAGGGCAGATTTTTTGTAGCAACAATCAGATGACCAGAACAGGCACAAGACTGAATGATAAAATTGTTAGTTTTATTCTAAAACTACAAACACACAGTATACTTTAACTTCCTTAGCGGTATGGACGAGCTCAGCTCGTCCATTACCGCCGGAGGGCGCCGCTCAGGCCCCGCTGGGCAGATTCTGCTAATTATTTTAACAAATCACGAAGCTAGCACTTTGCTAGCTGCGTGGGGGATTCGCCGCCGATCCGCCGCTACCCGATGCGAAAGGAGCCCCCCCGCCGCATAGCCCGTGATGACGTCATCACGATCGTCACCATGGCGACGGGGGAAGCCCTAAAGGAAATCCCGTTCAGAACGGGATTTCCGGACGGGCTAATGCGCCGGCGGCGATCGAAAGGTAGGGAAGGACGCCGCAGGGAGAGGGGAATCATGTAGCTAGCACTAGGCTAGCTACATGATTTAAAAAAAAAGAAAGCAAAAAATAGTGCTGTGCTGCCACCCTGGCGATGTTAATAAAACCCCGGGGTGGTTAACCCACAGATAAATATACCTGTCCAGCAGAACAGATTGGTTTGATAAAAAGAGAGTAGAGATGAAAGAGAAACAGAATGTCTTAAAATACAGTTCAAATACCGTTATTGGTAGTCCATGCAGCAATCGAAAGTCCTTGGCGGAAAGTCCAAGATGGCGATTGCCATGCAGCCAGAGGCCATTGTGGGAAATAATCCAAGTGATTTTACCAGTGTCCAACTGGCTGTCGATTGATGTTAATTCAATGTCAGATTTAGAATTTTGGACTTTGGACTCTCTGTGCCCTGTTAAGTTATAGCCCTTCACTCCAGCAAGGAGTCAGGGCGGGGATCACACACCTCTTGGAACCTGAGATGAGCCAGCCCCTTCTCATGCAGACAGAAAATATACCTAAATCATGATAGGCATTCTATCTCCAAAACCGTACAGGTTATGTTAGATCTAGTAACATTTTTAGGTTTTTAGGTCAGAATTTATCAAGAACAATGATATTAAACTTGAGGGGTCTGGAGTGAATTGTTACCCCAAAATGCAAATCTCTGCTTTGGCAGGGCTTACCGTGAATTCGGAAACATCCAATCATATGGTTTGTTCAGAATATCATAATAAGTGGGTTCTAAAGACCGACGCCCATTTGGAAAGTCCCATTTATGACAAAAGATTGATTTCATATTTGTGAGGTCACAGAGAGGTTTTCTAATTCAGGCAGAAAGCCATGCGGTCACGTCATCACAGGGGGCACGGTTACCAACGCGATGGATACTGGGAAAGGAAGAAGATAGAGGCTGCGTGCAGGGATTGTGGCTGGTGAGTTGTAACTAGCTATGCCCGTTTCCCCCGCCGCTGCGCTCCCCTCCTGCCGCTCAATCCGGCGCCTTGGGCGTTCGCACTAATTACATGCCCATAGAAACGGGGCTGAGTATTCCACATCAGAAAACCTGACAATTGTTTTGGGGCCACACAGGGTCCCCCTTTCTCAAGGTGTGTGGTATACTTGCAACCTGACAGTTCACACTTAAGGTGGCCACACACGATACAATAAAATGATCCGATTTTACTGCAATTCGATAAATATGATCGGATCTCCCGAAAAAAATTAAAGCGCTTTTTTTTTCATTCGAATGAAAAATCTGATCGGATTTCCCATTTTTTTCCCGTTTTTTTATTGATTCGGAATGCTGGAATTTTTTCTTTAATTTTTCTAAGGATTGTATGGTGTGTGTTAAATTGTCAATTTATTAATATACACACTCTAGCAATTTTCTTAGTGTTTTCAATCATTTTTATCATAATTTGGGAAAAATTGAACATAGGTGTGTGGTACATTGGTCATATTTTTGAAATGTTACAATCAGTCAGAAAAATTGATTGCAATTCTTACATTGAACAGATATTTAAAACATTGTATGGTGTGTGGCCATCTTTATGTAGATCAAACAAATACCATAACCCCACCCTAAATCTATCAAAATAGTGACATCATCATGAGTCCTACCCTCCAAAACAATTGTAAACAAACCTATTAGTTACATCAATATAGGCCATCAAGATGATGCAGACATTTTATACAAACTCCAGTGTACACAGTACTACTGCACCTTCACATCTTATGTCATGTAGGCAAGGTGCCCCTGTAAGTATATATCAATTTTTTGAATGGTAAACTGCTGTCTATCCGCTTTTTCCAACTGGCCAAAGAAGGGTATATGGCAGAAAGAACAACTGGCTTGGCATAATAGAGTGATTCCATCCAAAAATGTTTTGTAGGATTTAAAGAGAACCCGAGGTGGGTATTTTGTATCTTAAGAGAACACAGAGGCAAGTTCTGTGCATAATTACATGCCTTTGTGTCTCTGTATTGCTGCCTATAATCCCCCCCCCCCCCCAAAAAAAAAAGCGCTAGGCTGGCGACAATCTGCTTCTCGCTAGCCTGGTATTTACCTGCAGCCTGTCATTCTATATCGGCTCCCCTGCCTCTGTCCCCGCCACTGCCCGCCTACGTGTGTTTCCTCCAATCGGAGGCTAAGCCGTGACCCAGGAAGTACCTCCCATATTGCGGCTTAGCTGTCGATTGGAGGAAGCACATGGAGGCGGGCAGCGGCGGGGGAGCCAATATAGAATGAAAGGCTGGAGGTAAATACAAGGCTAGTGACAAGCAGATTGTCCCTAGCCTGTCGCTTTTTGCGGGGGGGGGGGGGGGGGGGCACAGCAGACACCGGGGGGACTAGAGGCGGCAATGCATAGTCACAGAGGCCTGTAATTATGCAGAGAACATGCCTCTGTGTTCACTTAAGATATAAAATACCTGCCTTGGGTTCTCTTTAAGGAGATCTTTATCTGGGATGACACTGAGAATACATATTATGGGGTCACACATGACTGGGCATCCCATCTTGTCATACAGGAACTTAACATTCTAAAACCGGAATCCCTGTATTGGTGATTTAGGACCAGATAAGGTGGTAGAAGGGAGGGGAGTTACAATTGCACTTTGCACATGGAGAGAAAGCTGATATATTATACTTAACCTTTCCTGGACGGCTCTGGACACTTGAAGATCAGAATTGTCCATGACTTTTTAAGCGCTGTGATTGCTGTAATTGGCTCACAGCAAACATGGGATCAGGAGCCACTGAAATGTGCCTGTTGCATAACACACACTTAATACAATGAAATTGGCTCCTGCCCGATATACGGAAGCTCTGCTGTCAGAGTGTGACAGCAGAGTGAGCAGGTACAGCGACGTGGACAGCGGCAGGGGTGGCGCACGGCGCAGATGATTTAAATCTATGCCCTGGCAAGGATGACAGCTCCCAAACAGGGCATATATTTAAATTTCTAAGGTCTGGAAGCGGTTACCAATTACAGAAGGTGAGGTATACACGATGCAGTGTAAAAAATTGAGTTTCAGACATGGAAAGTCTTTATTGATAGACTGCAGGGCATTTTTCCAGTTGTCATCATTTAATGTGGGAATATCAGCTTCCCATTTAGACCCCAATGTTCTTTGCTCAGCTCTATGTGAGATAAGGGTCTTATAAATTAGACCGATTTGATGCTTACATGGTCCATTCTCGATAAGATCTAGGACAGGGGAGGAAGTCATGGTGACAGGTTGATTTTTAAACTGGTTCAAGAAAGCATGCTTTTAGCAGATAGTAGCGAAATAGGTGGCCAGGGGATACCACAGGCTGTGCCAGTAAATCTGCAGGTTCTTTCAATTTCCCATTATCTACTGTCTGACCTCTGTTCAGCCGGATTCTTAATGTGAAACTTTTTTTTTTTTTGTGCTAAGAAAAAAATGTTTTTAAGTTATTTGTGCACACCTTAAAGAGAAACCGTGACCAAGGATTGAACTTCATCCAAATCAGTAGCTTTCTTTCCCACGAGAAATCTTTTACTTTTCTCAAACAGGTCATCAGGGGGCTCTGTATAGCTGATATTGTGGGATAACAGTGTGATAACAGGACCATGGTCTTGACATCACATTGTGGGATCCTTGTTGCATTGTGGGAAATTCCAGCTGCCAAAAAAGCAAGCAGCAGCTACTTCCACTGACAACATTTGCCAGCAGTAAAAATGTTACCATATGATATATGTCAGAATGTAAATCAGGGAGAGGAAATATTTTACAATAGACACACAAAAACTAAATCATGTATACATAATTATTGTAAAAATTAAGCATTTTGTTTATTACATTTTTTTCACTGGAGTTCCTCTAAGTTTTGTACAGATCCTTTCTTGCTTCTGCTTGGTGGATATTGCCATATACTGAATTCTAGTGTGATAATTGTTAAAGATTTAGGTGGGCTGGTGCAGATACCCAGAGGTGCCCGAGTGCAGTTTTATCCTTCTGTTACCTTCTGTTACCTACACTAATATGCAAGCACTTTCCACTAAGGTGGATTTACACTGTGCCCTTTGCATAATGCACACGTTATAATGCGTGTGAACTACAATGGACACTGCACGTGTTATAACATACACATTATTACCAAGTCTACATGCAGTGATCCGGTACAATGCAGAGATGTGAACAGGCCCATAGAATTGTATGGGCAGTGACTTCATATGCAGAATAATTTTGCAATGCAACAGATATAGTGTGAATGCTCCCTTAAGGTGGCCACATACGATACAATAAGAAAATCCAATTTTATGGCAAATCGTACAGAAAAATCTAAAGTTTAAAGTGAACCCAAGGTTCATGTGTGTAGTAAGCAGTAACATCAGTAGAGCTCCCAGAGTGCTGTGGGGCAGAAGGCTGCATGACATCAAAGCCTAGGCCAGGGTTGCTCAACCATGGTTCTCTGGAAGCTCAGGGTTTCTTCAGGACATTGGCTATCATTCATAAAGCATTCCCGCATGCGGAAATGCTGAAAACAGCTGAAATTACCGAGCACTTAGCAAAGTGTGCATTCATAAAAGCTCTTTCCGCATGAAAAGCTACAATTACCGAGCAGTGTGATAAATTACCGCCTCGTGCAGTGATTATGTTGACACATGTCACCATATGTCAATTCATAATGATTAGAGCAAGCGGTGTCAGCACGGAGAATAACGCTTCCTTGGCAGAGCCGATAAGCATGCAGATAACAGCTAGGCTAATGAGACAGACCTCCCAGGCAGCAGCAGAAGTGAGAGCAGAGCAAAAAAAGGCATTCCAGAATACCAAGGCTGTGTTTTTTAACCCCTTGTGTACCTGTTTTCAGATTTATTTCACATCACGAAGCCTGCATGTGTAACATTTTTTTGAAGGAGAACAGAGGCGCCAAAAGGATAAAAGGAAGCTAAATGAGCTTAAAAACCAAATTCTTGGTGAATAGAGGAGGTAGTGGTGGACTTACCTCCTCCAAGTAGACACACAACGACTGTAGTAAAGACAGTCAATATATTTTATTTATGAACTCCAAATATGCAACGCGTTTTGCAGGTTTGATCCCGCTTCATCAGGCAATAACAACGGAGCAATAGCATATGTGGTCAGTAGAAAAGCCAGGCACCTCACATATGCTATTGCTCCATTGTTATTGCCGGATGAAGCGGGATCAAACCTGCGAAACGCGTTGCATATTTGGAGTTCATAAATAAAATATATTGACTATCTTTACTACAGTCGTTGTGTGTCTACTTGGAGGAGGTAAGTCCACCACTACCTCCTCTATTTACCAAGAATTTTGTTTTTAAGCTCATTTAGCTTCCTTTTATCCTTTTGGCGCCTCTGTTCTCCTGCATAATATTGAGTCCACCCTGGGTGGAGGGTTGAACCCCCTTTTTTCTCATCTACAGAGAGCGACTTCTTATTCCTGAGTGGGGTCAGGAAAATTTCCCCACCTGCCTTTACAGTGGTTGCCTAATGGTAACCCTGGTTTGTGAGTATTAATATTTACTCTATCTAGTAACCATTTACCAGTACATATTACACTATTGGGGCTCTTGGTGTTCCTTGTTTTTAACATTTTTTTGAAGTTCTTCTAAGCTGTGGCAAATGAATAGATTGTTTAGAAAGACTAATAGACAGATAAAGTGCAGATTCAGGGCAAACAGAGGCATTTTTTAAAAAAAATGCACATGTAAAGGGATGCTGCGGCTGCCTCTTCTATAGTAACGCTGTCTCAGGAGGAGAAAATGTATCAACTCGGCAGCTTCTAGTGTTTCCGCATGCCTACCGCCAGCCTAGAGCCAGCCTAGTTCAGGAAAATACCGCAGTGCTATCCCAACTGTAAACATTTTTATGAATTAGCACACAGAAGTCTAAACTACTGAATGCGGTATTTTCCCGCATGGATTTCTTTTACCGAACACACTTTTATGAATGATAGCTAATGCAGGGGTTCTCTGGCATTTCTCCCTTCGGTGAGATTAGCCTCAGCTGGCGGGGTAAAAAAGTACCTCCTTGGTTCCTCAATAAAAAGGGCTAAATTGGTGATCAGTATAATTAGAACAGTAATAAAAACATCATGCTAGGCAGAATAATAAAGAGCCCTGGGACACGTTACATTTGTGGGACCTACAGTATAATAAGAACAATACCACGGTTACTGTAAAAAGAAACACTATAGAGGAGGAACATGGAATGGGTGCTGCTAATACAGGGGTTCCCTGAGATCCAAAAATTATTTGAAGGGTTCCTCCAGGGTGAAAAGTTTAAGAAACGCTGTCCTAGGCTAAAAATTTCTGGAAGGGTGGTGTGTGAATACACCGCTCACATTTTTGTTTACAAAACTTCTGATTAAGTGGTGTTTCTGCATTATCTTAGTAGTTAAAAACGTCATGAAAATCTTACATGGACAGTGCCTAAATAAAGTGGTTGTCTGTACAATTTAGGATGTTAGTGGGCTAAATAGCTTCTCTGTAGCAGACCGCTCACATTTTTTTGTAAATATTTTATTATATCTTTTCATTGGACAACACTGAAGATTTGGGACATTCATATAATGTAAAGTAGTCAGTGTACAGCTTGATTATCAGTGTTGATTTGTTGTTCCATCAAAATACCTCAACACACAGCTATTAATGTCTACAACGCTGGCAACAAAAGTGAGTACGCCCCAAGTGAGGAATGTCAAATGTAATTGTAATTGATTGGTGTCAGCACACAGAGAGAATCTGATTATTGATGATCTGCAGAATCATCAACAATACAGATGTATACCTGATTATGGATGATCTGCAGAATCACCAATAATACAAGTATTATTATTATTATTATTATTTAGTATTTATATAGCGCCGACATATTACGCAGCGCTGTACAGTGTATATATATATATATATTGTCACTAACTGTCCCTCAAAGGAGCTCACAATCTAATCCCTACCATTGCCATATGTCTATATTATGTAGTGTAAGTACTGTAGTCTAGGGCCAATTTTTTAGGGGGGAGCCAATTAACTTATCTGTATGTTTTTGGAATGTGGGAGGAAACTGGAGTTCCCGGAGGAAACCCACGCAGACACGGAGAGAACATACAAACTCTTTGCAGATAGTGCCCTGGCTGGGATTCAAACCAGGGACCCAGCGCTGCAAGGCGAGAGAGCTAACCGCTACGCCACCATGCTGCCCGTTAGTATGACTAACCTCTGGACACCTAATAAAGTGTAAGTGTTTGGTGCAACTGTAGGCTATCTCCCGTGGGGCGGGAGACACAGATAACTTCGGCCAGAGACCACCTGAGGAGCAGGTGGCCCTCGGCTGTGCAGGGACTATCTCTTAAGAGAAGGGAATAGAGATAATCTTGCAGCCAGTGATTCCCTGGTAAACTAGGAGTCAGACTGTACTGCAGCCAGGGGACTCCTATGGGATAGAGGCCACTGGCTGCACTGCAGGAAGGACTCTCTGAGGAGCAGGAGGACCTTGCAGCTAACTGACACTTAGTGGAATAGTGTCACGGGTAGTACAGACAGACTGAACACTCGAGGGATGAGTGACAGCCAGAAGGGTCGGGCAAGCCAGGTCGGCAACACACGAGCAGACAAGGTACAAAGACAGAAGGCTGATTCGGTAACCGGGTACAGGCAAGATTGGCAACTAGTAGGCAGATAGGCAGAGGTACCGAATCAGAAAGCAAGAGAGAGGTCGACAGAGCAAAAGGTCATAACAGATATCAAGCACACTCCTAGTCTGAGGTGTGAGGTCTTTGGTCTCGACACCCTGGAACTGGTCTAAAGTATAACACAGCAATGACACAGTAATCCTAAGCTTGGGTGTGAGGTCCTTGGTCTCAACACCCTGGAACTGGTTTAAAGTATAACACAGCAATGACACAGTAATCCTAAGCTTGGGTGTGAGGTCCTTGGTCTCAACACCCTGGAACTGGTCTAAAGTATAACACAGCAATGACACAGTAATCCTAAGCTTGGGTGTGAGGTCCTTGGTCTCAACACCCTGGAACTGGTCTAGAGTATAACACAGCAATGACACAGTAATCCTAAGTTTGGGTGTGAGGTCCTTGGTCTCAACACCCTGGAACTGGTCTAAAGTATAACACACTAAATAACAAGAGCGGAATCTGGCTAAGTGTGAATTCCCAGGTCCACCTGGTTCTAACACACTGTAGGATCTGACTGAGGTCTGAGTGCTCACACGTAAGTATTCGCAACGGCAGACAACCAGCAACTGACAAGCAAGATCTATATATACTACAGCGCTCCGCAGCGCCGCCCTCAACCACTCAGCCAATCAGGAGTTCCGCTGGGATCAGCTGATCGTCCTGATCAACTGATACCTCTCCTGCTGGCATATAGGTCCTGTCTTCTGGCGCGCGCGCGTAGCTCTCCATCCGTGTGCACCAGAAGGCCCAGGCAAACCAGACACATGTTGCTGTGCGGAAACCGCCGGTCTGAACGCGGAGACAGCCGCCCCGCCGCCAGACAGCGCGGCGGCATCTCCGCTATTCATTACAGTAATAAAATATCTACAAAAATGTGAGAGGTGTACTCACTTTTGTGAGATACTGTATTATAAGAAGCCGTTTTGATGCTGCAACCAGTGCGACTCGCACTGGGTCCACAGTACTGTTCTGTGCAGGGCACAGTCACACTGGAAGCAGTGAAAAACAGGTTGTTTGACATTTTAACAGGAACTGCTTGTGCTGTCTCATGTTGACCTACTAAGAGCTGAAAACAGTAATTGCTAGAGAGCCACATTCTGTAGACTTGTCCCTACAGCATAAGCTGCAGCTGTTGATGTGTTTCAGAATGTGTGAACAAGGGGCACAACAACATTCCAATCTATTATCCGACTCACAGCATGATAAATAAACTTCAGATTGGTGGACGTTATTTTAGAGCAGCTGAGTATGCTAGCAATGTTCCAATGGTTTTCTTACATTACCAAATAAGTTTGTGAAGGACAAACATTCATGTCGTGAAATTTAATAGGAAGCTTAAAGAGACACTGAAGCGAAAAAAAAATATATGATGATATAATGAATTGGTTGTGTAGTACGGATAATTACTAGAACATTAGTAGCAAAGAAAATATTATCATATTTTTATTTTCAGTTATATAGTGTTTTTTTATAACATTGCATCATTCTTTAATATTTGCAGATTACACACTACTCAGCATTCTAAATGATTTTACAGTGCAGGCCAGTGAACTTTTGACCTGTCCTCTGCAGAGAAAAAGAAAATACAGTGACTGACAGTTGAGATAACAAGCTTCAGAAGACAGAGCTCTCTGCGACTTTGAAAGTGGTGGAGCTCAATGGCTCTTTTGCATAGATATGTGTATCAAAGAAGCAGCAATGTGCACCATCCGTCCATTTGTAACTTAATTTAATGCTTCAGATAAAGAACATGTAAATACAGGGGTAATACATCAGTATACAAGATAACTTGGGACGTGCAAATACATACTGTTCGGTGATAGCGGTGGAGGAGTGGGTGCCTCAGGTATAAGTGGGATTGGCGACGGTCGTTTCGCGGCTGACTGGACGCTTGGTCACGCTGCGTTCCACCAATTGCAATCTTTTGCACAGATAACAACTGGAATTTCTTAACTACTCTCATACTAGAAACAATATTAGATTTATGCCTCTGCTCCTAATGTTTTATTTCGTAGCTGTACTACACATACAAATCATTATATCATAATTTTTTTTGCTTCAGTGTCTCTTTAAAGAGAACCCGAGGTGGTTTCTAAGAATCCTATTAGCACACAGAGACTGGGTCTGCATATAATGCCCAGCCTCTGTTGCTATACTGTCTCCCCCCCCCCAGCCCCCCCGCACTCTGCTGGCCCTCATAAATCAAACTGCCGTCTTAGCGACATGCAGCGTGTCGCTAGCCAGCTGTTTACATCCACAATGTCACTCTCCGCCGCTCCCCCACCTCCTCTATATCGCCGCTCCCCGCCTGCGTCCCTTCCCTCCCCGCTGAATGGAGGGAAGGGACGCAGGCGGGGGGTGGAGAAATAGAGGAGGCGGAGGAGCGGCGAAAGTGACGGTGTGGATGTAAACAGCTTGCTAGCGACACGCTGCATGTCGCTAGCACGGCGGTTTGATTTATGGGGGCCAGCAAAGCGCGGGGGTGGGGGGGGGGGGGGCTGGGGGGAGACAGTATAGCAACAGTGGCTGGGCATTATATGCAGACCCAGTCTCTGTGTGCTAATAGGATTCTTAGAACCCACCTCGGGTTCTCTTTAAGTAACGTGATGAAATTGGCTAGTGTATGTAGAGTGCCATGTACACAAGTAAATATGCTGTGTTGCTTTTCTTCTTTCTCCGCCTGAATGAGTTAATATTCAGCTATGCAACTGACAGTTTTTCTCTATTTGGGACCCAGTTGGACTATAGCCTCCCTCACTGATAAGCAATTACCGCTTTCATGGCAGAAAACTGGGCTTCTGACAATGGGGTATGATAAAAAGGGCAATAGTTCATATATTTTAGCACTCAGAGATAAGGGAAAAACTGTTTCATTGAGCTGAGACAAAACAAAACAAAAAAAAAAACTTGTTTAAGTTTTTAAACATAACATAAAACTGTGGATTATCTAAAAGTCATTTTTGACTTGCACAGCAGAAGGGAGAAGGAATGACGTGGCTGGGGGTGGGCAGTTTGTTTGTTACAGACTCACAGCCAGTGGGCTATTGTGTTGAGCTGCAGCATGTCATGCGAGGACATTAAATGAAGCAGAGTAAATTGTCGGTACGGTGCGATCATTCCGAATCGGGGGTGCATCCTCACAAGTTTACCTCACGTAGCAAAAAGTCTAGAACCGGCCATGCATGTGTCAAACGCTGACACATTTTCAGTTACAAATGCAGCCATTTGGGTGCATTAAAGTGAACCGAGCATAATTTTTAACACCCAGGGCAGCTCTATAGCAAATAAAAAATGCATTCTAAAAATGTGGTTTATTATTAAAAAAAACTTTAATTTTACCTCATTTTTTTACATCTAAGAGTTAAATTAGCCACTTTGTCCCTCCGCAAAGGACCTGCGGTCCCTGAGCAGGAGATGGTGAAAACAGATAAGAAATTACCTCTTTAGACTTGACCACAAACAAACCCCCATTGTACTTCAAACAGAAAACATCAGTTACAGTTGAAGAATGTCACACCTAGCCTGGATAACAGCGGTTGTAAAACAGCAGGGGTTGAGCTTCTGAACAATGGCAGCCCTTGCAGCTATTTGAAGCCAAGAGCTCCTTTAAATTGTAGCAGGAAAGTGCTCGGTGACCACCAGCAGATGGGAGGCTGGACTGCCTGAAAAGCATGTAGTTCAGCCTCTTGTTTGAAAGAGGCAAAACTCTGTCAATAAGTAGAAGAGCTAATATACAAATTATCTATGCATTTTGACTTTCTCAATCTGCCTACCCCCTGCAGGCCTGTTAAATTATTACAGCATTTAGAACTAGGTCAGAAATGGGATAGGTTGTCTGTAAAGCCCTCGCTTTATCTTCCATTTTTAAATGCATCCAAGATAAAAACTTGAATCAAATAGCAATGTTTACTGCACGCCAGTATTTTTTGCTATAAATATATTTAAAATATTTGGATGGTTGACTTCCCGAGCTTCATTTCCAGTTTTAATGACAATGCAATTTTATTAGAGAGAAAGCTGTCCAAAGTCCTCCCCCATCCCATCATGTCCTACATGAAATGGTCAGGAAATAGATGGGAGGAGGCAGTAGCTAGTTTCTTCCTCTGAGTACAGATCACCTGACCCTTCCCATCTTCTTCCTCTTCTCTGTGGTCACTATAGCAGCACTACAGCCAGGGCCATGATCAGACATTTTGGGGCCCCTCACACATCATCAGGCCTGGGCCCCCCCCGGCCCACCCACTGGCTGCTGTGCCCGCCCACTAGCCACCCCACCCTGTGCCCGCAAGTAAGTGCTTTCATAGGATAGGTTTAAGGATACCTTAGTGGAAAATAAAATGAAAAACGTTCTCCTCCGTCCACCTCCATTAGTCAGTAGCGACCCACCGAACTTACTTCTGAGTCAGGGTGGTCGCAGCTTACTGCGCAGGTGCTGCCTGGTGAATCGTATCCTTGTATGCGTTCACTCGGCCGGTGGGACCGCTCTGCACCGGCATACTACGCAGTTTTTATATCACAACTATGTAGATCACTCCCGGCGGCATGAATGGCTCAGCTTCGCTGGGTGGCACCTGCGCAGTAAGCCACAAACACCCGGAAGTAATTTTGTAAGGTCACTACTGACTAATGGAGGGGGACAGAAGAGAACGGGGGGAGCGGTAGGCATGAGGAGAGCCCACTAAATATGACTGCTCCCCTTGTTTTTACTTTTATTTTCCACTAAGGTATCCTTTAATGCCAGCGAGTTGGGGTGGGCCCTGGGGGCCTCGGCCCCTCACTCTAGTGTTAGTTGCCGCCCCTTGATGGTGGCCCTGACTACAGCTGTACAAAGTCATATCTCCTTGTTCCTACTTTGCGTGTAGAAGAACATTTAGCTGTTCCAACTTTCTATTTATGAAAGTTAAATAAAAAATGTTTCTTATTGCAGTCAGGGCAGGAGGGTTAGAGGTACACAGGGCTTTGATAAACACTAAGACTAAATGCATTATTATACACTGAGCAGGGAAAAACTGTAGCTGCAGTACTGGCCACAAAGAGATTATTTCTTTCAGCACAAGGAGGAGGTGGGTGAGGGGCAGGTGATCTGTTCTATGATGGGGAAGGAACTCACACCCAGCTGGTAAGAAGGAAATACAGGGGACAGCTACCCCAGATAAACCTCTCAAACTTCAAGGGCACACACTTTTTCTGACTAGCATACAATCTAACCTATGAGATTCCATTTTGAGCCTCTGGGCAAGCTGTGCTCCTCTCTGAATAAATCCTACAGACACAGCAACCCTGGACGTAAACCCTCTCTATTCCCCCACCTCTTGTTTCCTCCCTTTTGGTTTAGATTGCAAGGTCAGGACTCTCTCCGTATTATGTCATGTAAAATGCTATATGTTTCGTTATGTTGTGTTAATCACCATCTAATTATCACTGTAACATACATTGTCTATCACTTCTTTATTATGCAACAATGTCTGTTTTGTCATATCTACTAATGTTTGCATCTTTGTCTGTCCCTTTGAGTTCAGTTCTAGTGCCCAATCCAATGTTGCACCATCATATTTTAGGGACTCCTATACACAGCCATAGCAGTTTTAGAGTTGAATACCTAATCCAGCAGTACACAGTGGATGCTGGTGGTTTAGCTGAGTGCCATGCCCTAACCACCTACTTGTGTAAGGCTTCAGTACCCCTACCAGCTATTGTATGAGACCCCCTACTTTCTAACAGTTGTGTACGATTTAAGCTCAGTAAATCTCTACATTAATGTAAAAAAAACCTTGTGCATACATGCGGTTTCCCGATTTTGAGCTTACTATGATACAGTATATCATCTTTACACAACTGCATTTATCTAATCTGGATTTTTCCAATCCATGACACAACATGTAATGTATATTAATGCACAGCAACTGAAATATCTGTCTTATCTGCCTCTGGTTATGTGAGATTTATTTTAAGTGCTTATGGATTTCCTAATACAGCAACAATTTTTAAACATGAAATATGTTTTTAAAACCAGATTCCACATTATACAACACTGTCAATCGGTCCACACAAATACACATTAAAGGGTACCTGAAATTACATGTAGCGTGATGAGATGTGTGTCTGTACAGTCCCTACATAGAGCTAGCCTGGGTTCCTTTCTTCTTTTTACTCATTGCAAGGGTTGTAAATTACACTCTCTCACCAGTCTGGACTTGAGCTGAATTATAGCTAAACTCTCACTGACAGCCAATCACAGAAAACTTGCGTGGCAGAGAAACAATTCTGAGTACATGAGATAAATACAAAAGGCCAGTAGTTCAAGACTGACATAATAAATAAGACCGTAAGATTCCAGGAAAGTCCTATTTAGGATTAGAACTACAGATATAATTGTTTATCTCATGAGTTTATTTTCACCTTAGGTGTGCCTAAAACACATTTTCAGAGCAGTAAAGAATGCCTTTGAAGAACTGGATGGAAAAAGTATTAAAATTGCATCCTGCAGAAACTGCTGAAGGCTTCTGTCCAGGATTCTTCTAGGCCAAATCTCTGCTACACTAGCAGTGAGCCTGGCTGCTTACAACTGGGCCAATCAAGTACGCTTCATACCAGTTTTGATTGCACCAATTCCAGGCTGGAATTATTAGGATTTCATTGCCAATCTCGAGTGGGATAGTGACTAGGAAGAGGGGCAAGTGACTCCATAGTTAACCTGACCTCCCAACACCAACAGTGGGAAGGAGACTGAGTGTTAGGGCCCATTTCCACTATTGCGAATTCGCATGCGTTTGCCGCATGCGAATTCGCATAGCCAATACAAGTGAATGGGACTGTTTCCACTTGTCAGGATTTCTGAGCATTTTCGTCCGCTTCAAAAATTTGCATGGCAGAGCCATCAGAATTCGCATACCGCATACCGCTATGCTGGTGTAGAACCAATTGAAAAGCACACAGCCACTGCCATGGTAAAATTCGCATACAGCGTCATGAAAATTCGCATACAAACGTATGCGAATTTTTCTGCTGCGATTCGCACCGCACAAGTGGATATGGGCCCTTAGCATTTGTGATGGGCACTGAGATGCAAATAATTACGAGCTGATGCAGGATTAGGCAAATTGTGCATGCAAGTTTATGCTATTTGAAAATAGACCAATCAAATCCAACCAGGGTGGAATTCAATGGCATTGTCAAGCTGCACGCATTTGCATATGCAATTTGCATAATGATGCTTTGACTCAGAATTATATGCATCTCAATGACCATCCATAGTCAGCATGTGCCACATCTCCACCCACAAAGCTTTGTCAGAAGAAGTCTTAAAGAGGAACTTCAGCCTAAACAAACATACTGTCATTAAGTTACATTAGTAATGTTAATTAAAATAGATAGGTATCATAATCTCTTACCCACACCGTTTCAAAAGAAAAGGCAAATGTTTGTGATTTCATGGGGGCAGCCATCTTTTAGGTTGAAAGGAGGTGACAGGAAGTATGAGTCACAGTTCCAACTGCCCTGTGTCCTGATCACCCTCCCAGTTGCACGCACTAGGTTTCAAAACTCAAATTCAAATAAAATTTAAAAAACAAATCCCATCATGCTTTGCACAGCATCAGGGAAAAATGCCCGGGCAGATTTCTTTGATGGGGCGGAGCTTAGCTTCTGTGCAGCTAAAATGAGAGCTTGGGTAAGAAAAACAAGGTTCTGATGCTGTGAAACTGTTAAAGAAACACCAATCCTTTTCAGTGCTGCTGAGTAGATTTTTAGTCTGGAGGTCCACTTTAATGACAGCTGGGCTGCCTCCAGAATATATTAGAATCTAGGCAAGAAGTATCATTATAGCAGGGATACTATTGGTTGATGTTTGGGGGCTATCATGGCTTTAGGAAATTAAAGTTACACTTGTTTACTGGGGGAAACAATGGCTGCACTTAGGGGGACATTGCTTTTATTATATGAGGGCCACGGTGACCCTACTTTCTATGCACGACAAAATCATATGCTGTTTACATGAGGCTATGCTATGGGAGGGCACAATGCCCAGACCTGTGCATGAAATAGAGGCATGAGGAAAAATGTGTGGGGGGTGATGCCAAACTCTTTATAAATAACTAGCTGATGACCCGGCATTGCCCGGGTATGTATTTGGCTTGTGTTGGCTCCTCCCACTTTTTCTAACCCTACCACACAAACAGACGGTGACCAAGTTTGTGAGCTTTGGGGTCTGTGGCATCAATAATTTGTATATTCCCATAGAACCTAAACAAATCAGATTGGCTGTTTGTGGCTCCGCCTATCTCCAGCATTTGAAACCCAGTCACCTAATGACCAACTGTAGCAGGTTTGAGGTATCTGCTATTAACCTCCTTGCCGTTATAAAAAATCCGGCAAGGAGGCAGCGCCGCACTTTTTTTTAATCTTTTTTTTTTTAAATCATGTAGCGAGCCCAGGGCTCGCTACATGATAGCCGCTAAGCGGCGGCATCCCCCCACCCACTCCGATCGCCTTCGGCGATCAGAGTATGCTGGGAATCCCGTTGAGAACCCCGTCATAGACGTCGTGACGTCAGAGGGAACCCCGATCCGCCCCTTAGCGCTGCCTGGCACTGATTGGCCAGGCTGCGCAGGGGTCTGGGGCGGGGGGGGGGGGACTCGGCGCGGCGGGTAGTGGCGAATCGGCGGCGAGCGGTGGCGATCGCGTACTACACGCAGCTAGCAAAGTGCTAGCTGCGTGTAGGAAAAAAAAAATTATGCAAATCGGCCAAGCGGGGCCTGAGAAATCCTCCTGCGCAGGTTACCCCGAGCTGAGCTCGGGATAACCGGCAAGGAGGTTAACAGTGTAAAAATGGCAGCAATTTAACTACTTAAAGACCGCCCCACACCAATGGGAGTGGTTGCGGCGGCAGCCCCAGGACCGCTTAATGCCAATTGGCGTCAGGTCCTGGAGCCGGCTACTGAAGGAGATCGCGCGCAGGGTGTGGCACATCTCCTCGGGGGGCAGAACTCTGCCCCGTCTTCAGTCTCCGAGCGGCAATCGCCGCTCGGGAGACTGTTAGACAGCGTAACCACTATTGGCTGTTTGTGGCTCCGCCCCAGTCACTTAATAACCTTATGTAGCAGGTTTGAGGCCTCTGCCATTAACAGTGTAAGAATGGCAGCAGTTTCAATATTCCCCTTGAAAATCAATAGGTGAATTTTGATTGGTTGTTGACAGCTCCACTTACTTTTCTGAGTATTAATCCCAGTCACCCAGCGACCAACTGTGTCAAGTTTGAGAACCCTGCCATTAACAGTGTAAGAATGGCTACAAATTATATTTTCCCATGTAAAAAGTTAGTTGTTTTTGGCTCCGCCCACTAATTCTAACTTTGATACATAGTCACTCAATGACCACGTTTATGAGCTTTTGGGGTGTTTGGCATCAATAAGTTGCATTTTCCCATTGAAATTAAACAAATCTGATTGGCTGTTTGTGGCCCACCCCCTTTTCAGAATTTAAACCCCAGTCTCCTAGTGACTGACTGTTCCAGATTTGAGGCCTCTGCCATTAAGAGTGTAAGAATGGCAGCAATGTAAATATTTCTGCATATACACCAAAAGCATGGCTGTTAAGTGGGAGCAGCTGACCAAAAACGAATTAAATTAGTACATAGCAAGGAAATGAACAGCACTACTTAAAAACAGGCAAGTGCCTACCTGCAAAAGAGTGCAAGCCCCACTTGTGGGATATAATACACACCGAGCATACACATGACCTGTCTACCACTGGAGGAGGATGTTAGTTTCCTGTAACAGCTTGCATGCAACCTATTAAGTACTCGTCCCTCCCACTGTGAAGAAGTCGATCCTCCATGGGAGGGGCCTAACACTAACTAAATCCTAACCTATGTATATGCATAGCCTGGGTGCGGCTAATCAAATAAAATTGAAAATTGCGCAAAAGGTGGATCAGCGCAACACCAGGCCGCCTCCGAATGGAATTAAACAAATCTGATTGGCTGTTTGTGGCTCCCCTCTATAGCATTTGAACCCCAGTCACCCAGTGACCAATCGTACCAGGTTTGAGGCATCTGCTATTAACGGTGTAAGAATGGCAGCAATATAATATTCCCCTTAAAAATCAACAGGTGAATTTTGATTGGCTGTTGTAGGCTTCACCAATTTTCCTGAATATTAATCCCAGTTACCCAGTGACTAACTGTGCAAAGTTTGAGAACCCTGCCATTAACAGTGTAAGAATGGCTGCAGTTTATATTTTCCCAGTGAAATTTGTATTTGGCTCCGCTCACTTTTTGTGACCTTGACACACAGTCACTCAATGAACAAGTTTGTGAACTTTCAGGTTCCTGGCATCAAAAATGTGTGAATAGAAGCAGTTTATCCACCAAGGAAATCTGATTGGCTGTTTTTGGCCCCGCCCTTTAGTGAATTTGGACCCCAGTCACCCAATGAACGACTGTAGCAAGTTTGAAGCCTCGCAATTTTTGTCCGCAACACCTGCAAATGTAAATACGTCACCAAGCGTGCTAGGGCTCAAATGCAAAATGTAAAGGAAAAAAGAAAGCCCATATACGCAGCACCACTGGGAAAGATACAAAAAAGTTTATTCCAATATACTGACATACAATAATAAATGACACAATGAGAGTCAAAATTGAATAAAACCAATTAAAAATGCGACCAAATCAATATCCTGCTGAAAAAATATCATATAAATGCAATACTATAAGTGGTAGCATCATAATGCATCAGAGTCTGTAATAACAAAATTAATATATAATATATAAATACCAGCAAAGTGGGCTTCTAATAAGAGCCCCACAGTGCTTGAACCCGGGTTCAGTAATGTAAGTGCAAAATACTGTGCAAATAGCAAAACATGAGATATACAAATGCATATATAAGGTGTACAAAAAATCACTGTGCAAATGGCTGCAAACAACAATAATATATAGGAGCAGCCTATAGAGTAAAGTGCATAAGAGGAAAGGTTAGAGTGCAACAAAAAAGATACTTATTCCCAAGTGAAGCTGGTATGATGCAAACAGCAGGAGAAAAAATCGGCACCCCTCAGGACAGCCCCGCTAGCTCCGCGGGCGTCACCCCGCTTTGAAGGATAGAGGACACCGCCGTTTGAAGCCTCTGCCATTAACAGTGTAAGAATGGCAGCAGTTTAAATATTTCCCTTGCAAATAAATAGGTGAATTTTGATTGGCTGTTGTAGGCTCCACCCACTTTCCTGAATCTTACTCTCATTCACCCAGTGACCAAGTGTGCCTATTTTGAAAACCCTGCGATAAACAGTGGAAGAATGGCTGCAGTTTACATTTCTCCATTTAAAATGAATATCTGAAATTCAATTGGCTGTTGCATGCTCCACCCACTTTTCCTGGATTCGTAACCTCAGTCACCAAGTGACTAACTGTGCCAAGTGTGGGGACTCTGGCTTGATTACTGTGAGAATGGTAGCCTTTTACATTTTTTCCATTGGCTTGAATGGGTGAAATCTGATTAGCTGTTTGTAGCTCCGCCCAGGTGTGCAGTTGGGACGCGAGACCCCCAGAACATATCATTCCAAGTAGTAAAGGATCTGTATACCAAGTTTCGTTGAAATCGGTCAAGGCGTTTTCGAGTGATCGTGGCACATAAACACACACACACACGCACGCACGCACACACACACACACACACACACACCTTGATTCACTAACTGGCGCTAAGTGAGTTCGGACGTCTTAGGGGTTAAGACGTGTAAACTATGGCGATAAGTACTTATCACCCATAAAACATTGCACTCCGTGCATTAACTCGGTGCGCGCGAAACGTCGCATATGATGCCCCTAAAATGTTGCTCCAGTGCGCCCAAAAGGTCGGACCGTCAGGCGCACTGGTGCGACGGTTCAGGGGCACCATATGCAACGTGTTTGGCGCACCGCATGCGATGTTTTGTGCGCACCGAGTTAACGCGTGAAGTGAGATGTTTTATGCGCGATAGAGCTTTGCACGACTATTTGTGCGCACAAAGCTACTTTGTGTCAACTAAGGGGCTTTTCACTGGGGCGCTAACACTTAGCGCCCTTTTGTGAATCAAGCCCATGCATCCAATTTTATATACTGTATGTATATATACAGTGGAGGAAATAATTATTTGACCCCTCACTGATTTTGTAAGTTTGTCCAATGACAAAGAAAGGAAAAGTCTCAGAACAGTATCATTTCAATGGTAGGTTTATTTTAACAGTGGCAGATAGCACATCAAAAGGAAAATCGAAAAAAAATAACCTTAAATAAAAGATAGCAACTGATTTGCATTTCATTGAGTGAAATAAGATTTTGAACCCCTACCAACCATTAAGAGTTCTGGCTCCCACAGAGTGCTTAGACACTTCTACTCAATTAGTCACCCTCATTAAGGACACCTGTCTTAACTAGTCACCTGTATAAAAGACACCTGTCCACAGAATCAATCAATCAAGCAGACTCCAAACTCTCCAACATGGGAAAGACCAAAGAGCTGTCCAAGGATGTCAGAGACAAAATTGTAGACCTGCACAAGGCTGGAATGGGCTACAAAACCATTAGCAAGAAGCTGGGAGAGAAGGTGACAACTGTTGGTGCGATAGTTCGAAAATGGAAGGAGCACAAAATGACCATCAATCGACCTCGCTCTGGGGCTCCACGCAAGATCTCACCTCGTGGGGTGTCAATGGTTCTGAGAAAGGTGAAAAAGCATCCTAGAACTACACGGGAGGCGTTAGTGAATGACCTCAAATTGGCAGGGACCACAGTCACCAAGAAAACCATTGGAAACACATTACACCGCAATGGATTAAAATCCTGCAGGGCTCGCAAGGTCCCCCTGCTCAAGAAGGCACATGTGCAGGCCCATCTGAAGTTTGCCAATGAACACCTGAATGATTCTGTGAGTGACTGGGAGAAGGTGCTGTGGTCTGATGAGACCAAAATAGAGCTCTTTGGCATTAACTCAACTCGCTGTGTTTGGAGGAAGAAAAATGCTACCTATGACCCCCATAACACGGTCCCCACCGTCAAGCATGGGGGTGGAAACATTTTGCTTTGGGGGTGTTTTTCTGCTAAGGGCACAGGACAACTTAATCGCATTAACGGGAAAATGGACGGAGCCATGTATCGTGAAATCCTGAACGACAACCTCCTTCCCTCTGCCAGAAAACTGAAAATGGGTCGTGGATGGGTGTTCCAGCACGACAATGACTCAAAACATACAGCAAAGGCAACAAAGGAGTGGCTCAAGAAGAAGCACATTAAGGTCATGGAGTGGCCTAGTCAGTTTCCGGACCTTAATCCAATAGAAAACCTATGGAGGGAGCTCAAGCTCAGAGTTGCACAGAGACAGCCTCGAAACCTTAGGTATTTAGAGATGATCTGCAAAGAGGAGTGGACCAACATTCCTCCTAAAATGTGTGCAAACTTGGTCATCAATTGCAAGAAACGTTTGACCTCTGTGCTTGCAAACAAGGGTTTTTCCACTAAGTATTAAGTCTTTTATTGTTAGAGGGTTCAAAAACTTATTTCACTCAATGAAATGCAAATCAGTTGCTATCTTTTATTTAAGGTTATTTTTTCGATTTTCCTTTTGATGTGCTATCTGCCACTGTTAAAATAAACCTACCATTGAAATGATACTGTTCTGAGACTTTTCCTTTCTTTGTCATTGGACAAACTTACAAAATCAGTGAGGGGTCAAATAATTATTTCCTCCACTGTAGATAAAGACCTTTAGAACTGGAGAACTAGCCCCCTGATCAGTCAATGGGAATATAATTCCCATTCACCGATCTAACTTCCCCGCAGAAATACCGACGCTTTCTCTCCAGAGAGCGCGGTATTTCTGACCCCAGAAAACTTCTCCCCAGCATTTAAGTTCCTGGATGCGAAATCGTTCGCATCCAGGACTTTTTTCACAGTGGCCATCTTGTGGCCAAATAGTAAACTGCACCCACATACATTTTTAATAAAAAAAAAATTATTATTTTACATTTAAAATTAGCAAAACAAGGTGAGATAAAGAATGAGGTGGGTATGACCCGAGCGAACAAAAATCTAGTGGTCACCAAACATAATCAAAATACAAAAACTTTATTATTAATTGCATACATAGTAGAAAAGATTAAAAATGTGCCGCCATCACACCCCCATCCCTCTTGCCTCTGATGTATATAGTATTCCAGCCGGCCACAGCATACACAATCTCACATACAAACATGCATGCAAATCCGTATTGCCAAAAAATAACCCTGAACGTCCAGAAAAAACAAGAAAAATAAAAATAATAATATTTCTCTTCCCTTTCCCTTTGTTATTGGATCCAGAAAAAATGTGTATGCACTTGAGCCAATCCTCCGTGTGTTATAGTTATCATAAATCTCAATCATGCATAGAGTTCTTGTATGTCAGTCAAGTTGGTATAAGTAAAGGGATTGTCCATCCGGAAACATGCAGTATAAGCACAGCAAGGGGTTAGTCCAGCCTCTGAGTGAACTATTTCTCCAGTGTTAGTATATATGCGACATACGGGCTAGCCTCAGCCAGGCCAGTTGATCAACATGGGATTAGTGGCACATGCAGCAGTTCAAGCCAGGCAATGCAATTGTCAGGTTCAAATGATCAAAGCATCTATAAGTACTATATCGATGAGGCAAATGCTCACACAATGTCAGCTTGATAATGGCAGTCCACATACACAAACAAAAGTCATGCCCGTGGGGCTGCTTACGTATCCAGACTGGAAATGCTGAGATGCAGTGTAGCCATGAACGCTGCTCGTGATGTAGCCAGGAGTTGTGCCTGCAATGGATATGATGTCCAACTGTTTGAATGGAAGCAGAGGCTCGGTCTGTGCCCAATGGTGTGCTGCAATGAGTATGCCGGATTGGCTGGAGGACGGGGAGAGACACCTCCCATCCAAGCAGGGAAGAAGACGCTGAGGCGGCCGGGACGCTGCACAATCGTCCTCTACCGGTTTCGCCGGACTTCCGGCTTCCTCTGGAGGTTCGTCAACTTCCTGTGTCCCGCTGGCTTTATTCCCCCATTGGCGGAACGCGCGCAGCCGGCCAGCCACGCCCACCCCCACCAGAGGCCAGTGCCGGACGAGGGGGCAGGGCGGGCGGACACAACGGACAGGCGCAAAAGCAACCTGCCCGACACGTCCGCCAAGCCCCGCCCCCACGCCCGACGGGCCGCCGGAGGGGGCAGGCGAGACCGGGAAGCACAGCCGCGCCCATCCCGCAGATGGGGGAAAACGTAAGCCAGAGGGCAAATACGAAAGACATGTAAAAGGCACTTGGTCATACATCACTCAAACACACGATATCCCTGTTTAATTATATAATCTGATGTGGTGAGATAAAAAATAATAATAGCGACTGTTGGTGAAGCAAACACCCGGGGCAGGCAAACTAACCCCATACGAGAGTATATACATACCTCCTCATCTAATATAGTAGTAGCTTAAAAAGACGCTGGCAATGAACGGCGGGATCTCCATTGGAAATCCACAAATGAAATCAACAGGCCCAGTAGCACCAAAATGGCAGAGACGGATCAGCAAAGCACTATAAGGGCAGGAAGGAGGCATAGCTTGTATTCTCGTTCAAACCCGGAGGTTCGGTTGCCCTTAGATCAAAGATCCATCGAGATTCCCTCTGTAACAACAATCGGTCCATGTCCCCACCCCTGATGGAGGCATGAATGCGATCTAGACCCACAAATCGCATCCTGGTAGGATTACCAGCATGCGCAGTTTTGAAATGCCTGGCCACAGGTGTCAAATTTGATAGGTTTGTACTTTTGATGTTGGTGACATGGTCAGATATACGTGCTCGAAATTCACGTTTAGTCTTGCCGACATAAAACGCCCCACATGGGCATAGAAGTAAGTAAACAACCAGAACAGTACTACAATTGACGTAGTGTCCCAGTTCCCAGTTTCTACCGTCCGGTAGCCTGACCAGTCTCCCCACCTGTACATACCTACACATCGTGCAACCACCGCAAGTGTATGTACCTACAACCTTGCAGTGTTTGCCACTGGCGGTGGAATCCACAAAATGACTATTCACAAGTTTATCTCTTAAAGATGGGGCTCTACGAAAAGAAAACAGAGGTTTCTCGGTAATATATCTATTCAACTTAGGATCATTAGCAAGGATATGCCAATGTTTCTCAATAATGTTGGTAACCATCCTGTGTTGCGCTGAGTACCGAGTGCCGAAACGCACAGAGTGCTCCTCACTGCGTTCATGATGATGGCTAGTGGTCAGCAAAGAAACGCGACCACTCGCATCGGCCCTTCTATAGGCACGCCTAAGAGTCCCCTCAGTGTATCCCCTCTCCTTGAATCTCTTTTTTAGGCAGTTAGCTTCTGCTCTAAATGAAGCGTCATCCGAACAATTCCGTCTTACGCGTAAATATTGGCCCACCGGTATCCCCCTCACAGTATGTGCGGGGTGAAAGCTGTCTGCTCTCAACAGAGAGTTAGTGGCAGTCTCTTTCCTATATAGCCGAGTCGATAATTGACCATCTTTGTCCAAATGGATTGAGATATCAAGGAAGGGGATCACGGTGGGGCTACTCTGCATAGTGAACCTGAGGTTGATAGAGTTTCCGTTGATGGACTCAACAAACTCCTCAAGCAGGGTCTGTCCTCCTGTCCAAAAGACGATGATGTCATCGATGTACCTGTGCCACGCTAAAATGTGGCACAGGTACAACGAGAGACCATCACTCGAGAATAATCTCCGTTCCCACTCCCCCAGGTACAGGTTGGCATACGAGGGGGCACACGTTGTCCCCATTGCCGCCCCCTGCACCTGGAGGTAGTGGGAACCCTCAAAAATAAAGATGTTATTTGTCAACAGAAACTCAAGCAAAGTGAGGAGAAACCCATTGTGCGCGGTGCACTGTATACTCAGCTCACTGAGGAATGTGCCAACCGCTTGGATGCCAAGGTCATGTGGAATGCTTGAATAGAGGGCCCCCAACGTCCAGAGCCACCAACAGAGTGTCAGGTGGCAACTGTAACCCATCAAGCACACGCAGCAAATGCGACGTGTCCTTGATGTATGATGGTAAAGCTTGCACATGTGGTTGTAAAAACCTATCCACATAGATACTGATTTTTTCAGTCAACGAACCTCGTCCTGAAACAATTGGACGGCCAGGTGGCCTATCCAGCCTTTTATGAACCTTAGGTAAGGCATAGAAGGTCGGGAGGATAGGCTTCACTACTTTCAAAAATTTCGCTGTATCTTCATCTATCACTGACCTCGCGATCGCATCGTCGATGATGGTAAACAGTTCACGTTGGCATCGAATGGCCCTAGACGCGGAGACCCTCACATAGCAATCCCGCCTCTGCAAAATGTCTAAACACATTTTTCTGTAGTTCTCTGTCGACATGATGACCACGTTGCCCCCCTTATCGGAGGGCTTGATAACCCACCTCTTACTCTGTACCAGATTGTGCATCGTCTCTCGTTCGTCGTGACTGAGGTTGTCCACGGATGCTTTTTGGCCTTTCAATTTAATCAAGTCCCTTTCAACTACATCAATAAATGTTTTCAAATTTGGACTCAAAGAGAATGGGGGGAATTTAATCGATTTATTTCTCAAGCCAATCTCATCCAGTCGGGGAAGGAAGAAACGGGGTCCCGAACCAAAGGGATCTAAGGCGGTGTCAGTCTCACCCTGAGGCGAGTTTTCCACCGCCAGATCCTGTAAATCCTGTAACGCCAGCATATCCTCATCTGACCAGGGTCTATCATTAGACACTGTTTTAGGCCATTTGGGAGAGTCTGCATACATAGATCGCAAGAGAATCCTACGACCGAACAAATGCAGATCCACCACTGTTTCGAAGATATCAATGTTATAAGTAGGGCAGAAGCCCAAGCCCTTAGATAGCAAGGTCAGATAGGACTGAGGAATGGGCTCTCCAGTAAGGTTAATGACCCTAAGGTTGTCGTTGGTCACATGTTCAGTGACCATCTGCTGCCTGTTCCCTATCTCCCCGACTGGACATTGGCCAAAAAAGAAGAAGAAGAGGAGGACACAGCAGCTGATCCCGAGGCAGAGGGTGCCGAGGGACCCGCCAGAGGCTGCGGACCGTGGCCAGAAGCCCCCGGTGTTCCGCCTCCTCCTGCACCTCTTGTATCTGACTCGTCTGAACATGATTGTATTTGTTTTTCGGATTTTTTGTCCTTATCTTTTTGTTTTATTTGTTTAGAAGGGTCACGACCTGAACGTGTGTCGTGTCTCTTTGGACCTTCTCCTGCAGAAAGTGAACTATCTGAAACAGAACTTATAGGTACCACCGATGAGTCAGATTCCTCAGAGTCAGGTGGTTGTGGTTTGTTCTCAACTGGTAACTTAGGTCTGGGTTTATTTTTTGGACATTTGGGAGAGGGACCGTCCCACCTGTAGGCTGTACCCACTTTGTAGGCTGTCCTGTCCCTTAGTACTTTCTGATCTCTCTGAATTACCAGATTCTTATTAAATTGTGTAATATGTTTCTCTAACTCGTCACTCCTGACTTTAAAAAGAGCTTCACCTTTAAATGGATCCAAAGACTCGGATACCTTGGTGATCTCCTTGTCCGAATTTGGCCAAATCCTCCGTATCCAGCTCACTCATGAGTGTGAGACAGACTTTAGCACAACATTCAAAATTCCTCTCCCAACGTTTCTTAAAGTCCTCACTTAGGTTGCGTCTGTGTGGAAACACTTGAAAACGCAACCAAAGGGGGGAAAACTGGTCATCAAGGTAGACCTTATTGTATTTTAGGTTCCACCATAGTCTGGATTTCTTTTCATACAATTTGGTCAATTTCCTGAACCCCCCGTTTATGAGTTGCTGAGCATCTCTACCACCCTGGGTCTGTGAACACTCCCGTTCCACCTGCGCCAAGAGAGTATCCCACCGCAACATTGCCAACTGTCAACCACATCAAAAGGGACAGCCAGACAAATACCCCTGACTCTGAGAGTCACATTTAACCCACCAAATTGGGTATTAATCTCTGTGGGGTTTCTGTCTGTCCTGGATTATCTTTTGTGACTACCGGGTCATCCCACCGTCTAGGAATATGAACAAAACAAGGTGAGATAAAGAATGAGGTGGGTATGACCCGAGCGAACAAAAATCTAGTGGTCACCAAACATAATCAAAATACAAAAACTTTATTATTAATTGCATACATAGTAGAAAAGATTAAAAATGTGCCCCCCGGCCTCCATCACACCCCCATCCCTCTTGCCTCTGATGTATATAGTATTCCAGCCGGCCACAGCATACACAATCTCACATACAAACATGCATGCAAATCCGTATTGCCAAAAAATAACCCTGAACGTCCAGAAAAAACAAGAAAAATAAAAATAATAATATTTCTCTTCCCTTTCCCTTTGTTATTGGATCCAGAAAAAATGCATGCACTTGAGCCAATCCTCCGTGTGTTATAGTTATCATAAATCTCAATCATGCATAGAGTTCTTGTATGTCAGTCAAGTTGGTATAAGTAAAGGGATTGTCCATCCGGAAACATGCAGTATAAGCACAGCAAGGGGTTAGGGCCCGTTCACACTGCACGCGTTTCCAGCCGCGTTTTGGAAACGCGTGCAGGTGGCCAAAACGCACGACATCAGACATTGCATAGAGTGGATATGATGTCCAACTGTTTGAATGGAAGCAGAGGCTCGGTCTGTGCCCAATGGTGTGCTGCAATGAGTATGCCGGATTGGCTGGAGGAGGGGGAGAGACACCTCCCATCCAAGCAGGGAAGAAGACGCTGAGGCGGCCGGGACGCTGCACAATCGTCCTCTACCGGTTTCGCCGGACTTCCGGCTTCGTCTGGAGGTTCGTCAACTTCCTGTGTCCCGCTGGCTTTATTCCCCCATCGGCGGGACGCGCGCAGCCGGCCAGCCACGCCCACCCCCACCAGAGGCCAGTGCCGGACGAGGGGGCGGGGCGGGCGGACACAACGGACAGGCGCAAAAGCAACCTGCCCGACACGTCCTCCAAGCCCCGCCCCCACGCCCGACGGGCCGCCGGAGGGGGCAGGGGAGACCGGAAAGCACAGCCGCGCCCATCCCGCAGATGGGGGAAAACGTAAGCCAGAGGGCAAATACGAAAGACATGTAAAAGGCACTTGGTCATACATCACTCAAACACACGATATCCCTGTTTAATTATATGATCTGATGTGGTGAGATAAAAAATAATAATAGCGACTGTTGGTGAAGCAAACACCCGGGGCAGGCAAACTAACCCCATACGAGAGTATATACATACCTCCTCATCTAATATAGTAGTAGCTTAAAAAGACGCTGGCAATGAACGGCGGGATCTCCATTGGAAATCCACAAATGAAATCAACAGGCCCAGTAGCACCAAAATGGCAGAGACGGATCAGCAAAGCACTATAAGGGCAGGAAGGAGGCATAGCTTGTATTCTCGTTCAAACCCGGAGGTTCGGTTGCCCTTAGATCAAAGATCCATCGAGATTCCCTCTGTAACAACAATCGGTCCATGTCCCCACCCCTGATGGAGGCATGAATGCGATCTAGACCCACAAATCGCATCCTGGTAGGATTACCAGCATGCGCAGTTTTGAAATGCCTGGCCACAGGTGTCAAATTTGATAGGTTTGTACTTTTGATGTTGGTGACATGGTCAGATATACGTGCTCGAAATTCACGTTTAGTCTTGCCGACATAAAACGCCCCACATGGGCATAGAAGTAAGTAAACAACCAGAACAGTACTACAATTGACGTAGTGTCCCAGTTCCCAGTTTCTACCGTCCGGTAGCCTGACCAGTCTCCCCACCTGTACATACCTACACATCGTGCAACCACCGCAAGTGTATGTACCTACAACCTTGCAGTGTTTGCCACTGGCGGTGGAATCCACAAAATGACTATTCACAAGTTTATCTCTTAAAGATGGGGCTCTACGAAAAGAAAACAGGTTTCTCGGTAATATATCTATTCAACTTAGGATCATTAGCAAGGATATGCCAATGTTTCTCAATAATGTTGGTAACCATCCTGTGTTGCGCTGAGTACCGAGTGCAGAAACGCACAGAGTGCTCCTCACTGCGTTCATGATGATGGCTAGTGGTCAGCAAAGAAACGCGACCACTCGCATCGGCCCTTCTATAGGCACGCCTAAGAGTCCCCTCAGTGTAAAATTAGCAGTTTCCCTCCCACACCAAAAATTACCCACATACACTTTTTTTTATTAAAAATAAAATAAAAAATACAACATAAATAGTTACCCAAGGGTCTGAACTTTTTAAATATGCATGTCAAGAGAATATGTTATTATATTATTTAAAATTATAAGCTTATAAATAGTGATGGACGCAAATTGAAAAAATGCACCTTTATTTCTAAATGAAATATCGGCACCATAAATTGTGATAGGGACATCGTTTAAACGGTGTAATAATCGGGACAGATGGGCAAATAAAATACATAAGTTTTAATTACGGTAGCGTATATTAATTTCAAACTATAATGGCCAAAAACTGAGAAATAATTAATTTTTTTCATTTCTTTCTTAATCTTCCTGTTAAACTAGATTTAGAAAAAAATAATTCTTAGCAAAATGTACTACCCAAAGAAAGCCTAATTAGTGGCGCAAAAAACAAGATATAGATCAATTCATTGTGATAAGTAGCAATAAAGTTATAGGCGAATGAATGGGAGGTGAATGTTGCTCGGATGCATGAGATTTTCGGACTGCGGTGCTGAACCGGTTAATACTAACCCCACTGTGATGCCTAACCCTAAAACCTCTCCGGTGGTGCCTAACCGTAACCCCCCCCCCCCCCCCCCCGCATACACACACACACACACACACACACACACAACATGCACACACACCATACACACACACACACACACACACACACACACCATGCACACACCGCACACACACACACACAGACCATGCACACACACCATACACACACACACACACACACCATGCACACACACCGTACGCACACACACACACACACACACACACACACACACACACACACACACACACACACACACACACACACACACTGTACACACTGTACACACACACACACACAACATGCACACACACCATACACACACACACACACACACACACACACCATGCACACACCGCACACACACACACACACACACACCATGCACACACACACACACACACACACACACACACCATGCACACACACCGTACGCGCACACACACACACACACACACACACACACACACACACACACAACATGCACACACACCATACACACACACACACAACATGCACACACACCATACACACACACACACACACACCATGCACACACCGTACACACACACACACACACACACACACACACACACACACCATGCACACACACCATACACACACACACACACACACACACCATACACACACACACACACACACACACACACACACACACACACACACACACACACACACACACACACACACCCTTCCTGACATCTAACTCTAACCGTTCCCTTCCTGCACAAACACCCTTAAAAACGTAAAATGTGTACATAGAAACAATAAAATATTTGATAATGTAAAATTTGGACATACAAATGAAATATTTAAAAAACTATAAAGTTGCAGGTTTCAAAATGATAACATGTTTCAAATATATGTTCCAATGTTGAAAACGATATTTATTGGGGCCCAAATATCCGCTTTGGCCGCTGTATTACCGATATTTGCATTAGTGCCTATGGAGCGCCCAAATTGTCCATTAGCCACAGACCCCCAAATGTCCTGCTTCCGCCCAGACTTAGATGGACATAAGATAACTGCACTTGTTATAAGGGGAAATGAGATATTTGCTCATATTAAATGGAACATACTGTACAGGGAGATGGATAATGGCTGCACATGCCATGGATTTTGTATGGCATTGTTAATAGAGATGTCGCGAACTGTTCGCCGGCGAACGGTTCCAGGCGAACTTCGGGGGTTCGCATTCGCCTACCATACGCGAACTTTCCCGGAAGTTCGATTTGCCCCATAAAGCTCTATTGAGCAAAACTTTGACTCTTTATATTACAGCCAGCAGACACATTATTGCCATACACACTGCTCTCAATGCTGGAGGCCCACCCTCCCTCCTTCCCTCCTCCAAGTAAGGTCCTTATACTGCCTACACTAATTAGTTAAGGGACAGCTGCTACACACTCTGCTAGGGAGATTTTAATTAGCCTGTTTGTGGGTTCCTCCATCCTCCCTCCTCCCTCCTACCCTTGTACCCTTCTACCTATTCCCTCCTCTCTCCTACCGGAGGGTCTCATCTGCCAGGGAATTCCAGTATTTCAAAAACCAGCTTATATACCATGATAGGGATTTGAACCCAGGCCTCAGAGTATGGTAGGCAACTAACATATCCATTGTACCACCAACACTACTAGCTGAAAGTAGCTGAAAGTAGCTGAAAGTAGCTGAAAGTAGCTGAAAGTAGCCTAGCATGTACCATTTATGCTTAATGCAAGAGAAAAATTAGACAAGACAAATAACATTTATATCACACTTTTCTCCTGGCAGACTCAAAGCACCAGAGCTGCAGCCACTAGGGCACACTCTATAGGCAGTAGCACAGATATGTAGCCAGACATGGCCTTGTATTTTGTGTTCAACAGTTGTCAAGAGAAAAATTAGACAAAATAGCAGTGTTAGGAAGACTTGCCTAAGGTCTCCTACTGAATAGGTGCTGGCTTACTGAACAGACAGAGACGAGATTTGAACTCTGGTCTCCTGTGTCAGAGGAAGAGCCATTCACCACTACACCATGCAGCCACTGCTTACAGACATGTAGCCAGACATGTAGCCAGACATCGCCTTGTATTTTGTGTTCAACAGTTGTCCAAAGAGAACCCCAGATAGCCAGGTAGATTCATCTCTCTCTCTCTCTCACCACCACTACATGCTGAAGCCAGCCTAGCATGTACCATTTATGCTCAATCCATTTATGCTCAAAATACAATTCCGTGGAAAGCGGTGACCATCCCTACTAGAGAGAGAGTGTGAGAGAGAGAGAGAGAGAGAGGGATATGAATCTACCTGGCTATCTGAGGTTCTCTTTGGACAACTGTTGAACACAAAAGACAAGGCCATGCCTGGCTACAGATCTGTAAGCAGTGGATGCATGGTGTAATGGTGAAGGGCTCTGCCTCTGACACAGGAGACCAGAGTTCAAATCTTGTCTCTGTCTTTTCAGTAAGCCAGCACCTATTCAGTAGGAGACCTTAGGCAAGTCTTCCTAACACTGCTATCTTGTCTAATTTTTCTCGTGACAACTGTTGAACACAAAATACAAGGCCATGTCTGGCTACATGTCTGTAAGCAGTGGCTGCATGGTGTAATGGTGAATGGCTCTGCCTCGGACACAGGATACCAGAGTTCGAATCTCATCTCTGTCTGTTCAGTAAGCCAGCACCTATTCAGTAGGAGACCTTAGGCAAGTCTTCCTAACACTGCTATCTTGTCTAATTTTTCTTGTGACTACTGTTGAACACAAAATACAAGGCCATGTCTGGCTACATGTTGGTAAACAGTGGCTGCATGGTGTAATGGTGAATGGCTCTGCCTCTGACACAGGAGATCAGAGTTCGAATCTCGTCTCTGTCTGTTCAGTAAGCCAGCACCTATTCAGTAGGAGACCTTAGGCAAGTCTTCCTAACACTGCTATCTTGTCTAATTTTTCTCGTGACAACTGTTGAACACAAAATACAAGGCCATGTCTGGTTACATATCTGTGCTACTGCCTGTAGAGTGTGCTGCAGCTCTGGTGCTTTGAGTCTGCCAGGAGAAAAGTGTGATATAAATGTTATTTGTCTTGTCTAATTTTTCTCTTGCATTATGCATAAATGGTACATGCTAGGCTACTTTCAGCTAGTTTCAGCTAGTTTCAGCTAGTTTCAGCTAGCTTCAGCTAGTAGTGTTGGTGGTACAATGGATATGTTAGTTGCCTACCATACACTGAGGCCTGGGTTCAAATCCCTATCATGGTATATAAGCTGGTTTTTGAAATACTGGAATTCCCTGGCAGATGAGACCCTCCGGTAGGTGGGAGGAGGCCAAATAAAATCTCCCTAGCAGAGTGTGTAGCAGCTGTTCCATAACTAATTAGTGTAGGCAGACAACTGAGTCAAATGGTATAAGGACCTAGCTTGGAGGAGGGAGGGTGGGCGGGTCCTCCAGCAGTGATGTGTATTTCACTCAATCAGGTGTGCCTCCAGGTATTAGAGCTCTTGAAACATTTTTTCTAGCTGGTAGAATTTTTTCAAATTTTCAAAGTTCGCCTCCCCATTGAAGTCTATTGCGGTTCGCGAACTTTTTCGCAAACCGAACCTTTCGCGGAAGTTCGCGAACACGAAAATCGGAGGTTCGCGACATCTCTAATTGTTAACCTTTTTTCTTTAAAATCTATGAAAGGACCAGTATACAAAGAAAATTGTAAAAGAAAAAAAATGAAAATACATGTGTAAGCATACTTATAAGAAGTACATTTCTCCCAGAATAAAATGTATTACATAGTTACATAGTTATTTGGGTTGAAAAAAGACATACGTCCATCGAGTTCATCCAGAGAACAAAGTACAGCACCAGCCTGCTCCCTCACATATCCCTGGTGATCCAGAGGAAGGCAAAAAACCCTTACAAGGCATGGTCCAATTAGCCTCAAAAGGGAAAAAATTCCTTCCCGACTCCAGATGGCAATCAGATAAAATCTCTGAATCAACATCATTAGGCATTACCTAGTAATTGTAGCCATGGATGTCTTTCAACGCAAGCAAGCCCCCTTTAAATGCAGGTATAGAGTTTGCCATAACGACTTCCTGTGGCAATGCATTCCATATCTTAATCACTCTTACTGTAAAGAACCCTTTCCTAAATAAATGGCTAAAACGTTTTTCCTCCATGCGCAGATCATGTCCTCTAGTCCTTTGAGAAGGCCTAGGGACAAAAAACTCATCCGCCAAGCTTTTATATTGCCCTCTGATGTATTTATACATGTTAATTAGATCCCCTCTAAGGGGGATTATAAAGTATTATAAATTACCTTTTTTCCTATGTTGCAGTCACAGTAGGCAGTGAAAGTCTGACAGTTTTTTTTTTTGGACTAGTCCGTCTTCTGGAGTCTCAGTATCTCCTTTATTATATACAAAAATGTTGACCAGCTTCCCACTATTTTGGCAGTTTATGTTCAATGAGTGCTTTTTAAAATAAAGAAAATACTGACATGAGGAGATGGATTAGGCCAAAATTTGTCAGATTTGTCAGAGCTTTGCCGATTGCTGTAATTGACAGGAACATAGGAGAAAATGAATTTATAATGCATTGTGATCCGGGAGAAACATACTTCTTGAACACATGTATTTTACATTTTTTCTCTGAAGTGGTGCTTTAAGCACATTTTTCTCTAAGCAGCATTAAGTGGGAATGTGACTTAAAGCGGAATGAAACCCAGCATTTCTTCTTTGCTCCAAAAAAATGCAGCATATTATATACAACCAGCATTTTATTTTACTAGAACAGCATTCAAAGGGTTACACACAGGACTTGAAAGTTCAGTGCAAAGAAATCTGGACGCATCTGAAGTAGAGATAATGTTTTCTTGTGTTTACTTAATTGTATCAAGTGAGGAATGTGACGCATTCTGTGACTGTGCAGAAGCTCCTGGACACAGACAGACATTCAAAGCATTTCTGCCTTCAATACATAATGAATAAAACCAGTTATGAATAAAATGCAAAGGCAGCTCTCAAAGCAAAAAACTGTACTTTTGGGAACTTGTAATTTCTAAATGAATAATAATACTTATGCACAAATGCAAATATGATAACCGTATGGCATATAAAAATTAGGAAAACATGTTTTTTTTGAATAATGTGTCAGGGTTATATACCGCTTTCACGTGTGGCACCAAGTTAAGGGGCAGTTTTTTACTTTCCAGGTCTTCTGTGCAAACTACAAAATGTTCAAACATACCCACACTGAGAGAATCGATGCAGTTTACATCAAATACTGATTCACTCACTTCTAGTGCTAGTAATTCATCTCTGTCTCCTGAAACGCCAGACTTTCTTGTAATCTCTTGATTTAATTAGTATGCTGTGCCAGCTTAATTACCATTCTGTACCTCCAGCACATTTTCATTTTTCATAGGTTAAAAATTAAACTACACCAAAATAACAACTGGAACACCTTTCCTTTTCTAAACTAATTTTACAGAATAGACATTAGGTTCTCGACCTATGGCCAATTATACCTGACTCAGAAGAACAAGGCAGATTAACTAAGTGAACTATCCCTACCAAACAAAGAACACTGGCAAAAATATTTAAACGAGGAAAAGGAATAATTTACAGATTCCAGATTAATAACGGACACATTTTTGGCTGAAGGTCTTTATCAAACAACGATGTGAGAGAAAAGGCAGCTAGCCTAATATAAATTTGTGACTGACACCTGCAGTCCTGGACCCACCGCATGTAACACATCTGAAAACAGGTTAGATAAACTGGGTTTATTATGTCTGGAGAAAAGGCGCCTTAGTTCTCTATGGCGCCTTTTCTCCAGACTAAATAATTAAAATGTATAAATACATCAGAGGGCAAAATAAAAGCTTGGCGGAAGAGCTTTTTGTCCCTAGGCTTTTACAAAGGACATTTATTTAGGAAAGCATTCTGGAAGAGTGATCAAAATGTGGAATGCATTGCCACAGGAAGTAGTTATGGCAAATTCTGTATCTGTGTTTAAAGGGGGCTTAGATGCTTTCCTTGCGTTGAAAGACATCCATGGCTATAATTACTAAATAATGCCCTGTGGTGCTGATCCAGGCATTTTATCTGATTGCCATCTGGAGTCAGGAAGGATTTTTTATCCTTTTGGGGCTAATTGGACCATGCCTTGTAAGGGTTTTTCACCTTCCTCTGGATCAACAGGGATATGTGAGGGAGCAGGCTAGTGCTGTACCAAATTTTCTGGTTGAACTTGATGGACGTATGTCTTTTTCCAATGCATTGTCGTACATGTATTTCCTTAAAGAGAACCCGAGGTGTGTTTAAAGAATGTTATCTGCATACAGAGGCTGGATCTGCCTATACAGCCCAGCCTCTGTTGCTATCCCAAACCCCACTAAGGTCCCCCTGCACTCTGCAATCCCTCATAAATCACAGCCGTGCTGTGAGGCTGTGTTTACATCTGTAGTGTCAGTCTCAGCTGCTCCCCCGCCTCCTGCATAGCTCTGGTCCCTGCCCCTTCCCTTCCCTCCAATCAGCAGGAAGGGAAGGGATGTAGGCGGGGACTGGAGTTCTGCAGGAGGCGGGGAGAGCAGCAGACTGACACTATAGAGATAAACACAGCCAGCTCTGACAAGCTGTTTGTCAGCAGCGTGGCTGTGATTTATGAGGGATTGCAGAGTGCAGGGGGACCTTAGGGGGGTTTGGGATAGCAACAGAGGCTGGGCTGTATAGGCAGATCCAGCCTCTGTATGCAGATAATATTCTTCAAACCCACCTCGGGTTCTCTTTAACAGCTGGAGAGCCAAGTTTTTAGATCACTGTCCTAACCAATCCAATCAGATTAATGAAATCAACCCGATTTTCAGATCCCATCAATCTGATTGCATTGGTTAGGAGATTGTTGTCTGTTAGTGGTGCCAAACGTTCATTTCCAATGATCGTCCATATGAATAATCGGTCGTAAACAAATTGTATTGTTAGTGGCCAACCTAATATTTTAGATTGTGAGCCCCTCTGTGGGACAGTTAAGTGATAAAACTATATACTGTGTACCATGCGCGTAACAATAGGGGATGCAGCCTATGTGCCCGCCCCGCCCCCCAGGGCCCACTCGTGGCCGATTTGGGGGGCTGGAGGGGTCACGCCATGAGGGGAAAGCTATGGCCACACTCGGCGGGGAGGGGGAAAGGTTCCCCCCCCTCCCACACCTCGGGCTTTCCCCTCTGTGCCTCCCTCCAGCTTCAATAGCTATACAAGACGAGTGCAGCGGAGCGGCGGGCAGCAGAAGGCAAACATACCTTCCATGCGTTCCAGCGCAGACACTTCTCACTCTAGTGACTGACGTGACTTCCTGTATAAAACAGGAAGTCGCGTCAGTCACTAGAGAGAGAAGCGTCCGGACGCACGGAAGGTATGTTTGCCTGCCGCTGGCCGCCGCTCCGCTGCACTTGTATAGCTATTGAAGCTGGAGGGGAGCATAGAGGGGAAAGCCCTAGGTGAGGGAGGGGGGGGCCTTCCCCCCCCTCCCCGCCGAGTGTGGCCATAGCTTTCCCCTCATGGTGCGACCCCTCCAGCCCCCCAAATCGGCCACGAGCGGGCCCTGGGGGGAGAGGGGCCCCGGAGGGGAGGAGGGCTCACTCACAATTTCTGCAGGGGGGCCCGGGGGCTCTTAGTTACGCCCCTGCTCTGTACATGTACAGCTCTGCAGAAGATGTTGGTGCTACATAAACACTAAATAATAATAATAAAATGCATCTCCAGGCAGGAATATCACACCAACCTAACCATCATTTTCCACAATTGCCTGGTAGTATACTAATACAAATTGCTAATAAATGCTGTTTCAGCTTGGGCTTGATAGTAGCAGATGGGACCGTATGTTTGCCGAGTCAGGTTGCTTCGGTGCCTGCTTGGGCCGCCGCCATAAACCCTAATGTTACTTGTTGCTACATGGGCGCAAGGGGGAAAAACATTGTAATAGCCAGACTCTGAATTACACCACCTAAGAGGTAAATTAGGTAATCAGCAGGGAATATATTTGTTATAGATCCCTACATTACCTAGCACAGGGAAAACCATCTCTCGGCTTCTCCCTGCACCCAGATGAACCCCACCGGGAATATACGTTCTCATTGCTATCCTCCGGAGCAACATTTCACCACCCACAGGTATTTTAAGCTGCATTGGGGAAGATCAGCAGTGTTGGTGGCATGATTTTTAGACTTTTACCTGCACTGCAGAAATCAGAATTTTTTAGAATGTGTCTATTTGAAACAGTTTAACATGCCCCCCCTTACCCTCTTATGTAATTCTTCTACTTTTCATGCACAGTCACCGCCTCCTCTCCCCCCACACCCATTCCATGCACCAAAAAAAGAATAAAACTCTGTTTCATGTACAGCAGCTCTCTTCTATGTGCACCTCCTAATTTTAAGCCCTCCTTGTCCACAGCCAAAGTTCATTCCATGTACATCTCCCATCCCTTGGGCAGCATATCCCAAAGACAGTAGCTTTTGTTGCCTTTGCAGAAATCATGCTCTGTATGTACTTTCACTCATTATATCTCACTTTGAAATATTGTTTCATTGTATCTAATTAGTGCATTCCGAGTGACCAATGTTCTCCAAAGCCCCTTTTCACTGTATGCACCACCCAGTTAATTTTCCTGACCACCCAGCTGTCACAGTAAAGCGCCTTACTGTGAGGTTGGAGCACAGGGAAAATTCACCACACAATGGGGCTCTTGAACTTTAGAATACATGCTGCACGTGACACTGGTTACTACTGACCACACCTACTTTTTTGATCAGTCAGCTATGGCTTCACCCCGTCCAACTAAAATATATTTCTGTGGAGAAGTCCACTGAGGTTTTTCTCATATGTAATAGAGCATATTGTCAATACTATTTAACTTCTTTCTCATATTTCATACTTCCACATTTTGCCATGTTCTTTTGTGTTTCTCTACTTTTTCAGATTTTGCCATTGTCTGAAAATCCCCAGATGTGTAAATAGTTCTGCAGAATGGCATACTAACATGCTAGTTGGTCCAGATCAGACTCATGTCACGTGCACACACTAAAATTTTGTCATACAAGATGACTGAACATTTAGCAACTGTGGTAAGCATAAAATCGTGCATTAATTCTTACACATGATGAGTAGAGTGTAATGCATTGCATGTGATGTATTGCATTATGCTCTACGGTAAGACTTTACGTATGTTATTCTGCTTACCGCAAGTTCGTCAATGTACCCCTTAAGTTCTGCTTCTAGACGCCTAAGGAGAGAAAAAGCTGGCAAATTGACAAGCAGAGCACTGTGATGCCTGTACATCTGGTTGTCCTTGTACTTCTCTATGCAGTGGTGTAGCTAAAGAACTTTGGGCCCCAGTGGCATATCAAAGAAGCAGCAACGTGCACAATCCGTTTGTGCTCAGCTTAATTTAATGCATCAGATGTAAACCATATAAATACAGGGATACTGCATCAGTGTATAAGTGAGCTTGATACATATATGTATATACTGTGCGGCGGTGGCGGTGGTAGAGTGGGCGCCCCAGGTGCAAGCGGGATCGGCGATGGCCACCCCACGTCCGGCTGGACGCCTGGCCACACTGCATTCCACGTTGCTGCTTCTTTGATATGCCAGTTCTGCACAGTTCTTCAGACAATACTATGGAGCACACGTCTGCAGCCATTGGACCTTACGGGTGCTTACGGAAGCGGTGAGTGAACTTTTGCCTGACCTAGTACCCACCCACATGATCTTCTATGTATAAAGGGGAGTGCCACACCATTTTGCTTCTTAGATTATAAGCTTTGGGCCCAAGTGCAAGTTTTACATTGGGGCCCACCAAGTATTCTATACATAACAATTCATATGGCAAAACAAAACCTTCCAAGGAGATCTAAAGTATGAGAGGTATAAGCAAAGGAGGGGAAAAGTTTTTTTTAATGATTATATTAATTCAAAGCATACATAGAAGTGATCATTACCAGCATAGCATCATTGAAGAGCTAATAATGTGGCTGAGGGAGGGCCCCTAGAAAAACCCCTGGTCCAAGGGCCACAGTGCAGTCACAACCTCCTATCGCTAGGCCACTGGTGGCATGTGTTAGTGGGAGCAATGTTCCTCCATGTTTGCAAATAGCCACCTGAAATAGAACCCAGTGGACTGGCACTCAAAGTGTGAATGCTGGGTATAAAACATACAGACTAGCTCAATTGAAAGCTATGTAGAGTGTAAGTTAAGGCACAGTGCAAACTCTCAAATTTTGCATTTGTTGTGGCTATTTAACAGGAGTTAGGCTCCTTGTACACATTACCGCTGCAGTGCGACCATACAGTGAAGCATACAGTCCAATGAAAGTTTGCCTCACTTCTGGGTGAAACGCACATGATGCACAGGTAGTCGTGCGTTGTCACAATGGGACCCGACGCACCGCGGTCGATGTGATAGCCCCATAGCACTATCAATACATAGGTGACAGGATGCAGCGTTCTTAGGCGTTGTGACAGACCTCAGAAAGTGTTGAAGGGCCCTAAAAGCCAGAAAACCTGTAAGAAATAAACCTGAGCTTTGCATAGTGTGAAAACAACTTTGTGATTTTATTGCTGTCTGTGTCTTCATCTTGAAGAAAATCCTTAATATTCTATAATATATTATCTCTATCTGGACAAAGCAACACATTTTTAGTGATTTTTTTTGTAGCAGACACCAGAATGCATTCATCTGTGGATATACTCATGCTTAGCTAGTGACTGCATAATCAACTCATATTATGCAGCACTCCCACCTGTGCGCCATCCCAGAAATTGGGAGAATGAGGAGAATAGGTTTTATCTCTCTCTAAGCAATGGTAGATGATACTGTTTGTAAGACAAGTTGAAGAAAATAGCTTTTTTTTTCTATTATATTCAGATTTTCCTGAACAACAAGCTTTAAATCAAAACACACATTTTAAAAATGTGTGACCGAAAGGAAACCACATCTATCATGAAACAGTACACATTTGCATTGATACACAAAGTTATTACCAGCTTAATTTAATTACCAGAAAATGACGTACTGTAATTTGTTTTTATCACTTACCGTAGGTATGAAATACAGCCACAGTTATATAAGAGATAAAAGTGGTACCAGACCTTACATTTCTGTTCCTTCTCTGTGAGCCTCTTTGTAAAACTCTTTTGGTCCAGCTAACTGAGAGAGTTACCCCTCCCGAGCATGGGAGAAACACCAGAGCAAACCAAGAACCCAATATGGTGTAGTGTGTGTTAGTAAAGTGAGGTTATTAGTAGCTGATGATAGAGTAATACTCTCAAATCTGGGTTACGCACGCAATGGTAACCACTGTGGAGCAGGGGCGTAGCAATAGGGGGTGCAGAGGTAGCGACCGCATCGGGGCCCTTGGGCCAGAGGGGCCCTGAAGGGCCCTCCCTCAACTACAGTATTAGCTCTGTATTGACCCTGTGCTCATAATAATTACTTCTATAGATACTTTGAATAGTAGTAATCATTAACACACTGTTCCCCATCCCCCTCTTGCACCTCTGACACTGTAGTTGCCATTGGCAGGTTTTGGTGCGCCGTATCAATTGTTATGTATAGAGTGCTTGGGGGGCCCCATAGTAAAACTTGCATCGGGGCCCACAGCTCCTTAGCTACTTTAGCTACGCCACTGCTGTGGAGGCAGGTGGGGAGATCAAATCCAACACCACTCAGGTTAAGAAGTCACTCTCTGTAGTTGATGGAAGCAAGGGGTAACACCATCCACTAAGGGTGGACAAAACATATACCGTACCAGTAGTAGAAATTGGATGGAAACAGAGGCACCAAAAAGGATAAGATACACTAACAACAGATTCAAATGGGAGTTAGTGGTGGACTTACCTCCCAAAAGAAGACACAAATGGTCTAATTCAAGAAAGTGTACTACAATAAAAATTGTGTTGCATCTTGAATTAGAACATTACATTATCTTGAATTAGAACATCACCACTACCTCCCATTTTAATCTGTTTTAGTGTATTTTTAGTGTATACATGTGAGAAAGCGCGGAAGAGCCGCCGCCATGTGTCAGGCGGAGGCGGCTCTTTCCGCGCGCAGTATGTCAGGGCACCGGGAGGCAGCCGCCTCCACTCAGTCTGAGGCGGCTGTCCCCGTGCGTGACATGGCGGCTAGTGGTGGGAGTGAACGCGGAGAAGCCGCCGCGTGCAGTGCGACGGCTCCCGCGTCTGGCATACAAGACGTGTCTGGTGTGGCTGGGACTACTAGTCCACACAGGTTCAGAAGGACACGCGCGCGCTATGAGGCAGGGCTTATATTACAGCCAGAAGTGAGTCAGCTGACCAGGCTGGTCAGCTGACACGGATTCCACTTCTCATTGGTCCAGCACTTAGGGGAAGTGCTGGGCAGGAGTAGAGCATATATACGGCTGGCTGTTCAGTTGCTGGTTGTCTGGCGTTGCAATCACATATGTGGAAGCACCGACATCCGTAGTCAGATCCGCAAGTGTGCCGGGACCAGCTGGAGCTGTAATCCTACACTTAGCTAGATTCTGTTGATAGCTTAAAGTACTAGTTTTGATCGTGTTTATCTGTTATGACTCTTTGCCTGCCTGACTATCCTCCTGAACTCTGATCTTTTACCTCGATATATCTGATACTCTGTTGCCGAACCCTGCCTGTACTTAGACTCCGCCTCTGCCTTCTGATCTTGTACCTCGATATATCTGATACTCTGTTGCCGAACCCCGCCTGTACTTAGACTCCGCCTCTGCCTCCTGATCTTGTACTTTATCTGTCCGTGTGTGTACGACCTGGCTTGTCCGACCTCGAGAACCGACCTTCCTGTTAGAGGCAGTTCCCCCGTTCTGTTAGTGACACTTCCTCCTAGGGTTACTTTCTGACCTTCCTACCTACTGTCAACCTGACTCCTCCCGTCTTGGAGAGTTCGGGTCTGCGGAAGGAATCCGTGCAGTACTCCTGACTGCACTGAGGCCTTGTCCTCAAATTGTTACTGTTGCACCAAAACACTACACTCTACTCAGGTGAACAGAGGTTAGTTGGTATATCGGATTATCGGTGATACTGCAGATCACTTATAATCTGGTATACATCTGTATTTCCAGTGATACTGCAGATCACCGGTAATCAGATCCTCTCTGTGCTTCACCGATCGTTACAGAACGCCAGACCAAAAAACAGATGGAAACACGCGCTGACCCTCTGACTGTGCTTGCCTCTTCGGTGGATAGCATCCATCAAGCACTGGGCCAGCACAAAGCCTTAATTGATGCCCTATCAGGCTCTGTGCGAACCCTCCAGACGTCAGTTGATTCAGTGCGATCCCCTCCTAGTGATGACATACGTATGCCCGTACCTGATAAATTTTCCGGCCACAAGTCTGACTTCCGGAATTTTAAGAGTAGAGTGTTATCATATTTCGAGTAGAGACCCAACGGGTCATTTTTATTAAAACTTTGTTAACTGGTGATTCCCAGTCCTGGGCATACAACCTGCCCCCCACAGATACAGCTCTGACCTCGGTAGAGGGATTTTTTAAAGCCATGGCAGTAATATACGACGACCCTGACCTTGCTGCGACCTCTGAGCGGAAGCTCAAACTTTTGCGGCAAGGCAGACGCTCCTTCGAAGATTACGCGGCAGAATTCCGTCGGTGGTCGGTTACGGCCAGGTTTGATACATATGCTTTGTTGGATTATTTTCTGTCTGGGCTGTCGGATGAAGTGTCTGACCTAATGTTAAGTCAACCTGAGCCCAAAACAGTCGATGAGGCCATCTCATCAGCTATTCGTATCGACCGCAGGCTACGTCATCAGAAACAGACTAGGGGCAGTCATCGGGTAAGGGTGACATCTTATGCAGCACCCCTAGTATCTCCGTCTCCCTCAGTCTCATCACCTCCAATCATGCCTCCACCTGAACCGATGCAGATCGGTCGGTCTAAGCTGACCCAAGTGGAGAGAAGACGGAGAATGACGGAACAGTTATGCTTGTACTGTGGTGAAGGGGGGCATAGGGTACGAGACTGTCCCATTAAGCCAGATAAGAATAAGCCGGGAAACGCTACCGCCTAGGAGTTGGAAGGGGTGACACCCTGGGCGCCCAACTCACACTCCTAAAAGAAAAACGTTTTCTCCTTCCTTGTATGATTACGTGGGGGGACAAATTTGAAGCCACGGAAGCCTTTGTTGACTCAGGCTCCGCGGCTAACTTTATGAGTTTAGAGTTTGCAGAGAAGTTGGGCATTCCACTTTCCCCAGTAAAACCACCTATTCAAGTTACTGCTGTGGACGACTCCCCACTACAAGGGGACCGTCCACTGTCTCAGACACCAGAGGTGGAGGTCATTATTGGGGTCCTGCACAAGGAGGATTTAAGTTTTTTTGTGTTGCACATGTCTACCTCCACCATTGTCCTAGGTATGCCCTGGCTGCAGCTCCATTCACCACAGATTAATTGGGCTACAGGACAGTTAACCAGTTGGTCAGACTTTTGTTCCCAGAAGTGTCTAGGGAAGTGACATTAGGTCAGACCAAGATTTGCGTGGAGGGTGTTCCCGAGGAATATTCTGAGTTTTCAGATGTATCTTGTCCCAAGGCTGCTGATCAATTACCACCTCATCGCCCGTTCGATTGCCCCATTGATCTCCGTGCTGGTTGTATGCCCCCTAGGGGTCACCTGTATAACTTGTCCGGTCCAGAGAAGATGGCTATGCAGGAGTACATTCGTGACAACTTGGCCAAGTGGTTCATCCGGCCCTCCCGGTCACCTGCTGGGGCCGTTTTCTTTGTTGTTAAGAAGAAAGACGGAGGTCTTCGACCTTGTATCGATTACCGGGGTCTCAATAAAATCACGGTGAAAAATCGCTATCCGTTACCATTGATAGACGATTTATTCGCGCAGGTCACAACCGCAAAGATCTTCTCTAAGTTGGATCTGAGGGGGGGCATACAACCTAATCCGCATTAGAAAGGGCAATGAATGGAAGACGGCCTTCAACACACCCGACGGGCATTACGAGTACTTAGTGATGCCCTTCGGGTTGTGCAATGCGCCAGCCGTCTTCCAAGAATTAATCAATGAGGTATTCCAGGAGGTATTGGGTAGATTCGTGTTGGTATACCTTGATGATATACTAATCTATTCCAATAACCTCTCCGAGCACAGGGTCCATGTGAAGTTTGTCTTAAGACAAAATATGCTCTATGCTAAGGTGGAAAAGTGTATTTTCGAGGTGACCACTGTCACGTTCCTAAGGTACGTAATTTCCACCTCGGGCCTGTCAATGGATCCTGTCAAGGTCACAGCTGTGTTGGAGTGGCCTCAGCCAGTGGGGTTGAAGGCCCTACAGAGGTTTTTAGGTTTTGCGAACTATTACAGGAGGTTCATTAAGGGGTACTCCACGATAGTTGCCCCCCTTACCAGTCTCATGAAAAAGGGGGCAGATACCAACCACTGGTCCCCTGAGGCCATGGCAGCATTTTCTCATTTGAAGAAATTATTTTGCTCAGCACCAATTTTGAGGCATGTGGACACGTCCTTTCCCTTTATCATGGAGGTTGATGCCTCGGAGGTTGGGGTGGGGGGCGGTGCTGTCTCAACGATCTGGGTTGCAGGGCAGATTACACCCGTGCGCTTACTTTTCCCGTAGGTTTTCACCTGCAGAAAAAAATTACGATATAGGCAACCGGGAACTTCTGGCCATTAAGTTGGCATTTGAGGAATGGCGCCATTGGTTAGAGGGGGCAGAACACACGATCACAGTTTACACCGACCACAAGAACTTGGAATACATCGAGGGGGCTAAGAGACTAAGTCCCCGTCAGGCCCGGTGGTCTTTATTTTTTACGAGATTCAGGTTTATAATCACGTACACTCCAGGCAGCAAAAACGTCAAGGCAGATGCCCTCTCCAGGTGTTTTGAACCAGAGAAAGCACAGCCCCCCGCTCCTGAGTCCATCATCCCGCAGAGACTAGTGTTAGCCGCCACGGAGACTTGGGAGGATTGGACGGAGGTTTTGGGTCCCTTTCAGCAGGATATAAAAAGATAGAAGACCGAGAGCCCAATATAGTGTAGTATGTATTAGTAGGGGGTGGAAAGTATTATGAAATGCAAGTATTATACTCACAAGCCAGGGTTGCCTCCAAAGCAACCACTGTTCAGGCAGGTGGGGAGTATAAGCCTGTCCCCACTCAGGATTAAAACGTCGCTCTCTGTGGATAGAAGGAAATTGTAGGGTAGATCACCCTTCCACCAAGGGTGGACTTCTGGATGCGCAAAGGTGTACAGAGGCGCCGGAAAGATAAAAATAGCTAAAACGTTTAAAATTGTTCTGGTTGCGGTGGTGGACCGGCCAACCATAAACAGACAAAAAGGCTGTCAATTTTCAAAACATATATACACAATTTATTCAATTACTCCCAGTAAAGAGTCGCAACGCGTTTCACGGGAAAAAACCCGCTTCTTCAGGCAATAAAGGATAGGAGCAATACACAGCGTTTAGTCAAGAGGTGCCAAGCATCATCTTGACTAAACGCTGTGTATTGCTCCTATCCTTTATTGCCTGAAGAAGCGGGTTTTTTCCCGTGAAACGCGTTGCGACTCTTTACTGGGAGAAATTGAATAAATTGTGTATATATGTTTTGAAAATTGACAGCCTTTTTGTCTGTTTATGGTTGGCCGGTCCACCACCGCAACCAGAACAATTTTAAATGTTTTAGCTATTTTTATCTTTCCGGCGCCTCTGTACACCTTTGCGCACCTATCAGCAGGATGTTCCTGAGGGAAAACCTGAAGGGGTCATGTTTATCCCACTGCCATTTCGTTTACAAGTCCTGCAACTCTTTCACGCCCATAAGAATGCTGGTCATCCTGGAGCTGCCAGAACGCAGGATCTGATTGCCAGGTGTGCTTGGTGGCCTTCTTTGGCAACAGATTGCAAGGAGTATGTCAGGGAGTGTGCGGTATGTGCCAAGAGTAAACCCTCCCGGCTGGCATCTGTAGGAAGGTTGCAGCCTTTGCCCACCCCGAGTGAGCCATGGACCCACTTGTCCATGGATTTTGTGGGGGAATTGCCCAGGTCTGAAGGCATGTTGGTCATTTGGGTGGTAGTCGACCGTTTTAGCAAAATGGCCCATTTTGTGCCCCTGAAAGGACTCCCCTCGGCTCAAGAACTGGCCGAATTGTTTATCGTTCACGTCTTCCGGCTGCATGGCATTCCGGAAGGCATTGTGTCAGATAGGGGAGTCCAATTTGTGTCTGGATTCTGGAGGGCATTTTGCCACCAAATGGGCATGAAATTGTCTTTCTCGTCAGTCTACCACCCACAGACAAATGGGCAGACTGAACGAATTAACCAGTCTTTGGAGCAAAACAGATGTTACGTTGCGGAGGCACAGAGTGATTGGGCAAAATTTTTGCCCTTCGTGGAATTTGCACAAAATAATTTGAAGAATTCTTCGTCTGGTTTCTCTCCATTCCAGATTGTGACAGGGAGGTCACCCAAATTCTCCCCTTTTCCAGTTGTCTCTTCTCCATTTCCAGCACTGGAGGTTTGGCAGAGATCACTCAGGGACAATTGGGGAATTGTTAAGGGGAACTTGCAGAAGGCATTTCAGAGTCAGAAGGGTCAAGCGGACAAGAGACGGTCCGTGGAATGGAAGTTTCAGCCAGGGGATTTAGTCTGGGTGTCCACACGTCACTTGACCTTAAAGCAGCCATCTGCCAAACTGGGCCCCAGGTTTGTGGGTCCATTTTCCGTGACCAAAAGAATTAACAACGTCACTTACGCCATTGATCTTCCTGCCAGCATGCGGGGCGTAAGGTCGTTTCACGTGTCCCTACTTAAACCTGCGGTTCATGTGGGTCCTACTCCTCCTCCTCCGGTGATGGTGGAGGACCAACCTGAGTACGAGGTGGAAAAAATATTAGACTCACGCATTGTTCAGAACTCGGTACAATATTTAGTGCATTGGAAAGGGTATGGCATTGAGGAGAGACAATGAGTACCAGGGACTCGTATGCATGCCGATGAGTTAAAGAGAGAGTTTCACACTTTGCATCCAGAAAAACCTGGAAGGAGCTGTCCGGAGTCCACTCCTCGGGGGGGTACTGTGAGAAAGCGCGGAAGAGCCGCCGCCATGTGTCAGGCGGAGGCGGCTCTTTCCGCGCGCAGTATGTCAGACTCAGGGCACGGGGAGGCAGCCGCCTCCACTCAGTCTGAGGCGGCTGTCCCCGTGCGTGACATGGTGGCTAGTGGTGGGAGTGAACGCGGAGAAGCCGCCGTGTGCAGTGCGACGGCTCCCGCGTCTGGCATACAAGACGTGTCTGGTGTGGCTGGGACTACTAGTCCACACAGGTTCAGAAGGACACGCGCGCGCGCGCTATGAGGCAGGGCTTATATTACAGCCAGAAGTGAGTCAGCTGACCAGGCTGGTCAGCTGACACGGATTCCACTTCTCATTGGTCCAGCACTTAGGGGAAGTGTTGGGCAGGAGTAGAGCATATATACGGCTGGCTGTTCAGTTGCTGGTTGTCTGGCGTTGCGATCACATATGTGGAAGCACCCAGATCCGTAGTCAGATCCGCAAGTGTGCCGGGACCAGCTGGAGCTTTAATCCTACACTTAGCTAGATTCTGTTGATAGCTTAAAGTACTAGTTTGATCGTGTTTATCTGTTATGACTCTTTGCCTGCCTGACTATCCTCCTGAACTCTGATCTTGTACCTCGATATATCTGATAATCTGTTGCCGAACCCCGCCTGTACTTAGACTCCGCCTCTGCCTCCTGATCTTGTACTTTATCTGTCCGTGTGTGTACGACCTGGCTTGTCCGACCTCGAGAACCAACCTTCCTGTTAGAGGCGGTTCCCCGTTCTGTTAGTGACACTTCCTCCTAGGGTTACTTTCTGACCTTCCTACCTACTGTCAGCCTGACTCCTAACGTCTTGGAGAGTTCAGGTCTGCGGAAGGAATCCGTGCAGTACTCCTGACTGCACTGAGGCCTTGTCCTCAAATTGTTACTGTTGCACCAAAACACTACACTCTACTCAGGTGAACAGAGGTTAGTTGGTATATCGGATTATCGGTGATACTGCAGATCACTTATAATCTGGTATACATCTGTATTTCCAGTGATACTGCAGATCACCGGTAATCAGATCCTCTCTGTGCTTCACCGATCGTTACAATACAGTGATATTTCTAGGGTGCCACCAGTGGGATTAGATTAGTTCTTACGTCTCAGTGTTAATAGTTTTTGAAGACTTTTTGTCCTATAAAAACAACCAAGGAGAGTGACCAGCCAGCACCTGCAGCAGCAGTCCTGGGACACCGAGCAGGAATAGTGAATTTCCTGCAGGCTCTGACAGTGGTTGCAGATGTGTACACCCCTCCTTTGTGAGTATAAATACATATATTCTGAAAATATCCATCTATTACAGCAATATAGCACCATTGGGCACCTAGCCTCTCTCATTCTTTCAGAAACTTGGAAATTACGGGTAACCACTAAGAGTCACAGTCCGGTTGGAGGGATTGTCTGACCTACTATCCCAGTGGCTGGATAGTGTACTGGTTAAGGGTTCTGTCTCCAACACAGGAGATCAGGGTTCAATCTCAGCTCTTCCTGTTCAGTAACCCGGCACCCCATCAGTCAGAGACCTTGGGCAATACTCCCTAACTCTGCCCCTGCCTATATAGTGTCCTAGTGGCTGCAGCTCTGGTGCTTTGAGCTCGCCAGGAGAAAAGCGCGATATAAATGTTCAATGTCTGTGTCTTACTCTTTCAGCAACTATGCAATCTGTAGTCTGGTGTCATAGAGCATATCATAGGAAATGCCTGCAAAAGTTATCAGGCAACAAGTGCAGCATGTAATTAAAATATGGTACATACATCTCTTTATGGGCTATTAGATTTCAGTTTTGCCATCCTGAAATCTGTCAAGTTAATTTTGTGTACTGGAGATACACGTTAAAGAGGAACTCCAGCCTAAGCAAATATACTGTCATTAAGTTACATTAGTTATGTTAATTAAAATAGATAGGTAATATGGGGCCATATGCAATTCACTTTTTCACCTGAGTTTTCACCAAGGTGATATTTTTATAACTTAAAATAAAATGACTTTTAAGCCCCCAGCAAGCTAACTAATACTCAAAATAAATTTTACAGTAATTTTTGACCAACTTTTTGGTACTTTCTCCATTGCAAAGTGCTAAAAAGTTATATTAAATTAAAGATGAAAAATTATCTCCTAGGAGAAAACTCAGGTGAAAAAGTCAATTGCACATGGCCCATAATCTCTTACCCACCCTGTTTTAAAAGAACAGGCAAATGTTTGTGATTTCATGATGGCAGCCATCTTTTTGGTTGAAAGGAGGTGACAGGAAGCATGAGACACAGTTCCAACTGTCCTGTGTGCTGAGCACCTCTCCCAGTTGCTCGGCAACGTGAATAACAACATAGAAAATCCCATCATGCTCTGCACAGCATCACGGAGAAAAAGCCCAGGCTTTTTTTATTTTATGGGTGGAGCTTAGCTAAAAATGCAGCAAAAAAAAACAAAGTTCTGATGCTGTGAAACTGTTAAAGAAACACCAAGCCTTTTCAGTTCTGCTGAGTAGATTTTTAGTCCGGAGGTTCACTTTAAGTTCTGTTTCCACTATCACTATGAACAAGTCAAGAAAACATGCATATCTTAGCATCCTATAATTTCATTGGGAATGGACCATGATTGTTAAAACCGTGTCTGTGCATATGTTTCTATTTGAAAGAGGTAAGAGACAAAAACACTCCCGCTATCGCACTGTAGATCAGATGCAATTAACACCTGCTCCATTTTGCTACAGTTATCATGATCCACCAGCAGATGCTAGTAACAAAGCTTTGCCAGAGAAACATACCGTTGTGTCACATATAAAAAAAGGTGAACAAGGCTGTGTCAGGGAAATCCTGGTACAAACAGCCTTCCTCTGAAAGGGAGTAATGACTAACCGCACAAGCAATAACAGCATAAACATACACAATGAAAGGTATACAGTACACTATCAGCCAGATAAAATCAGTGTATGCCGGTGGAGGGTGTTACTAGGTAACATAGAAGAATAAGAAACATATAATATAGCTAACTGCTATAATACACATTAAATATTGTAAACTGTACTTAGGTGTAGCAGAATATAAAATATGCCCTCTCACCTTTACCAGCTGCAAGCAAGTTGGGTGACAACTCCTGGGATGATGCACACTGATTAAGACGTGCTAATTCACCTGAAAAAAATATGAAATGGAACTTTAGACAAAAATACATTTACCGGTAAACCAACCTAATCACTAACCCAGCCTGATACTACTCGAGAAGGGTGATTTACTAACGTCATAGTCAGTGACAATCCACCCTAAAGAGGCACTGGTCATTATTCAATTCACTTTTTCTCCTACATTTTCTCCTAGGTGACACTTCACATCTTGTGAAAAGGCGGAGGGTTGCGCACAGGCTTGCTCAGATGTACCAAAATTCGGTTTGGGTACATTCAAATTCGGGTCCGCATGACATTCGGATTCGAATTCGCCTTCAACCACGAAATTCGGTTCACCCGAACCGGGTGTCGGTAACAAAATTTGGTAAAAAATTTGTGTTCGGGAATTCGGATGCGTTTTTGTTTTTTTTTAAAGGGAAATCACATTGAAATAGGTGTAATAAGAAAAAAAAAAAAAAAAGTGACGTATGGCATTGACAGCAGGCAATGTATTGTGTGGACCCTGGCGGTGGGACCACTGACAGCAGGAGGATAAATACAGCAGCAGTAGGAGGAGGAGTGACGTGTGGCACTGGCAGCAGGCAATGTATTGTGTGGACCCTGGTGGTGGGACCACTGACAGCAGGAGGATAAATACAGCAGCAGCAGGAGGAGGAGGAGTAGTGACATGTGGCACTGGCAGCAGGCAATGTATTGTGTGGACCCTGGCGGTGGGACCACTGACAGCAGGAGGATAAATACAGCAGCAGCAGGAGGAGGAGGAGTGACGTGTAGCACTGGCAGCAGGCAATGTATTGTGTGGACCCTGGTGGTGGGACCACTGACAGCAGGAGGATAAATACAGCAGCAGCAGAAGGAGGATTGACGTGTGGCACTGGCAGAAGGCAATGTATTGTGTGAAACCTGGCGGTGGGACCACTGACAGCAGGAGGATAAATACAGCAGCAGCAGGAGGAGGAGTGACGTGTGGCACTGGCAGCAGGCAATGTATTGTGTGGAACCTGGCGGTGGGACCACTGACAGCAGGAGGATAAATACAGCAGCAGCAGGAGGAGGAGTGACGTGTGGCACTGGCAGCAGGCAATGTATTGTGTGGATCCTGGCGGTGGGACCACTGACAGCAGGAGGATAAATACAGCAGCAGTAGGAGGAGGAGTGACATGTGGCACTGGCAGCAGGCAATGTATTGTGTGGACCCTGGCAGTGGGACCACAGACAGCAGAAGGATGAAAATCAGCGTGGCGTAATATGTTGCCACTTTATAAATACAATAAATACATAAATAAATTCATAAATAAATAAATGCAGCAGCAGGAGGAGGAGGAGTCATGTATAAATTAAATAAATTCATAAATTCATAAATAAATGCAGCAGCAGCAGGAGGAGGAGGAGTCACGTATAAATACAATAAATACATAAATTCATAAATAAACAAATAAATGCAGCAGGAGGAGCAGGAGGAGGAGTCACGTATAAATACAATAAATACATAAATAAATTCATAAATAAATAAATGCAGCAGCAGCAGCAGGAGGAGTCACGTATAAATACAATAAATACATAAATAAATTCATAAATAAATAAATACAGCAGCAGCAGGAGGAGGAGGAGGAGTAACGTATGGCAGCAGGCAATGCATTGTAATTCCCAGGCACCTCATGTCCTTCTCTCGCCGACAACAGGTGCCAGAAACGTGCCTTCTATCAAGGCCTGGTTAATCGTCAAAAATGTCAGTCTGTCAACGCCCTCTGTGGAAAGACGAGATCGCTTCTCGGTGACCACGCCACCGGCAGCACTGAAGCACCTCTCGGACAGCACACTGGAAGGGGGGCAAGACAATACTTCCAGGGTGTACTGCACCAGCTCCCTCCAGATGTGCAAGCGCTCCAACCAGTACTCCATGGGGTCCCAAAACTCCACGCTGCCGGTGTCAAGCCCACTGAAGAACCCCATGTAGTTGGCCACCATCCGGGTCATGCGCTGGCTGTGACTCTCAGAGAAGGTGGCTGCTGCACGCACCTCCTCTCACGGCTGCTGTACCATCATGTAGAACGCCTGCGTCAATGACAGCAGGTCTCCTGGGCGCCTGACGCTGCTGCTGGCCGCAGGCACCGGCTGCTGTGCTGGCTGCTGGACAGGGACAGAGGGGGTGGAAGGCGGAGGGAAGGCTTCCTCCAGTCGCCGAACAAGGATCTCCTGCAA